>NC_044036.1:194408698-194727531 GCF_901765095.1 Microcaecilia unicolor
AATATCAGTAAAAATCATATACTGCATGATCACCACTCCTTTAATTCTTTCTGCTATTTAATTAAATTATGTTTTTTTACACTTTCAAAGGATAAAGAAAACATTTGGGAGTGAATATTCAGAATATTTAACAGGCCAATGACTGGATAAAGTTATCTGGATATTCAGCACACTTAAATGGATAAGTCTTCCTTCTGAGTATACACAGATAAAGTTAGCTGGGTATCTTTAAGACTCCTACTTATGTGGCTGAACTTACCTAGCTAAGTTTAACGAGAGAGCATTGAATATTAGTGCTGGCCTGCTAATCTGTAACCCTGCCCCCAGCTTGCTTCAAACTCTGCCTGTCTCTGCATAACTTCAAATGGTCGGTGGGGTGAAGACATTGAAAAGGGAAGATTTGTCCAAATAACTCCTAAAGTTGCCTGGACAAATCTGGTATCATTTTGGTGTTTAATTATATTTTTTGTTTAAACTAAGAGCTGGGTGCCTAGGCGTTAATCTGATTGGAGCGAATCGTGTGGTGGTATTTGATGCTTCCTGGAACCCATGCCATGATGCACAAGCAGTGTGTCGGGTGTATCGCTATGGGCAGAAGAAGCAATGCCATATCTACCGGCTGGTGTCTGACTATACACTAGAGAAGAAAATTTATGACCGTCAGATCTCCAAACAGGGGATGTCAGGTAAGATGGTCACTGCTGCGTCCCTTCTACTACTATGAACCAGGCCTTAAGGTATCTTTACTCTGGAACCTGTATGATTTATATTCTTGGGGTGTGTCTAACTATTGGGTCATATATGGCAGTTTGATTAGCTATAATGGTGGCAGCAGTTGTAGATGGGACAAATACAGTTATCCTCATTTCCGATCATACAGTGCAGAAAAAGAATAGTTCTCTGAGTTGGAGAATGAACAGGGCCCTGATACAAAATTGGAAGGTTCGAGGATAATTACAAGAAATCCAGAGGTCTTTTTTTCAAGGAGAATAATTGGGGAAGGGAGCAATCCATGGCTAATTTATGAGACAGGTAAAGGGGGTGGGGGTGCAGGAATGATAGAAGCTAAAATCAGACATAAAAGAGAGAAGAAATAGTTGCTCAGAAAGCTGTGGATTGCAAGATAAATATATATTAAAAAACAAAACAGGAAGAAGAAGAAGAAGGTTTATGAAATAAATTGAGGTCTGGACTAAGATAATATAGAGACAGAAAAAAATGGAACGTTTGGCAAGGATGACCAAACAAAACTATGTGGAGCATGGCAGAAGAGCTGGGAAGTAACTAGTATGGCAGCTAAAAAAATGATAAAGGGACTGAAAATTCATCAGGCTGATGATCATAGTGGGACGTTTCAAATAAACTGTAAAGGGTAATGGGTTTTATGCACCGCCTTCCTGTGGGCAAGCAAAACAGTTTACATTATTATATACAGATACCCTTCTGTCAGTAGTGGGTTCACAATTGGAAAATTTTTGGACCTGGGGCAATGGAGGATTAAGTGACTTGCCCAGGATCACAAGGAGCCACAATGGGAGTTGAACCCATTTCCCCAAGGTCACAGCTGACTGTGCTAACCATTAAGGCTATTCCTCCACTCATATAAAGGCATTTTTGAGACATTTAGGGCCCTGTTTACTAAACCGCGCTGTATGTGCGCTAACATTTTTAGCACACGCTAATGATAGAGACACCCATTATACTCCTGTAGGTGTGTCTATTGTTAGCGTGTGCTAATTTTTAGCGCACGCAAAAAGTTTGCAGGCCTACAGAACACTAAACAATTCAGAGAGTATAAAGCAACAGAGCAAGAGAGTCTAAAATAATCAAATACATCTAGAATTCCTAGAATATCAGTTTAATGAAACTGTTCTGATTAGATTTATTTGTGTATTTGTTGAACTAATGTTTATTTTGTACTAGTAAAAAAGGCCCGTTTCTGACACAAATGAAACGGGCGCTAGCAAGGTTTTCCTCGGAGTGTGTATGTTTGAGAGAGAGAGAGAGAGAGAGAGTGTGTGTGTCAGAGAAAGAGACAGAGTGTTTGTGTGTTTGTGTAAGAGACAGAGTGTCTGTGTGTGTAAGACTGTGTGTGTGTGTGTGTGTGTGTGTGACAGAGAGTGTGTGTGAGAGACAGTGAGTGTTGTGTGCCCCACCCCCACCTCTCTGGTCTCAGGACACCCTCCCCACCTGCCCCCCCTCCAGCCAGCGACCCTGCCCCCCTCCAGCCACCCATGTCCAGCGACCCTCCCCTCCATCTACCCATGTCCAGCGATTCCCCCCCCCCCCTCCGCATCAACCCCCCCCCCCCCCCCCTTGCCACCCGCAGCTGCCACTGGTAACGCTGTCTGGCCGCTGCTGCTTCTCCTGTTGAGCAGCAGCGGCCGCTACAAAAAGAAAAAAAGCAATAAATGTTTTTAAACCTGAAACGCGGCACCATAGACAGCCATCAAGCATTGGCTGTCGGCTCTGCAGCCGCTCCTCCTCTCGCCTCTCACGTCGCTGCGCTTCTCCCAGGTCTGACTCCAGGGGCAGTGACGTGGAGGTGAGAGGAGGAGCGGCTGCAGAGCCAACAGCCAATGCCTGATGGCTGTCTACGGTGCCACATTTCAGGTTTAAAAACATTTATGGCTTTTTTTCTTTTTGTAGCGGCCGCTGCTGCTGCTGAACAGGAGAAGCAGCAGCAGCCGGACAGCGTTACCAGTGGCAGGTGCGGGTGGCGAGGGGGTTGATGTGCCGGGGAGGGGGGGTTGATGCACCGAGGGGGGCGACAGTGGGTTGGCGGGGGTGCAAAGTTGGGGGAGGGGGTTGGCAGCTTTCGTTGAGTGCTAGTGGGGTGCTGTGAGTGGTTGAGTGACGTATTGTGCGGGGGCGGGGCTGAGTGCGGCTGTGAGGTTATGAACACTACAGGGCTTCAAGGCTTCAGGGCTTCACTTGGACGGCGGCAGCTTCAGAACATTGGAGTTGTGAATTATGTGTGGGTGGGGCGGGGTTGAGGGGGGGGGGTCTATGACTGGTACTTTGAGCCTACGAACACTACAGGGCTTCATGGGTTCAGGGCTTCACTGCCACGGAGTGAGCTTCAGAACGTTGGCGGTGGGAATTATTTATATAGATTTTTCTGCACTTTGATGTTTCATTGGAAAAGCAAATTAATAAATAAGGAAGATAATAATAGAATTGGGGGAAAAATTACCTCAGGAGAGCTTAGTGAGGCAGGAGGGAAGACCATGTGTAAGAGTAGATATCCTAGTGTATTTTTAATGAAAATATAAAGGAAGAAGTAGAAACATTGTCTATTGATAATTGGAGGAAATGAGACTTGGTTTCATTAAGAATCAGCATATTTTAGATAACATAAGGAAAATATTGAATGTGATTTACTTGGTGTAACATGCAAAGAAAAAAAGCCTTACCAGTGTCCTTGATGCAGAAAAGGCATTTGATGGGGTGGAATAGGGGTATTTATTTTCCCTGTTGGATAACATCAGTGTGGGAGGGATCTTCCTCACTTGGATTAAGGTACTATATAGCATAGGTTCTCAGCATGCAGTATACATACCCTAAGGGTACAGAAGACTTTTGCAGGGGGCACTTGCTGCCCAGTAGACTCTTCCATGTGTTGAGAGCCTATCCTTCCTCGCTTCTCTCCCACTACCACTCCCACCGCTGCTGCTGGCAGCAGCAAAATAACAACAGCTGTCGCATGGCCTTAGTCTTTCTGGCACACTATCGGCATCAGAGGGGGGAGAGGGACTAGCAGAGCTGACAGCACTTACAGGAAGACTTTGGCCATGCAACTGCTGTATGTTGTTTTGCTGCTGCTGGAAGGGGAAGAGAAGCTGGATGGGAGAGAAAGGGGGGAGAAGCTGGATGGAAGGATGGAGAAGAGAAAGAGGGAAGAAGCTGGATGGAAGGATGAAGAAGAGAAAGAGGGGAGACACTGGATGGAAGTGTGGGGGAAAGAAAGAGGGCAGATGCTGGATGGCAGGAAGCTGAGAGCATAATGCTAGATGGAAGGGGGAGAGAAAGAGGGGAGACATTTGATGGAAAGGGGGTAGAGTTAGTGGAAGACTGGGGAATAAGAGGAAGGTGACTAGGAGAGAAAGAGATGGATTAGATTATGTCTGTTTTTGGAATGCCCATTTCAAAATCTCTGCTGATTAGAGCTTGGGGGTACTTGGTTAAAATTGTTTGATTTAGGGAGTACTTGACTTGAAGAAGTTGAGAAGTATATAGCAAGGCAATGGTGTTGGCACCATTTGCTTATTTGTCACTGAGTAATTTTAAAACATAACACATTTCTAAACTCTATAGCTTTCTAGAGCCAGTAACCAGCTTAAAGTTAATCAGGTATTCTACAGATTCTTAACACTTTCATCAGCTTGTTATTGGTCCTTAATAATTAACAGTGAGGCTTTATATGATTAAAATGGTATGTGCCTATTTTTACCAATTGCTCATGATTTGTCAGCTCAAATATCTTCTTAGTTGGTCAGATTTAACTGTGGTAGTTCACTCTTTTATCACCAGCAGAGTAGACTATGCCAAATCTTTTTTTAGGGTGTATTAAAGTATTTGGATAAAAGGCTTTAATTCAAAATATAGCTTCACTGCTATTGATGGGCCCAAAAAAGCACAATATTATCACTCCAGAGCTCACAGATCTACATAAGTACATAAGCATCGCCATGCTGGGACAGACCAAGGCTCCATCGAGCCCAGCGCCTTGTCACCGACAGCGGCCCAAAGAACAAGCAATTTGTCCCGCCCATCCTAGAAATACTGTATTCCCTCGTCCATTCAATAACATTCTATGGCTTTTTCCTCCAGGAAGCCGTCCAACCCTTTTTTGAAGTCCGCTAAGTTAACCGCCTTAACCACCTTTTCTGGCAGCGAATTCCAGAGTTTAACTAGGCGTTGAGTGAAGAAAGATTTCCTCTGATTCGTTTTAAATTTACCACACTGCAGATTCATCGCATGCCCTCTTGTCCTAGTATTTTTGGAAAGCATAAACAGACGCTCCACATCGACCCGTTCCATTCCACTCATTATCTTATACACCTTTTTTATTGTTGAAATCAGATGTAAATTTAAGATTTTATGTATTGTATGTTATTCTCTTTATAAAGGTTATGTTCCAAATAATCTCAAAGGACTACTTTATTTGCTTTCTGTACTAGAAATCAGGGTTGGCCTAGACACCTTTTCCTGATATGTTCCACCCTTGTGGAATTCTCTGCCCCAGGAATTAAGAAATATTACAGATTGTTTGCTTTTTCAGAAATGTATAAAAGAGTGTTTGTTTACTCACTATTTTGGAGAGTAGATTTAGAAGAGGTTCTGTTGTTTGTATTAAGTTTATTTTAAGTGTTTCTATTTTTTGTTTTGTTTGTTACATATCACATTTGTTTTATATTTTGTGTTTTGTTGATTATATTCATATAGTATGTCATCAAACGAATGGATTAAAATAGAATTATCTAGAGCCAGGACTGTCCCTTTTCCTCTCCCTCTTTGCCTTGGCTTTAGAGCCATTTTACATGCAGAGTACATCAGAATAAAGGACATACTGCTTATCAAGGTAGGGAGCATTGAGAACAAAATTTCAGTGTAGGGAAGAGCCTAGCATTTCTATTCCCATGTGGCTCAGGGAAATTGAAGATTCCATATCATCAAGCTGATCAATCCATAGACTGGTGGGTTGTGTCCATCTACCAGCAGGTGGAGATAGAGAGCAAACTTTTGCCTCCCTATATGTGGTCATGTGCTGCCGGAAACTCCTCAGTATGTTCTCTATCTCAGCAGGTGGTGGTCACACACAGCAGCAGCTCTGGCTAGGCCTCCAAGCCTAATTTTTAGGTTTTGTTGAGTGCCTGGGGTTGAGGGCTCTTTTGAGCAAGTGCAAACCTGGTGGTGCCAGGTCCCTCCTTTTCTCCCCCCTCCCGCTGGCTCCGTTAAAAAAAAAAAAAAAATTTTAAACGTCCTTAAAGGCGTTTATTTCGACGTTTATTTAAACGTTCATTGCAGCTACTCACTGGGACACCAGTTCGTTACAGCTCGGAGCGGACAGCAGGTAATTTTTACCTTTTTATAGCGGGCAGGGGGTTCCCCGATTCTTCTCCTCGTGGCATATGGCGTCGGAGGGCGAGGGCGCAAAGGGTCGCTCCCCGGATCGCTTGAGCGCTTCTAGAGGGGATGCGGGGGTCTTACAGCCTGATTCGCCCTTGTTGGGTGACAGTTTCGTGACCGATGAATGTCCCGGTCCTTCCTCCGGCGTGGCGGTTTTTCCCGCCATAAACGCCCATCCCCCGCTCCTCGCCTCCGCCATCTTGGCCGGCCACGCGGCTCGGACGGCTTCTTCGTGGGCCGCCCTTGAGGTTGGAGACATTAATGCCATGAACGCCCTTAATTTGGGCGACGGCACAAAAGCGGCTAAAGTTAAGCGCCGTTCTTCCCGCGCGGCTCCTTCGCGGAGTGTCGCGCCGGACGCCATTTTGGATGCGCAGCATGTCTCTCCCCCGCTCTTGCGAGCGCCGGTTGAGGGTGCGTCTAGGGCTGTTGCCCAGGCTGCGGAAGTGCACAGTCTGGGGGGTTTCTCCCCTGAGTTTGTTTTGCTGCTGCATCAGGCTTTCCTCATGCAAAACGCTGCCCCTGCTCCCTCGTCTGGTAAAGAGGTTGAGGTTCCCAGAGGTAAACGCCCTCGGGTTGATTCCCAGGCCTTGGAGGACTTTGTCTCCTCCGATGTAGATGAGGGCAGCGTGTCTGAGGTCTCCCAACGGTCCTTTGCGGATTCCTTGGAGGAGACGGATCCCCGCTCGGATGGAGCGGATGACCCCTCTGCAGCGCGGCTTTTTAGCCCAGAGGATTTGCCCAACCTGTTGTTACAGGCCATGGACACTTTGAAGATTTCCTCTCCGGAGGACGTCTCTCCCTCAGCCCCTGTTGGCTCTGCCATTATGCTGGGAACGAAGCGCCCGCCTAGAACCTTCCACGTGCATGATGCCATGCACACCTTAATTTCGGCTCAATGGGATGTCCCGGAAGCGAGCCTTAAAGTGGCTAGGGCTATGTCCCGCCTCTATCCTTTGGCTGTGAGTGAACGTGAGGCCTATCTGTGGCCTACCGTGGATTCTTTAATCACTGCGGTGACTAAGAAAACGGCGTTGCCGGTGGAAGGTGGCACGGCCCTAAAGGACGCCCAAGACAGAAGATTGGAGGCAGCCTTAAGGTCGTCCTTTGAGGCGGCTGCTTTAAGTTTGCAGGCCTCAGTTTGCGGCTCCTATGTGGCCAGGGCGTGCCTGACTATGGTGCAGCGGGCTTCCCCCTCGGATCATTCCTTGAGGGCTGATTGGCCGGCCCTGGAATCGGGCTTAGCCTATTTGGCAGACTTGCTGTATGATGTCTTGAGGGCCTCAGCTAAAGGCATGGCTCAGACAATCTCTGCGCGGCGGTGGCTTTGGCTGAAACATTGGTCTGCTGACCACGCCTCTAAATCCCGCCTGGCTAGATTGCCTTTTAAAGGCAAGCTGCTCTTTGGGGTCGAGCTGGACAAAATCGTGACCGATCTCGGCACGTCTAAGGGCAAGAAATTACCAGAGGTCAGGGCTCGGGCTAGTACTCGTCCCGGTACCTCCAGAGGACGGTTGCAGGAAGCCCGTCGGTACCGCCCCGGGCAAGTCGGGTTCCTCTGCCCCCTCTTCCTTCAAGAGGAATTTCTCCCCCAAGCAGCATTCCTTTCGCAGAGACCGCCGTCCCGGAGGTGCTCCCTCCGGTCCTCCCCCAGGGTCTCGTACCCAATGACGGGGTCTTGGTCCACGCCCCAGTGCAGATTGGAGGACGGCTGTCCTCGTTTCTGGGCGAGTGGACCACAATAACTTCAGACGCGTGGGTGCTGGAAGTCATCAGAGACGGCTACAAACTAGAGTTCTGCCGACCCTTAAAAGACGGGTTTGTACTCTCTCCCTGCAAGTCTCCGGTCAAAGCTGTGGCAGTGCAGCAGACCTTGGACAATCTGATCCGCCTGGGCGCGGTCGTTCCGGTGCCAGAAAGTCAGCTTGGCAAGGGACGTTACTCCATTTACTTTGTGGTACCAAAGAAAGGAGGTTCTGTCCGGCCTATCCTCGACCTCAAAGGGGTCAATCGGGCCTTGAAAGTGCGGCACTTTCGCATGGAGACTCTCCGCTCTGTTATAGCGGCAGTGAAGGCAGGAGAGTTCCTGGCATCCTTGGACATCAAGGAAGCGTACCTGCATATTCCCATCTGGCCTCTTCATCAACGCTTTCTGCGTTTTGCAGTCCTGGGACGACACTTCCAGTTCAGAGCCCTCCCTTTCGGGTTGGCTACTGCTCCGCGGACCTTTTCCAAAGTAATGGTGGTCATCGCGGCCTTCCTACGAAAGGAAGGGGTACAAGTCCATCCTTATCTGGACGACTGGTTGATCCGAGCCCCCTCTTATGCAGAGTGCGGCAAAGCTGTGGACCGGGTAGTTGCTCTTTTGAGCTCCCTGGGATGGATCATCAACTGGGAGAAGAGCCAGCTGTGCCCGACTCAGTCCCTGGAGTACCTGGGAGTTCGATTCGACACCCAAGTGGGCAGAGTGTTCCTGCCAGACAATCGGATTGTCAAACTTCAGGCTCAGGTGGACCAGTTCCTAGTAGCCTCTCCCCTTCGGGCTTGGGACTATGTGCAGCTGTTGGGCTCTATGACGGCCACGATGGAAGTTGTGCCCTGGGCCAGGGCTCATATGAGACCACTTCAACTCTCTTTGCTGCAGCGCTGGACTCCGATGTCGGAGGATTATGCTGTGCGCCTTCCCTTGGACCCAGCAGTGCGCAAGGCGCTGAGCTGGTGGATGCAGACAGACAAGTTGTCTGCGGGAATGCCTCTGGTGACCCCAGAGTGGATTGTCGTCACGACGGACGCCTCGTTGTCGGGCTGGGGAGCCCACTGCTTGGGAAGGACAGCGCAGGGGCTCTGGTCTCCTGCAGAGGCAAAGTGGTCTATCAACCTCCTGGAACTCAGAGCCATTCGGTTGGCGCTTTTGGAGTTCATCCCGGTACTGGTGTTGAAGCCTGTACGGGTCCTGTCGGACAATGCCACGGCTGTGGCCTATGTCAATCGCCAGGGAGGTACCAAGAGCGCCCCTCTAGCCAAGGAGGCTATGAATCTTTGCCAGTGGGCGGAAGCGAACCTGGAGCAGCTTTCAGCGACCCACATTGCCGGAGTCATGAATGTCAAGGCGGACTTTCTCAGTCGCCATACCTTGGAGCCCGGAGAGTGGCAGCTATCTGCTCAGGCGTTCTTGGACATCACGAAGCGCTGGGGCCAGCCGAGCCTAGATCTGATGGCGTCATCGGCCAATTGCCAAGTGCCGCGCTTTTTCAGCAGAGGACGGGACCCTCGATCCCTGGGAGTAGATGCTCTTCTCCAACAGTGGCCGACACAAGAGCTTCTCTATGTGTTCCCGCCCTGGCCCATGTTGGGCAGGGTGCTAGACCGGGTGGCAAAGCATCCCGGCAGGGTAATCCTGGTGGGTCCGGATTGGCCCAGGCGTCCCTGGTATGCGGACTTGATCAGGCTCTCAGTCGACGATCCTCTGCGGCTGCCAGTGGAGCAGGGCCTGTTACATCAGGGTCCCGTGGTGATGGAGGATCCCTCCCCCTTTGGTCTTACGGCCTGGCTATTGAGCGGCAGCGTCTGAGGAAGAAGGGCTTCTCAGACAAGGTCATCGCCACTATGCTGAGAGCGAGGAAGCACTCTACTTCTACTGCTTACGCCAGGGTTTGGCGTATCTTTGCAGCGTGGTGTGAAGCAGGCTCACTTTCTCCCTTCACTGCTCCAATTTCTTCAGTGTTGGCGTTCCTGCAAGAAGGTCTGGAGAAAGGCCTGTCGCTCAGTTCCCTTAAAGTCCAGGTAGCGGCTCTGGCTTGCTTCAGGGGCCGCCTGAAGGGTGCTTCCCTGGCTTCGCAGCCAGATGTGGTGCGCTTTCTCAAGGGAGTTAATCACCTGCGCCCTCCTCTGCACTCAGTGGTGCCTGCGTGGAATCTCAACCTGGTACTAAGAGCATTGCAGAAGCCGCCTTTTGAACCCTTGTCGAGGGCATCTCTGAAAGACCTGACGTTGAAAGCAGTCTTTTTGGTGGCTATCACTTCAGCCAGAAGAGTTTCCGAGCTCCAGGCGCTCTCATGTCGAGAGCCTTTTCTGCAGTTCACTGAGGCAGGAGTGACTATTCGCACAGTGCCTTCCTTCCTGCCCAAGATTGTTTCTCGCTTCCATGTGAAACAGCAGCTCTGTCTCCCTTCCTTTCGTAGGGAGGTCTACCCAGAGGAGTACTCTGCTCTTAAATATCTGGATGTGAGACGAGTCATCATCAGATACTTGGAAGTGACCAATGATTTCCAGAAATCGGATCATCTGTTTGTCCTGTTTGCAGGTCCTCGTAAGGGTCTGCAGGCTGCTAAGCCTACAGTGGCAAGATGGGTCAAGGAAGCCATTGCAGCGGCTTATGTGGCCGCGGGGAAGGTGCCGCCTATCCAGCTGAAGGCTCACTCCACGAGAGCTCAGGCGGCCTCGATGGCAGAGGCCGGATCCGTCTCCTTGGAAGAGATATGCAAGGCGGCAACTTGGGCTTCGGCTCATACATTCTCCAAGCATTACCGTTTGACTGTGGCTGCACGGGCGGAGGCCCGGTTTGGAGCTTCAGTGTTGAGGTCAGGGATTTCAATGTCCCGCCCTGGGTGAGTACTGCTTCGGTACATCCCACCAGTCTATGGATTGATCAGCTTGATGATATGGAAGGTAAAATTATGTATAATCATACCTGATAATTTTCTTTCCATTAATCATAGCTGATCAATCCATAGCCCCTCCCAGATATCTGTACTGTTTTTATTCTGGTTGCATTTCAGGTTCAAGTTTAGTCTTCAGTTACTTCAGAAAGACTTTGTGTTCAAGTTTTTTCACTTGGATTCTTCAAGAGTTAAGACGAGTTTGTGTTACAGTGAGCTGCTGCATTCCTCTCCCCTCCGTTTTACGGGGCTGGATTGAGACTTAAAATTCTGCCGGCACTCCCTCCCACTTCGTGCGGCTGTAGGGCAGCTTTGTACCCCTCCCGCTTCGGCGGTGTTAGGGTCAGTCAGCTCCTCCCGCGGTTGCGGTTGCAGGATAAGCCAGATCCCCCCGCATCGGCGGGTGTGGTGTCCCTCCCCCGCTCCGCGGGGATGAGCTGGACGGATTCCCCTCCCCCACTTGTGTGGGGATGAGCTGGGTTAATTCCCCTCCCCCGTTTCGGCGGTGGTGAGCTGGGCAGAGTGTCCCTTCGTGGGTGTAATTCTCTAAGTGCTGAGTCCTGCGGATGGAGCTTTGATATCGACATACTGAGGAGTTTCCGGCAGCACATGACCACATATAGGGAGGCAAAAGTTTGCTCTCTATCTCCACCTGCTGGTAGATGGACACAACCCACCAGTCTATGGATTGATCAGCTATGATTAATGGAAAGAAAATTATCAGGTATGATTATACATAATTTTACCTTTTTTTTGTGGGTTTCTGTTTTTTGTTTGTTTTTTTTTGTCTGTTTTTAACATTATTGTGGACAAGTTCACAATATTGGAAGTTAGAATGAACCCCAGACATTCAGTGCTGGGACATGCACGGCTTCTGGCACTGAATATCCAGGTATGTCCATTGATCCAGAAGTTAGCTGGGCACTAGCCGATATTCAGATCAGTGCCTGGTTAACTCAGGAATCTAGCACTACACCACATTCACAGCTTCTCATCTTCCCTGGACCACTGTTCCCCCTAAGCTGAGTTCTCCCTAATTCCAAACAAGCACCTTATGAATCCATGCATCATTCAGCTTTCCTTTTTCTTGTGCCCAAACTCTGGAATGACCTCCCTTGCTCCATTCACATTGAATATTCTTCATATAAAATATTTAAGAGCCTTTTCAAAACTCGCATTTTTATTCAAACCTATGGTGATCAGGGATCAGTCTCGCCTAGTGGATTGCTTGGACATTTAAATTACTTTTGTTTGCTACCCTTCTGGTGTGTGTTGGCTGTATCCTATTTTTAATGGCATTCTTTTCTAACTTTTATATATTTATTATAACTTTGTGCAGTTTTGACCCACTTCTCGGATTAAGTGGTATATTAAGTTCACAATAAACATAAACACTCATAGGGCCCATCCTGTTCCTGGGTCCTATGTGGAAGACAGGGCCTATGAACATGCATTGGTGTGGTGTCTCCAGTGCCTCGGGGCCGATCATCTTCCAGCTGCTTGCAAGTTGTGTAAGTTGATGAAGAAGAGAACCCAGGTGGCTCGAGAGGCTCAGCGCGAGAGACTTTTTTTGGATCGGTCCGGTTCTTCGATGTCGACATCAGCTTCGATACCGAGGTTGGCGGCATTGGCGTCAAGGGAAGCGGCATCGAGAGTCCAGGTAATGGCTGCCGAGAGACCACTTTGAGCTGGGAGCAGCGAGGCATTGAGTGGGTCTCCACCCATCTCAAGACCTACTGCTATGCAGGCCCCCCGAGACCAACCTGAGTCGGACCCGGCCCCGAGGAGGTGTGAGGATTCCATGTTCTCATCGGTACCGAGGAGTGTTGATGACAGGCGTCGGGCGAAGGCTAAGAAGCACCGTCATCAATCTTCTCATGGTACCGAGAGCTCCGGGGAGCTGAGGGAGTCGGCACCCGAGAAGCGTCGGCGCCGGGAGGACCACTCACCTTCCATTCAGGAGGTGCCGATGCGTCGGTCATCCGGCAGCCTGGTATCGGCTCTCGAGCCCCTTCAGATTCTGGCAACGACTCCTGCACCGGCCCTGCAGCCTTTTCTGATGGCAGCTCTCGATGAGCGTCTCCGGGCCATTCTTCCAGGGCTTCTGGAAGGACTGCTCCGTCAGCCTGCTTCGGTACCGGAGGTGCTTGCGCCTCCTGTACCTACTGCTGAGATGGCGTCTGGCCCCTCTCCTGTGAGGAGGTCCCCGCCCTCGGTACCACTTGCGATACCGGAGCCGGTTACCACCCGGGTTGACTCTCCCTTGATGTCGGTGGAGGAAGCTTTCATCGGAGTCCAGGCAGGAGTCTACTTCTCGACATCTCCCATAAGGACATTGATCCTCGAAGTCGAGACAGGCTCGGGTTCGGGCTGCTCTTCGAGAGCTTTTGTCCAATACCGAAGAGGAGCACTCATGGGGAGAGGAGGAAGACCCCAGGTATTTTTCGGAAGAAGACTCCCAGGGGCTTCCTTCTGAACCTACTCCTCCTATTGAAGTTAGACAATCTCCACCTTTCTTTTTCATCTTTTGTGCGGGAAATGTCTAAGGACATTCCATTTCCCATGGAGGTTGTGGATGAGCCCAGGGCTGAGATGTTTGAGGTTCTGGATTATCCTTCTCTGCCTGCAGAGGTTGCAATGGCCCCCCTGCACAATACACTCAGGGAAGTGATGTTGCGGAATTGGTCTTGCCCTCTCTCTAGTTCAGTTGTCAACAAGAAGTCCGAATCCCAGTACAGAGTCCATGGTGAGCCTGTGATGGTGAAGGCCCAACTTCCTCATGATTCTGTGGTGATGGACTCTGCTCTCCGAAGAGCCAAGAGTACTAGAGACTATGCCTCGGCGCCCCCGGGCAGAGAGTCTAGGACCTTGGATTCTTTTGGGAGGCGTACCCAAACATACCAGCTGTACACGAGCATTCACTTACGGACCTCGGTTAAGCAACTGTCCAGTTTAGTTGAAGCTGTCCCTCCGGAGCTTGCTGAGCCTTTTTACCAGGTGGTCAGGCAGCAGAAGGCATGTCGCAAATTCCTGGCCAGGGGGGCTTACGACACTTTTGATGCCGCATCCCGAGTAGCTGCTCAGGGTATCATGGTGCGCAGACTCTCATGGTTGCATGTCTCTGACCTGGATCAGAAGACCCAGCAGTGAATGACAGATGTTCCTTGCCGGGGGCAGATAACCTTTTTGGAGAGAACGTTGAGGGATATGGTCGATACCCTCAAGAAGCATCATGATGCTATGGATTCTCTCTCCTGCCGGACGCCTTCTGCTACTACCTCCTCCTCTAGGAGGTTTTTTGGAGGGAGGAGGAGTGCTCCCTATTCCTATAATAGGCGTAGGTACACTCCTACCTCTCGACAGCCTGTTGAAGCTCGCTCCCAGCAGGACCAAAGGCCCCTCCGGCTCCCCAGCAAAAACAAGGGACAGGTTTTTGACTGGCTCCGGAGCAGCATAGCCGAGCTAAGGGTATCCGTGCCGGACGATCTGCCTGTTGGGGGGGGGGGGGGGGGGAGGTTGATATTTTTTCACCAAAGGTGGTCTCTTATAACCTCTGACAGGTGGGTTCTTCAAATAGTCTGGTTAGGATATGCTGTCAATCTGGAATCAAAACCTCTAAATTGCCCACCGGGAGCTCAATCCTTTAGCTCCCAGCACAAGCAGGTACTTGCAGAGGAACTCTCCGCCCTTCTAAAGGCCAGTGTGGTTGAACCTGTTCCACCAGGGGAAGAAGGGCTGGGATTCTATTCCAGGTACTTCCTTGTGCAAAAAAACAGGGGGGATGCGTCCCATCCTAGACCTAAGGACCCTGAACAAATTTCTAGTCTGAGAAAAGTTCAGGATGCTTTCCCTGGGCACCCTTCTTCCCATGATTCAGGAAAACGATTGGCTATGCTCTCTGGACTTAAAGGATGCCTATACTCACATCTCGGTGCTTCCAGCTCACAGGAAGTGTCTGGGAACTCAGCATTTTCAGTACTGTGTGCTGCCCTTTGGTCTAGCATCTGCGCCCAGGGTCTTTACAAAGTGCTTGGCAGTTGTCGCAGCATTGTTACGCAGACTGGGAGTGCATGTGTTTCCTTATCTCAACGATTGGCTGGTAAAGAACACCACGGAAGCAGGAGTTCTACGATCCATGCAGATGACTATTCAACTGCTTGAACTGCTGGGGTTTGTAATAAATTATCCCAAGTCCCACCTAGTTCCAGTACAGAAATTGGATTTCATAGGAGCTCTGTTGAACACACGGACATCTCGAGCTTATCTCCCCCAGGCAAGAGCGGACAATCTTCTGGCCTTAGTGTCCTTGACTCGAATGTCTCAACAGATCACAGCTTGGCAAATGTTGAGGCTTCTGGGCCACATGGCCTCCACAGTTCATGTGACTCCCATGGCACGTCTACATATGAGATCAGCTCAGTGGACCCTAGCTTCCCAGTGGTGTCAGGCTACAGGGGATCTAGAGGATGTCATTCATCTTTCCACCGGTTTTTGCAATTCCCTACAATGGTGGACCATTCGCTCCAATCTGATCTTGGGACATCCATTCCAAATTCCTCAGCCACAAAAAGTGCTGACGACGGATGCATCCCTCCTGGGGTGGGGAGCTCATGTAGATGGGCTTCACACTCAAGGAGCTTGGTCCTTCCACGAAAAAGGTCTTCAGATCACTCTCCTGGAATTGCGAGCGATCTGGAATGCTCTAAAGGCTTTCAGAGACCGGCTGTCCAATCAAATTATCCTAATTCAGACAGACAATCAGATTGCAATGTATTACACCAACAAGCAGGAAGGCACTGGATCTTGCCCTCTGTGTCAGGAAGCCGTCAGGATGTGGTTTTGGGCGCACCAGCACGGCATGCTTCTCCAAGCTACGTATCTGGCAGGCGTAAACAACAGTCTGGCCGACAGGTTGAGCAAGATAATGCAACCTCACGAGTGGTCACTGAACATGGATGTTGTTCGAAAGATCTTCCGAGCGTGGGGCACCCCCTCGGTGGATCTTTTTGCCTCTCAGATCAATCACAAGATACCTCAATTCTGTTCCAGGCTTCAGGCCCATGACAGACTAACATCAGATGCTTTTTTCCTTCATTGGGGGACAGGCCCTTCTGTATGCATATCCTCCCATACCTTTAGTAGGGAAGACTTTGCTGAAACTCAGGCAAGACCGTGGAACCATGATTCTGATAGCACCTTTCTGGCCCCATCAGATATGGTTCCCTCTTCTTCTGGACTTGTCCTCTGAAGAACCGTGGAGATTGGAGTGTTTTCCGACCCTCGTCACTCAGAACGAGGGGTCGCTTCTACATCCCAACCTCCAGTCTCTGGCTCTCACAGCCTGGATGTTGAGAACCTAGAAGTTGCCTCTTTAGGTCTTTCAGAGGGTGGCTCCCGAGTCTTGTTTGCTTCCAGGAAAGATTCCACGAAATGGAGTTAGTCTTTTAAATGGAGGAGGTTTGCCGTCTGGTGTGCCCTAGATCTTTTTTCTTGTCCTACACGGACCCTGCTTGAATACCTTCTACACTTATCAGAGTCTGGTCTTAAGACTAACTCACTAAGAGTTCACCTTATTGCAATCAGTGCTTATCATCAACGTGTGGAAGGTCAGCCTATCTCTGGACAGCCTTTAGTAGTTCGCTTAATGAGAGGTTTGCTTTTGTCAAAGCCCCCTGTCAAACCTCCACCAGTGTCATGGCATCTCAACGTCGTTCTCACCCAGCTGATGAAGCCTCCTTTTGAGCCACTGAATTTCTGCCTTCTGAAGTACTTGACCTGGAAGGTCATTTTCTTGGTGGCTGTTACTTCAGCTCGTAGAGTCAGTGAGCTCCAAGCCCTGGTAGTCCATGCTCCTTATATTAACGTCCTTCATAACAGAGTAGTTCTTCGCACTCATCCTAATTTCTTGCCGAAGGTGGTGTCGGAGTTCCATCTGAACCAGTCAATTGTTTTGCCAACATTTTTTCCCTGTCCACACACCCGCCCTGGCGAGGACAAGTTGCACACCTTGGACTGTAAGAGAGCATTGGCCTTTTACGTGGAACGGACAAAGCCCTATCGACAGTCCGCCCAGCTGTTTGTTTCTTTTGATCCCAACAGGATGGGAGTTGCCATCGGAAAACGCACCATCTCAAATTGGCTAGCGGATTGCATTTCCTTCACTTATGCCCAAGCTGGGCTGACTTTAGAGGGCCATGTCACGGCTCACAATGTTAGAGCCATGGCCTTGTCAGTGGCTCACTTAAAGTCAGCCTCCATTGAAGAAATTTGCAAGGCTGCAACGTGGTCATCTGTCCACACATTCACATCTCACTACTGCCTTCAGCAGGATACCCGACGCGACAGTCGGTTTGGGCAGTCGATGTTACAGAATCTGTTCGGGGCTTAGAATCGAACTCCACCCTCCTATGCCCATTTCTGTTCTTTTCCAGGCTGCACTCTCACTTAGTTGTGCTTATTTTCAGGTCAATCTCAGTTATGTCCTCGCCGTTGCGAGGCCCAATTGATCAGTGTTCATTGTTTTGAGTGAGCCTGGGGGCTAGGGATACCCCACACGTATGAAGATGGAGCCTGCTTGTCCTCGGAGAAAATGAAGATACATACCTGTAGCAGGTATTTTCCGAGGACAGCAGGCTCCATATTCTTACAACCCTCCCTCCTTCCCATTGGAGTTGTCTGTTTTTCTCGTGTTTGCTTTTTATATAACTAGTTCAGTCACGCACCGCGCATGCGCGGTGCGCTCAGGCCCGCACGGGCGAGCACTCTTAAAGCTTCTAGCTTTTTCTAAGGAAAAATTCCAGTCTCCTGGGCCGTCGCGGAAGACGACCCACACGTAAGAATATGGAGCCTGCTGTCCTCGGAGAATACCTGCTACAGGTATGCATCTTCATTTTATCAGGTACTGAGCAGAGATATTTTGCTGCCCTTCATGAAGTTAAGGATTTTCAGCCACTGTTTGCACACAGGCCTTTATAGTAAATTTAGAAGGTAGATCACTCCCAGGCTCTTTACCTTAGAGAGAAGTTTGAATTCTACCTTGAAAGGGGAGTACGTCTCCCCTCAGTGACACTTTCCTACCTACAATATCTATACATTAACTCATGTCCAAGCATGTTCTGTTCCATTTCATTCGTTCATTTGATATATGCTTTGATACATAGCAATAAAGCAGTGTACAAATATGGTGTGCGGACTATTGATCATGGGACAGTTGGTCATAGAGTGATCACAGCACCTTTTGGTCATATGGCTTTTTGTCATAGGACCTTGTGGTCATATGTATAATGGACACATCTATTGGTCATAAGGACTTAATGTCACAGCTCCTTTTGGCCATGTGGTTATTGCTTATAAAGCCATTAGGTCATTAATATATTGGTCACAAGGCCTTATTGTTATAAAGAACTTTATGATTTAATATTGTTACATAGGCTTTAAAGTCTAGTAGGGATTAGGCTATTTCTTTGGTCTTATTCCAAGTAAATCTCCTCTGTGCAAGTTATTGTTTATAATAATTGAGATCAAATTGTAAATATCTTGGAAGTCTTTCAGGAGTGCTGATTAGGCACACATTTTGCATGGCTGTTGGTTATAATTCTTTAAAATGCTAGTTGCATAATGTTAACAGGAAATAGCTAGTGCGATGTTTGTTTGATGGTGAGTTAGAAAATATAGTTATAACATCTGATCAAATTATTAATTTAGAATTTAGTACAAACTATTTTTTAAGTGCAATTGGGAGTGCTTGTCATAAATGGGATGTCAACTGAGAGTACAGTATTTTGTGAAAAGGCAAAACAATATTCATATGCAAGTACATGAATACCTGCAGCTGTTAACCAGCTTTGAAATGACATGCTTCATTATTTAGCGATGGATTTCTTATCCTCAGTGATGATAATGCTGACCATAACTGTGAAGGAAACATTGCAAAGTTTATGCCAAACGAAAGCCATAGGAGACATAAAGAAGATCATTGGAGAAGCAAGTGTTGGACCAAAAGAAGCTCAAGGCAGAGTTTCTGAGACTCTCTCGCCATGTATACTTATGGAACTGCCGAAGAAATTGAGCTGTGCACTTTGTCAACACAGATAAAATTTGAACTTTGTACCACAGCATTAACAGCCTCTAGCAGGCACTGCAGGACCTAGTTTAGTCTTCATCCCACCCACCCTCCCCAACACCCGCCCAACCCTAGCACAGCCCTTCATTTATAGTCAGTTATTGTAATTAGGATAACAAGCAAGGAGTGCTCTTACAGAGTTTTAAATACATTTAATTACAATCTAAGAAAGAAACACTAAATAAATCACACAACATATCATATAAACTAAAAGACATTTTCATATTAGGCTAATATCCTTAATACATTAGCAAGTTTTAAATTATTGAAAAACTCAAAAATATTTAGATGGAGTCAGCAGTCCAGCAGCGAGAGGGGTGCTATCCAGTCTTTTGCATTGAATGTCACATGTATAATTATCTCCCAGTTGGTTATATGTGTGTGCCCAATGCAAAGAGCTCCTAGCTCTCAGGGAACGTGTCCGCTCTCTTGAGGCTAGAGTAGCAGACTTGGTGGAGCTGAAGGACACAGAGAGGTACATAGAAGAGACCTACAGGGACGTTGTACAGAGGTCCCACCTCCATTCTGGTAGCCTCTGTGCTACCTTGGAGGAGGGAGGTCTCCTAGAAGGAGAGCATCACCCTGGTGTGAAGTAGGAAGGACTCCTGTAGCCAGGACCTGCCCACCAGGGGATTTACTATCCTCTCACACCGAGGATATGTCTCCAAGTTCTGTCCAGGAGGGAAGGGTTAAGACAGCTGTTGTAGTTGGTGATTCAATCATTAGGCAAATAATAGCTGGGTGGTTGCTGCACGTGAGGATTGCCTGGTGACTTGCCCGCCTGGTGCGAAGGTGGCGGACCTCACGCATCACCAAGATAGGATTTTAGATAGTGCTGGGAAGGAGCCGGCTGTCTTGGTACATGTGGGTACCAATGACATAGGAAAATGTGGGAGAGAGGTTCTGGAAGCCAAACTTAGGCTCTTATGTAGAAAGCTCAAATCCAAAACCTCTAGGGTAGCATTTTCTGAAGTGCTACCCGTTCCATGCGCAGGGCCTAAGAGACAGGCAGAGCTCCAGAGTCTCAATGCTTGGATGAGACGATGCTGCGGGGAAGGAGGATTTTATATTTGCTAGGAACTGGGCAACATTCTGGGAAAGGGGGGAGCCTATTCTGAAAGAATGGGCTCCACCTTAACCAGTGTGGGACCAGGCTGGTGGCATAGGCATTTAAAAAGGAGATAGAGCAGCTTTTAAACTAGAAACAGGGGGAAGGCCAACAGTCACTCAAAAGTGCATGGTTCGGGATAAGGTATCTTTGAAAGATATCACCAAAACAGGGAAGATAGAGTATCCCAGTAGTGAGGTTACAAAAGAGACCTTAGTAGATCAGGTGTCCTTAAATAAAAATAAAAATCAGACAAAAGGTTGCAAATTAATACTGTCAAATATTGATCATGATGATGTAAATAGGAACAGCAAACGTAGTTTGAAATGTCTGTATGCATTTGCCAGAAGCCTAAGAAATAAGATGGGAGAATATATAGCACTAAATGAAAAATTAGATATAATAGGCATCTCTGAGACCTGGTGAAAGGAGGATAACCAGTGGGATACTGTCATACTGGGGTACAAATTATATCTTAGTGATAGGGTGGATCAAATTGGAGGGGGTAGCACTGTATGTTATGGAGGGCCTTGAATCAAATAGATTGAAAATTGTGCAAGAAACAAAACACATCTTGGAATCCCTATGGATTAGAATTCCATGTGTAAAGGGGAAAAGGATAGTGATAGGAGTGTACTACCATCTGCCTGGCCAGGATGAACAGACGGATGTAGAAATGTTAAAGGAAATTAGGGACGCTAACAAACTAGGCAACACAATAATAATGGGTGATTTCAATTACCCCGATATTGACTGGGTAAATGTAACAGGACATGCTAGGGAGGTAAAATTCCTTGACGAAATCAAGGACTGCTTTATGGAGCAGCTGGTACATGAGCTGACAAGAGGAGGAAACATTCTAGACCTAGTCCTTAGTGGAGCACATGATCTGGTGCAGGAGGTAATGGTGCCGGGGCCGCTTGATAACAATGATCATAATATGATCAGATTTGATATTAGCTTTCGAGTAAGTATGCACAGGAAATCCAATAAGTTGGCATTTAACTTTAAAAAAGGAGACAATGATAAAATTAGAAGAATGGTGAAAAAAAACTTAGAGGAATGGCTGCGAGGGTCAAAAACTTACATCAGGCGTGGATGTTGTTCAAAAATACCATCCTGGAAGCCCAGGCCAAATATATTCTGCATATTAGAAAAGGAGGAAGGAAGACCAAACAACAACCGGCATGGTTAAGTGAGGTGAAGGAAGCTATTAGAGCTAAAAGAAAATCCTTCAGAAAATAGAAGGAACAGCATAAGGAATGTCAAGGCAAAGAGGGACTTTGAAAAAAAGATTGCGTTGGAGGCAAAAATACATAGTAAAACTTTTTTTAGGTATATTAAAAGCAGGAAGCTGGTAAAAGAATCGGTTGGACTGCTAGATGACCGAGGGGTAAAAAGGGCGATTAGGGAAGACAAAGCCATAGCAGAGAGATTAAATGAATTCTTTGCTTCGGTCTTCAGGAAGAGTCTGACACTGTTGGGAAACAGTGGAGTACAAATGAGATAATAAAATAAATAAGATGTAGGAGAGATACTGGTGCCAGAAATGGAATTCAGAGCTGACGAGTTGGAAAAACTGAATAAGTACATAAGCATCACCATGCTGGGTCCATTGAGCCCAGCACCCTGTCACCGACAGCGGCCAAAAGAACAAGCAATATGTCCCGCCCATCCTAAAAATACTGTATTATTCCCTCATCCATTCAATAACATTCTATGGCTTTTTCCTCCAGGAAGCCGTCCAACCCTTTCTTGAAGTCCGCTAAGTTAACTGCCTTAACCACCTTTTCTAGCAGCGAATTCCAGAGTTTAAGTAGGCGTTGAGTGAAGAAAAATTTCCTCCGATTTGTTTTAAATTTACCACACTGCAGCTTCATCGCATGCCCTCTTGTCCTAGTATTTTTGGAAAGCATAAACAGACGCTCCACATCGACCCGTTCCATTCCACTCATTATCTTATAAACCTCTATCATATCTCCCCTCAGCCGCCTTTTCTCCAAGCTGAAGAGCCCCAGCCTCTTCAGCCTATCCTGATAGGGAAGTCGTCCCATCCCCTGTATCATCTTTGTCGCCCTTCTCTGCACCTTTTCCAATTCCACTATATCTTTTTTGAGGTGCGGCGACCAGAATTGAACACAATACTCGAGGTGCGGTCACACCATGGAGCGATATGACGGCACAAAAATATCCTTATTTTTGTTTTCAATCCCTTTCCTAATGATACCCAACATTCTATTTGCTTTCCTAGCCGCAGCAGCACATTGAGCAGACGTTTTCAATGTATCATCAACGATGACACCTAGATCCCTTTCTCGGTCCGTGTCTCCCAATGCTGAACCTTGCATGACGTAGTTATAGTTTGGGTTCCTCTTTCTCACATGCATCACTTTGCACTTGTTCACATTAAATGTCATCTGCCATTTAGACGCCCAGTCTCGTAAGGTCCTCTTGTAGTTTTTCACAATCTTCCCGTGATTTGACTGCTTAGAATAACTTTGTGTCATCGGCAGATTTGATTACCTCACTAGTTACCCCCATCTCTAGGTCATTTATGAATATGTTAAAAAGCGGAGATCCTAGCTCCGATCCCTGAGGGACCCTGCTTACTACCCTTCTCCATTGCGAATATTGACCTTTTAGTCCTACACTTTGTTTCCTATCTTTCAACCAGTTTTTAATCCACAGTAAGACACTACCTCCGATCCCATGTCCCTCTAATTTCCTCTGTAGTCTTTCATGAGGGACCTTATCAAACGCCTTCTGAAAATCTAGATACACAATATCAACCGGCTCACCTTTGTCCACATGTTTGTTTACCCCTTCAAAGAAATGCAGCAGATTGATGAGGGAAGACTTCCCTTCACTAAATCCATGTTGACTTTGTCCCATTAGTCCATGCTTTTGAATGTGCTCTGTAATTTTGTTCTTGATTATAGTCTCTACCATTTTGCCTGGCACCGACGTCAGACTCACCGGTCTATAATTTCCTGGGTCTCCTCTGGAACCTTTTTTAAATATCGGCGTTACATTGGCCACCCTCCAATCTTCTGGTACCACGCTCGATTTTAAGGATAAATTACAAATCAATAACAGTAGCTCAGCCAGCTCATTTTTTTAGTTCTATCAGTACCCTAGGGTGAATTCCATCTGGTCCAGGAGATTTGCTACTCTTTCGTTTGCAGAACTGCTCTATTACGTCTTCCAGATCTACAGATATTTCAATAAGTTTTTCCGACTATAAATCTGGAGGATGTAATGGGGCAATTTGACAAATTAAAGAGTTGCAAATCTCCAGGACTGGATGGTATCCATCCCAGAGTACTGATAGAATTGAAAAATGAACTTGCGGAACTATTGATAGTAATATGTAATTTATCTTTAAAATCGAGCGTTGTACCAGAAGATTGGAGAGTGGGCAGTGTGACGCCGATTTTTAAAAAAGGTTCCAGAGGAGATCCGGGAAATTATAGACCGGTGAGCCTGATGTCAGTGCCTGGCAAAATGGTTGAGACAATTATAAAGAACAAAATTACAGAGCATATTCAAAAGCATGGATTAATGAAACAAAGCCAACATGGATTTAGTGAAGGAAAACCTTGCCTCACCAATCTATTACATTTCTTTGAAGGGGTGAACAAACCTGTGGATAAAGGTGAGCCAGTTGATATTGTATATCTAGATTTTCAAAAGGCGTTTGACAGAGTACCCTCATGAAAGACTCCAGAGGAAATTGGCGAGTCATGGGATAGGAGGTAGTGTCCTTTTGTGGATTAAAAACTGGTTAAAGGATAGAAAACAGAGAGTAGAGTTAAATGGTCAGTATTCTCAGTGGAGAAGGGTAGATAGTGGGGTTCCTCAGGGGTCTGTGCTGGGACCACTGCTTTTTAACATATTTATAGATGACCTAGAGATGGGAGTAACTAGGGAGGTCATTAAATTTGCTGACGACACAAAGTTATTCAAAGTTGTTAAATCGCGAGAGGATTGTGAAAAATGACCTTACAAGACTGGGAGACTGGGCGTCTAAATGGCAGATGACGTTTATTTATTTGTTGCATTTGTATCCCACATTTTCCCACCTATTTGCAGGCTCAATGTGGCTTATAATGTTCCATCATGGCATACGCCATCAAGAGTAAAGAAACAATTGGTATTAAATGAAGAACAAGTATAACATAATAGAGTTGAGCAATCCGATATAAAAAGAAAACAGTCAGAGTAACAGGTTAGTAGTGATGCGATAGAATTTTATTAGCAAAACCATTCTTGTGCTTACCTCTTTTATACAACATCTGGTTTTCTTCCATCAAGCTTGGAAAGTGATGCATGTGGGAAAGAGGAACCCGAATTATAGCTATGTAATGCAAGGTTCCACGTTAGGAGTCACTGACCAAGAAAGGGATCTAGGTGTCATCATTGATGATAACGTTGAAACCTGCTCAGTGTGCTGCGGCAGCTAAGAAAGCAAATAGAATGTTACGTATTATTAGGAAAGGAATGGAAAACAAAAAATGAGGACGTTATAATGCTTTTGTATCGCTCCATGGTGCGACCGCACCTCGAATATTGTGTTCAATTCTGGTCACCGCATCTCAAAAAAGATATAGTGGAATTAGAAAAGGTGCAGAGAAGGGCAACAAAAATGATAAAGGGGATGGGACGACTTCCCTATGAGGAAAGGCTAAAGCAGCTAGGTCTCTTCAGCTTGGAGAAAAGACGGCGTTTTTGATTTAACCCCCTTCCACCCCCCCATCCCTCCCCATGCCCTCCTCCCCTACACTACCCCTTGTACATTGCAATGAATAGCTGTGTTCAACAAACTCCATCTTGTAAGACCTAGGCCTCTCCTTTAATCAATTCTTGTCTTATCAATTCTGATATTCAAACCAACAACATATTTTACCTAAAACTATACAAAATATCATTCCAATGAGAATGTTTTCCCTATACTATATACAACAATTCATTGCTTGCTCTAACACACCAGTTCTTGTTTTAAGAGGGAGGCTACAGCAAAGGATTTGCAAGCAAATATTCCTGAGGCTAAAAGCCTCATTTGCATAATGCCAGTCTACCATGTTTCCAAAGTTCTGTCTGCTGTCCTGATGTCTTTCATACAAATATTTCTTGAAGTAGTTCATGTGCCAGCTTTATTTATCTTTGATATTTTATGTTTTAAATGTTTTATTGGTGAAGAAGATAGACATACACAATACTGTCACCATGTTAACAGTCCATACACCGCTTATGTAACGTCACACTACTATAATACAATTCACCACAATGCGTTTTTGATTTAACCCCCCCTCCACCCCCCCATCCCTCCCCATGCCCTCCTCCCCTACACTACCCCTTGTACATTGCAATGAATAGCTGTGTTCAACAAACTCCATCTTGTAAGACCTAGGCCTCTCCTTTAATCAATTCTTATCTAATAATTGCACCCCGCTCCACAATTTATCCACAGCAGTTATAGGTCCCATCTCCGTGGCCTGGACAAAATTTTACCTTAGGCAATACCTCCATGGGGTAAACACAATCTGAGTGCATGTCGTGCTCCTTCCCCCCGCCCACCCCCCACTGCCACCCTAACACACTTAAGAATTCAAGATTCTGCTACGCGCTACTACAGTCAATGAGTCCCAAAAGGGAGACTAGACTTGACAAAGCTGGTCCCCCCCTTGGCGAAGACAGGTTGTCCACTCCCCTGCGCTCCAGTGCGCAGAGATGAATCATGTTGGATCGCCAATGTTGTAGTGAAGGTGGGTCTGCGGATATCCACTGTTGGAGAATCGATTTCTTGCCTACCAGGATTGCTTTTTTCAAGAAACATTTGAGGCCCCGGGGCGGAAATGGGGACACCCTGAACACCTCAAATAACTGAGATGGAGTTGGCTTCCAGACGACCCCCCAGAGCCTGGACACATGCTGGCAAACCTGGCGCCAAAAGCCAAGGATCCACGGGCACGTCCAGAACATGTGCCCCAGATCAGCCGGGGACTGGGCACACTTCGCACACCTGTCTTCCGTCCCCATGGGTGCCCTATAAGCTCTGTGAGGGGAAATGTACATCCTCATCAAGAATTTATAATGTGTTTCTTGCAACGTCACATTCTCCACCTGTCGTTGGATGCCCAAGAGACAAACCTTCAATGTTTCCCTCTGAAGACCTACCGCTAATTCTCTGTTCCAGCTGGTAGTTAATTTATCATAATTCACCTCGCCCAATTGTTCCCATAAAGAAGCATGATAATATTTAAGTGGGACTCTTAGTTGTGCATCCAACCCCAGTATAGTGATTAATTGTTCCCACACCTGTGGTGTCAGGGTGGGGGTGGGGGGTAGAGATCTTAAATAATGGCGTAACTGAAACATAGAGAAAATGTTTACTACCCCCACCCGTATTCCACCCGTAGGTCAGCTTGAGATTTGAGTGTGCCACTCTCATTATATAGCTGGTATAGATACTGTAGGTTTTTCGTCCCCCAAATGGCAAAGTCCGCCGATGTGGAACCCTGAATTGGCAACAACGGGGAGGATTCTGCTGACAGACCATAAAACCGGCAGACCCACCGCCATGCTTTCCTCACAGGCAGAAGCAACGGTGCATAAGCCAGAGGTGTGCACAGCTTCCTCGGTACCGTGTGTAACCAGGCACTAAAGTGGGAAGGAGCAAACAAACCTGTCTCTGCCCTGGTGCACGAGAAATGGGACAATCCCCGGAACCAATCCGTGAGATGGCGCATGTTACTTGCTATCGAAAGGAGCCTGATGCTCAACAGTCCCATTCCCCCCCCCCCCCCCCCCCCACCAGATCGCGGTAAAAAGAGCTGGGATGCTCACAACCGAGGTTTCTTACCTTGCCATAGGAAATGCGTCACTAACTGTGTCACCCAGTTATCATCTTTTTGTGTCAGACACATGGGTACCATTTGTAGAACATAAGTCCACTTAAGCACTAATATCATGTTATAAAGGGCAATTCTACCTAGGAGGGATAGTGGAAGCGAGTGCCAACTCTGCAAGGTGCGCCTCGTACATGTTCGAAACGGTTCAATGTTCACCATATAAACTAAAACTAGATAGGTCGGAGGGAATCAGCACCCCTAGGTATTTTAAGGGGCCCTTGGACCACGTAAGGGGAAACTCTCCCTCACAAGTCTCCCTAATCGAGCTCTGAACAGGAACCGCCACCGACTTCTGCAAGTTGAGGGAAAATCCAGAGAAATAACCGAATTCTCCTATGGTATCAAGGAGGTGGGACAACGACTGACTCTAGGGTTCGTCAGGGTCAATAAGCTGTCATCTGCGAATGCCAAGGTCTTTACCGAAAGCAAGGGCATACTAACCCCCACAATTTCAGAGTCTTTTTGAATAGTGCGCAACAAGGGTTCCAAATAAAGAAGAAACAGCAACGCGTCCCCCTAGCGATCGGAAATGGGGTTGAGCAGATTCTGTTTATTAATAGGGAGGCCCGTGGTCGAAAATACAGGGCAGCAATCGCATGTACAAACCAACCCTTTAAGCCCACATAGTCTAGAACCCCAAACAAGTAATCCCAGCGTACTCTATCGAACGCCTTTTCGGCATCCAGGCTCACCAATAGCAGGGGTTCCTCTAACAGACAGCTATGTGCCACAGCCATGCAGACTTTACGAACGTTGAAGGAGGAATGTCTGCCCCTAACAAATCCCACCTGTCCCTCCCCAACCAAAGCTGTCATATGGGGACTCAACCTCTCTGCTAGTACCCTAGCTAAGATCTTTAAATCCACATTAATAAGAGAGATTGGTCTGTACGACTCTGGGTTCTTACCTGGCTTCAGTATGAGTGTGATCCACGCTTCGTTAGAGCTCTGCGGAAACCTGCCCTCCATAACCGAGGCATCAAAGAAGGAAACCAGGGCGCCACAGATCTGTGGCAGCATACACTGGTAGTATTCTGTTGTGTACCCATCAGGGCCCGGGGTCGTACCTCTTTTTAACGCTTTAACCACCTTCTGAATTTCCTTGACTCTCAAAGGGGAATTCAACTAATCTACCACCTCTGCTGTTAATCGTGGAATGCCCGAGTCTTCTAGGTAGTCTACTAATGAGGGCCCACTCCGCGCGTCTGGCCGGTCATAAACAGATGCGTAGAAGTCATGTAGGATCTGGACAATTCCCGCGGACTGGACCTCTCGCGTGCCATCCAGCCTTACCAAAGAGGAGATGAATCTGTTGCCCCCCCCCCCCCCCCCCAATTCTTTGCCACTCTTGCCAACAATTTCCCTGATTTATTACCAAATCTATGGAAGGTGAATGAACGGTGAAAGAACTGCTTCTTGGTTAGTTCGTGGATTAGAGAATTTAACTCCGTAAGCGTCGACACCATCTCCTCCCTACTCGCTGGGGAGGGAACTGCCAGGTATCTACGTTTTGTTGCCTTAAATTTATGTTCTAGCTGCAGAATGCCCTGTGCTAGCCTTTTTGCCCATGCACACATGTAGGAGATTACCTCCCCCCTCATGACCGCTTTTGAAGTTTCCCAATATAAAAGGGCTTCCTCCTCATGACGTGCATTTGCCTCCGCAAACAGTAGCCTAAGGTGCCTAAGGTGCTCCTGAAAGTGTGCTTCTCCCACCAAGTGTGATGGGAATTTCCACCGGTTCCCTCTAAGCCGTCCCGCTCCCAGATCCATATCCACCCATATCATGGAGTGGTCTGAGATCTCCAGCAGCCCTATCTCCGCTTTCACTATCTGTGGGAAAAGGGTACCATCAGCTAAAATGTAGTCTAACCTGGACCACGTGCTGTGAGCTCTGGAGAGGTGGGTATAGTCACGCACGTTAGGATTAACCAAGCGCCAGGGATCTACTAAATTCAGCACCTTGCACAGGTATTGTATGCCTTTGCCCCTGCCCATCGTCGTCCCTGCCAAGGGGGCCGACTGATCTTGTTGTCCATCCATCACCTGGTTAAAGTCTCCCACTAGGAGCCAGGGGGCGGTTGTGTGTTGGAGACCCAGACGCACTATATGCTGGAAAAATGCATGGTCATATACATTCAGCCCATAAATGTTAAGCAGAAAAATCTCCTGCCCCATTATATTCAAATGCAACAATTTATACCTCCCTTGCTTGTCCTGAGTCACCACCCGTGTTTTACATTGTAGAGTTTTATGGATAAGTATTGCAACTTCCCCTTTCCTCCCCAGCGCTGGCGAAAAGAAACACTCCCCCACCCACCATTGCTTAAGCTTTTGGCGTTCTTCCTCGGTCAATTTTGTCTCTTGTAGGCATGCAATAGAGGCCCTGTGGCGTTGCAAGTCTGTTAGAATTTTTGCTCTTTTTATTGGCAATCCAATCCCAGACACATTCCAAGAGATTAATCTAGGCAATTGCATTTAACCCGGATCCCAGGACTCCATCTCCCCGGTGCCCAGCCTCCACCCAGGGGCCATCCTCTCTCCGCCACTCACCACAACGCGCAGCTTTCCCATCCTCCAAATGCAAGCTTCCCTGTGGCAGTCCCACCCCCCATGCTCCCCACACAGTACCCCCCTCCCCAACCCTCCTACCCTTCTCCCGGCCCCCTCCCCTTCTACTAACCCGCAACTGGACTACCCCCATGTAAACCGACTCACAACGTGCTGTGGTCCCCGCCCAACCCCCCACCCTTTTTCTCAACATCGCATTATTAACCATACAAAACTTTCATAACTCAAACATACAAACCAATGCAGAATAGCCCCTGTTTTCCGCAATTATGTGTTCCTCCATGCCTGACCGACCAAAAGTTCAGTGTCCTTCCATCAGGTAGGGTTCTCAGTTCCTTTCAGTTCTCGGTTTATAAACTGCATAGTTGTTTGGTCTGATACAAAAGAGACCCATTTTCCCTCATGCTGGATCTTCAGGGTAGCCGGGTACAGCAACATGAAGCGCAGATTTCTTTCCACCAGCGAGGTGCAGACCGGGTGGAACTTCCGCCTCCGCTCTTGCCAGCTGGCTGAATAATCTTGAAAAATTCGCACCTGGGCTCCTGCGTATGTTAACGACTCCCTTTTCAGGCGGTAGCCTCGGAGGATCTCTTCTTTGTGTAGGTAGTTAAGCACTTTAATAATGACAACCCTGGGGCGCTGGTTGTTCTGCTGCTGCCTCCCGATCCTATGCGCTCTCTCTATGCAGAGCGGCCCCTGGCTATCCGATAAGGCAAATTCTTTTACGAGCCACTCCTCGAGGATAGTACTCAAGTTTTTATCCGGGATAGTTTCCGGTAACCCCACCAACCTGAGGTTACTACGTTGAGCCCGGTTTTCAAGCCCATCCAACTTTTCAGGTTGTTGATTCAATTTTTCTTTGAGGCCGGCTATTTCTGGTTCCCAGTGCTGCCAGGAGTCCTCCAAGGCTGACACCCTCTTTTCCACCTCCGCGGTGCGACTCACGAGGGTTGCCATCAGCCCATCCAGCTTGCCGAGTTGGCCGTCCAGCAATGTGAATCGGGGCTCAAGCTCCTTTCCCACAGCCACCACCAGGTGCGTTAGCTGGCGGGTCGAAAACTCCGCTTCGCTTCTCGGCGTTTCGGGCGCCATCTTAGAATCGCCGCCAGCCGCAGCTGATTTTTCTTTGTCTGTTTTCGCACTTTTTCGTGCTGTTCCCGGTGACATGGACACCAGATATTGGTCCATACACTCGTTATCCAGCTAAAGACGATCAGGTCAGTCAGTTTTCGGGGCTGTTTAAGGGTGGTAGCGGGCGAGGATCGAACGGGGACCCTGGAGCAGCGCTAAAGCGTGGCTACTGCTCCCACCACATCACGTGACCCCCCCTATTTTGTATTTTTTTATACCTAATTATTGTCTCTTTCTGTATTCTGTAATTAGTTTCTTATATGATGTGATGTTATTACCAACTGTCCTGTGATGAACAATACAAGTGACCAGTAACTATGATCATAAACCATGACGACTAGCATGCCTATGACCAATAACACGAGCGACTATATGTCCTTATGACTATATTCCTATATGACCAATTGTCCACAAACCACAAATATAAAAATGAGGGTACACCAGCAAATAGTGTTACATTTTCAGAGCAAAATTAAAATCAATAAAACAAAACAAACCTTATATCTTTCTCTTAAATGCAGCTATTTCTTTGGAAGGGAGAGAAATGGAATGATTAGGGGTCCTTGGAAGAAGGTCACAGATGTTTTTTTTGCTTAGGGCTCATTAGCATTGATCTGGCTTTTACTGTGAGTCAGGATTCCTGTCAATACAAAGATAGAAGAGTACTGGTGTGGACAGGCTTGGCAACACAGTATTTCCTAGGTGTTGTCCTGCTGTTAGGAGCTTTGGTACTTAGTGAGGGAAATGAGAAAAACTTTCCTAGATTTTACTGAGCTGTCTTGTAAGTGAATTTTTTTCTGTGAAATATTCCACCTCCAGTTCTATACTCTCTGGTTGAAGTCCTGCGAATTTGCCCACTTGCTGTTTATCTACTATGTGTATATGAATTTTCCCGTTTCAGTATGACTTGCTTCACAGATTCTTGCTGCTCAGGATTCAGAAAAAAAAAAACAATTTGCTTTGAGGTTTTTACCTCAAAAGTTCTAATTATAAAACTACTTATCACTAACTCCTTGACATTTACTTAATTACTCTGTATTTTGAAATTAAAATAAAACAAAATCTTTGATTGTTGCATACCAGAAGCCATACATGTGCTTTCTTCTTGAATCTACTGAGAGGGCTTCTCTGCATGGACAGTGCCTAGCCTAGTTTCTTCATAAAAATGATATTGTTAACAAACTAATGTAAATACACTTTCTCCTATCTTCTCTCGTTGTATACATGTGTCCACGTATATCCCTCTTTTACTCCATTTTTCTCCTGTTTTCCCTTCTTGCTGTGCCATTCAGACCGTGTAGTAGATGACTTGAACCCCGTGCTGAACTTTACAAGGCGAGAGGTGGAGAATCTCCTGCACTTTGTGGAAGAGGAGCCAAATGCTGCCTTGCAGATGCCAAATACAAACAAATCCATGGAGCTTGTCATTCATTTGGCCTGCTTAAAATACCCTCATCTTATCACCAAGGTAAGAGACCAGGTAGTTGGCAGTCGCAGTCCCAGATCTTGACAAATTTGCTTTGACTGTAGGAGCCAGCCCAAAGCTTATGGTCAAGCAACTGAAACCTCCCTCTCTATCCCAGGAGTTCTCAACCCAGTCTTCAGAACACACCTAGCCAGTCAGATTTTCAGGACGCCTACAGTAAATATGCATGAGATATGTTTGCATGCACTGCTTCCATTGTATGCAAATCTATCTTATTCATATTCCTTGTGGACTTCTTGAAAACCAGACTGGCTTGGTGCGTCCCAAGGAGTGGGTTGAGAATCCCTGCTTCCCCCCCCCCCCCCCCCCCCCCCCACACACACACACACACACTGTTGCTCCTACTGACGTTGAAGTGTAGGGGACAGGAGGTTGGAGTAATCCACACCAAGGTCTGTCATAGCATAGCTCCTTTAGGGTCCAGCTTACTAATACAGTTTTTCTGTTCTGTGTCCTTATGTTTCAACAATTTTTATTGATGATTTAACAAAGAAAGCATCCAACAAGTTCAATATACAATGGATTGAAAACATTAAACAAATCAAGCTAAGCAAAAGCAGGCATTAACCACATCATCAAACTTTTTAATACTTTCTCCCCTCCCTACCCAACCCCACACCCGTCCCTCCCCCCAAATTAGCTATATATTTCAACACTTCTATTGATGGAACATCAAAGCACAATGACATAAAACTCGGGAACCTACCCGTTAAATACACCAGCATAATGATAGATAGACCATATGCCCGCCATCATTGATTTACCCATCCAACCCCCCCCGTCCAAAATATTGCACTCCTGCAAAGAGCAATACACATCCCGTCCCCCCTCCCCCTATAACCGACCCACTAACTGATAACTACCCTTCCTATAGCACATAGCTCCCATTTCTTCAAGGACAAGCAGGCTGCTTGTTCTCACTGATGGGTGACGTCCTCGGCAGCCCCTCCAATCGGAATCTTCCTAGCAAAGTCCTTTGCTAGCTCTCGCGCGCCCGCGCGCACCGCGCATGCGCGGCCGTCTTCCCGCCCGAAACCGGCTCGAGCCGGCCAGTCTTCTTTCGTCCGCACTCGGTACGGCTGTGTTTTTGTCGTGTCGAGCCCCGGAGAGTCGACCTCGCGCGTCCGTTATCTAAATCGATGTGTTTTTTCTTCGGAAAAGTTTCTTTTCGTTCGGAAAGTGCTCCGGAAACCCCCTTGGGTTTCGTTTGCCCCTTCCCGTATTTCCAGTTTTTGCCCCGGTAAGTTTTCTTTCGTTGTCGGGGTAGGCCTCTTTTCGGCCTCGGTCGAGATTTTTCTCCCTTAAAGTTTTGGTGCTCCAAATTCGTCATTTCGGATTTTGACTTCGCCGGCGTGATTTTTCCGCCCATGACATCGAAGCCTTCCAGCGGCTTCAAGAAGTGCACCCAGTGCGCCCGGGTAATCTCGCTCACTGATAGGCACTCTTCGTGTCTTCAGTGTCTGGGGGCCGAGCACCGTCCCCAGAACTGTAGTCTGTGTTCCCTCTTACAAAGGCGGACTCAAGTAGCGAGATTGGCCCAGTGGAACGTTTTGTTCTCGGGCTCTTCATCGGCATCGGCACCGGGGTCATCGTGTGCATTGACGTCATCAGCGTCCAGACCTTCTTCCTTGGCTGCCAGTGCATCGAGTGCATCGAGGCATCGGCCCTCTGCATCGGCGCCGAGACATCGGATAGCTGCATCGACGTCGGTGGTACCGGGACCTCGTCTCCTGATGTCGTCGGACGGTGGTGCATCGAGTGGAGTGCAGGTGAGGGCTGTCCATTCCCCTGCTGGTGGCGGTGAGCCCTCGGGTGGGTCTCCTCCTACCCTGAGGGCTCCTGCGGTACAGCCCCCCCGAGACCGACCTCCTTCGGCCTCGGCCCCGAGGAAGCGACGGCTGGATTCTACGTCCTCCTCGTCGGTGCCGGGGAGCTCCGGTGACATGCTTCGGAAGAAGTCGAAGAAGCATCGACACCGGTCCCCTCCCCGCGTCGGCACCGAGAGCTCTGGGTCACCGAGGGAGTTGGCACCCAGCAGGCATCGGCACCGAGAGGACCGCTCACCCTCTGTTCAGGAGGTGTCGATGCGTTCCACTCTGGACAGCCCGGAACAGCCTCCACGCCCGGAACAGGTTCTGACGTCGACGCCTGCATCGACCTCCATGCCTTTCTCTGCAGCCGCTCTGAACGAGAGCCTCCGGGCCGTTCTCCCAGAGATTCTGGGAGAGCTGTTGCGCCCTACCCCTCCGGTACTGGCGGTGCTTGCGCCTCCGGTACCGTCGAGCGTGGCGCCGGCTGGCCCATCGCCCGGGGTGAGGTCCCCGACGTCGGTACCGCGTGCGGTGCCGACTGCGGCCACCTCCCAGGAGGGCTCCCCGACTACGTCGGCGGAGGGAGCTTCGCCGATGCGGGCGAGGGAGTCTACCTCTCGACGCCCCCATCGTGGACGTGGCTCCACGGAGTCGAGCCGGGCACGGTTGCAGACGCAGGTCCGTGAACTTGTGTCTGACACCGAGGGTGAGGCCTCGTGGGAGGAAGCAGAAGACCCCAGATATTTCTCTGACGAGGAGTCTGAGGGTCTACCTTCTGATCCCACTCCCTCTCCTGAAAGACAGCTTTCTCCTCCCGAGAGTCTGTCTTTTGCTTCCTTTGTCCGGGAGATGTCTACGGCCATCCCCTTCCCGGTGGTTGTGGAGGACGAGCCCAGGGCTGAAATGTTTGAGCTCCTGGACTATCCTTCTCCACCTAAGGAAGCGTCCACTGTTCCCCTGCACCATGTCCTCAAAAAGACATTGCTGGCGAACTGGACCAAGCCTTTAACTAATCCCCACATCCCCAAGAAGATCGAGTCCCAGTACCGGATCCATGGGGACCCAGAGCTGATGCGCACCCAGTTGCCTCACGACTCTGGAGTTGTGGATCTGGCCCTAAAGAAGGCTAAGAGTTCTAGGGAGCATGCTTCGGCGCCCCCGGGCAAAGACTCTAGAACCTTAGACTCCTTTGGGAGGAAGGCCTACCATTTGCTCGTGGCCAAAATTCAGTCTTACCAGCTCTACACGAGCATACACATGCGGAATAATGTGCGACAGTTGGCGGGCTTGGTTGATGCTCTTCCCCCTGAGCAAGCCAAGCCTTTTCAGGAGGTGGTCAGGCAGCTGAAGGCGTGCAGAAAATTCCTGGCCAGAGGAGTTTATGACACTTTTGATGTTGCGTCCAGGGCCGCTGCTCAAGGTGTGGTGATGCGCAGGCTCTCATGGCTGCGTGCCGCCGACCTGGAGAATAGACTCCAGCAGCGGATTGCGGACTCGCCTTGCCGTGCGGACAACATTTTTGGAGAAAAAGTCGAGCAGGTGGTAGAGTCTCTCCACCAGCGGGACACCGCATTCGACAAGTTCTCCCGCCGGCAGCCTTCAGCTTCTACCTCTACAGGTAGACGATTTTTCGGGGGAAGGAAGACTGTTCCCTATACTTCTGGTAAGCGTAGGTACAATCCTCCTTCCCGACAGCCTGCGGCCCAGGCTAAGCCCCAGCGCGCTCGCTCTCGTCAGCAGCGTGCGCCTCAGCAAGGCCCCGCGGCTCCCCAGCAAAAGCAAGGGGCGAGCTTTTGACTGGCTCCAGCAGAGCATAGCCGACATCCAAGTGTCAGTGTCGGGCGACCTGCCAGTCGGGGGGAGGTTGAAAGCTTTTCACCAAAGGTGGCCTCTCATAACCTCCGATCAGTGGGTTCTGCAAATAGTCCGGCAAGGATACACCCTCAATTTGGCCTCAAAACCTCCAAATTGTCCACCGGGAGCTCAGTGTTACAGCTTCCAGCACAAGCAGGTACTTGCAGAGGAACTCTCCGCCCTTCTCAGCGCCAATGCGGTCGAGCCCGTGCCATCCGGGCAAGAAGGGCTGGGATTCTATTCCAGGTACTTCCTTGTGGAAAAGAAAACAGGGGGGATGCGTCCCATCCTAGACCTAAGGGCCCTGAACAAATATCTCGTAAAAGAAAAGTTCAGGATGCTTTCCCTGGGCACCCTTCTCCCCATGATTCAACAAAACGATTGGCTATGCTCTCTGGACTTGAAGGATGCCTACACACACATCCCGATACTGCCAGCTCACAGGCAGTATCTGCGATTTCAGTTGGGCACACGCCACTTCCAGTACTGTGTGCTACCCTTTGGGCTCGCCTCTGCGCCCAGGGTGTTCACAAAGTGCCTAGCTGTGGTAGCAGCGGCGCTTCGCAGGCTGGGGGTGCACGTGTTCCCATATCTCGACGATAGGCTGGTGAAGAACACATCCGAGGCAGGAGCCCTGCAGTCCATGCAGATGACTATTCGCCTCCTGGAGCTACTGGGGTTTGTGATAAATTATCCAAAGTCCCATCTTCTCCCAGTGTAGAAGCTCGAATTCATAGGAGCTCTGCTGGATTCTCGGACGGCTCGCGCCTATCTCCCAGAGACGAGGGCCAACAACTTGTTGTCCCTCGTCTCGCGGGTGCGAGCGTCCCAGCAGATCACAGCTCGGCAGATGTTGAGATTGCTGGGCCACATGGCCTCCACAGTCCATGTGACTCCCATGGCCCGTCTTCACATGAGATCTGCTCAATGGACCCTAGCCTCCCAGTGGTTTCAGGCTGCTGGGGGTCTAGAAGACGTGATCCACCTGTCCACGAGTTTTCTCGAATCCCTGTATTGGTGGACAATCTGGTCCAATTTGACTCTGGGACGTCCTTTCCAAATTCCTCAGCCACAAAAAGTGCTGACAACGGATGCGTCTCTCCTGGGATGGGGAGCTCATGTCGATGGGCTTCACACCCAAGGAAGCTGGTCCCTCCAGGAACGCGGTCTACAGATCAATCTCCTGGAGTTGCGAGCGATCTGGAACGCTCTGAAGGCTTTTCAGAGATCGGCTGTCCCATCAAATTATCCAAATTCAGACAGACAACCAGGTTGCCATGTACTATGTCAACAAGCAGGGGGGCACCGGATCTCGCCCCCTGTGTCAGGAAGCCGTCAGCATGTGGCTCTGGGCTCGCCGTCTCGGCATGGTGCTCCAAGCCACATATCTGGCAGGCGTAAACAACAGTCTGGCCGACAGATTGAGCAGGATTATGCAACCTCACGAGTGGTCGCTCAACTCCAGAGTGGTGCGCCAGATCTTCCAAGCGTGGGGCACCCCCTTGGTGGATCTCTTCGCATCTCGAGTGAACCACAAAGTCCCTCAGTTCTGTTCCAGGCTTCAGGCCCCCGGCAGACTGGCATCGGATGCCTTCCTCCTGGATTGGGGGGAAGGCCTGCTGTATGCTTATCCTCCCATTCCTCTGGTGGGGAAGACTTTGTTGAAACTCAAACAAGACCGAGGCACCATGATTCTGATTGCTCCTTTTTGGCCGCGTCAGATCTGGTTCCCTCTTCTTCTGGAGTTATCCTCCGAAGAACCGTGGAGATTGGAGTGTTTTCCGACCCTCATCACGCAGAACGAAGGGGCTCTTCTGCATCCCAGCCTCCGGTCCCTGGCTCTCACGGCCTGGATGTTGAGAGCGTAGACTTTGCCTCTTTGGGTCTGTCAGAGGGTGTCTCCCGCGTCTTGCTTGCTTCCAGGAAAGATTCCACTAAGAGGAGTTACTTCTTTCTATGGAGGAGGTTTGCCGTCTGGTGTGACAGCAAGGCCCTAGATCCTCGCTCTTGTCCTACACGGACCCTGCTTGAATACCTTCTGCACTTGTCTGAGTCTGGTCTTAAGACCAACTCTGTAAGGGTTCACCTTAGCGCAATCAGTGCATACCATTACCGTGTGGAAGGTAAGCCGATCTCAGGACAGCCTTTAGTTGTCCGCTTCATGAGAGGTTTGCTTTTGTCAAAGCCCCCTGTCAAGCCTCCTACAGTGTCATGGGATCTCAATGTCGTTCTCACCCAGCTGATGAAACCTCCTTTTGAGCCACTGAATTCCTGCCATCTGAAGTACTTGACCTGGAAGGTCATTTTCTTGGTGGCAGTTACTTCAGCTCGTAGAGTCAGTGAGCTTCAGGCCCTGGTAGCCCAGGCCCCTTACACCAAATTTCATCATAACAGAGTAGTCCTCCGCACTCACCCTAAGTTCTTGCCAAAGGTTGTGTCGGAGTTCCATCTGAACCAGTCAATTGTCTTGCCAACATTCTTTCCCCGTCCTCATTCCTGCCCTGCTGAACGTCAGCTGCACACATTGGACTGCAAGAGAGCATTGGCCTTCTACCTGGAGCGGACACAGCCCAACAGACAGTCCGCCCAATTGTTTGTTTCTTTTGATCCCAATAGGAGGGGAGTGGCTGTGGGGAAACGCACCATATCCAATTGGCTAGCAGATTGCATTTCCTTCACTTACGCCCAGGCGGGGCTGGCTCTTGAGGGTCATGTCACGGCTCATAATGTTAGAGCCATGGCTGCGTCGGTAGCCCACTTGAAGTCAGCCTCCATTGAAGAAATTTGCAAAGCTGCGACGTGGTCATCTGTCCACACATTCACATCTCATTACTGCCTGCAGCAGGATACCCGACGCGACAGTCGGTTCGGGCAGTCAGTTCTTCAGAACCTGTTTGGGCTTTAGGATCCAACTCCACCCCCCGAGGGCCCTGTTTGTTCTGTTCCAGGCTGCACTCTCAGTTAGTTGGTAAATTTTTTAGGTCAATCTCAGTTATGTCCTCGCCGTTGCGAGGTCCAATTGACCATGGTTGTTGTTTTGAGTGAGCCTGGGGGCTAGGGATACCCCATCAGTGAGAACAAGCAGCCTGCTTGTCCTCGGAGAAAGCGAATGCTACATACCTGTAGAAGGTATTCTCCGAGGACAGCAGGCTGATTGTTCTCACAAACCCGCCCGCCTCCCCTTTGGAGTTGTGTCTTCCCTTGAACTGTATTGTCTTGCTACATACTGGACTGGCCGGCTCGAGCCGGTTTCGGGCGGGAAGACGGCCGCGCATGCGCGGTGCGCGCGGGCGCGCGAGAGCTAGCAAAGGACTTTGCTAGGAAGATTCCGATTGGAGGGGCTGCCGAGGACGTCACCCATCAGTGAGAACAATCAGCCTGCTGTCCTCGGAGAATACCTTCTACAGGTATGTAGCATTCGCTATCTCGAAGGGACCTGACTCTTGTGTCCCTTCCAATGCACAACCGATGCCTTTACCGCTAGCCCATGCTACTGCATAGTAACAAGTAGATGTCGTTATCAACGCATTGTACCCCAATCCCCACACCCTCCCTACTCACCCCTCCCACCCCCTCCGCCCCACCTCTGATAACCCAAACAATCCTCCCACCTCCTACTTCAACTACCGACTTGGAAGAGCTGTGAGTATCGTTGTTCTGTGTCCTTAGAAAATAAAGCTTATCAGGCCCTTAATATGGCATTGCATGTTACTGGCAGAAGCCAGCAGAACCCTCTCCCACAAGCATGCTGTTGGTGGCATGCCAGTGCCTCCCTCCTTCCCCCCTCCCCTCCCCTAATAGCTGAATCTGAAATAATTGCCTCTTTGTTTCACCCATCACTGTGGCCAACATGTCCACCAGTATCCCCCTTTTTCATTCCCCAAGCCTGTCCCCATCAAGTCTCGCTCTCATTCCTCCATTCTGTCCTCAACCAGTTTTTTTTCTTTCTTTTTCAACCCTCCCCCCCCCCCCCCTCAGTATTAATGAGTAGTAGGCTACACTGTCTTCCACTGTGTTTTTACCCACAGGATCCTTTCCAGCATGAGTCACTTCTGATTGACCGCAAGGAGCAAAAACTGACCAAGGCAGAAAAGAAAGCAGCCAAAAGGAGCTATGAAGAGGAGAAACGTGCCTCTGTCCCATATACACGGCCCTCCTATGCACAGTACTACCCTGCAACTGAGCAGGGCCTGGGTAGCATCCCTGCCTTCAGCCACAGAAACTGGTGAGTGTCCCTGCTTTGCATCAGGAGGTATGAACAGGACTGACACCAGCTGACCAAATATGGAAAGTGAACAGAGGTAAACCAAACTCAAGGGATGAGAGAGGCTGAATAAAACTCACACTTGCATGGCAGAGCTGGCCTTAGCCAGTGTTATGAAATAGGCAGGAATGACAAAACCTATATTTGAACTTGGGATGGGTCACTGCAAAAGTGAAAGGGGAATCTGTACTAAAGTAAATGCAAATATGAAGTGGACAAGAAGTCCATATTTGACTCAGTTTCTTCCTCTTTGTGGCTTCCATTTCATTTTAAGCTGGCTTCTATTAGGTTACAGTTCCATAAACCTTCATTTGCAATTACCATGTCTTCTACTATCCCAACATATCCGTACATGCATTGCCCAGCCATTTTAACAACTGTCCATGGACAAGTGCCATATACAGCTACTTTCTCTGATTCCTTGTACATGTGGAGGGGCATTTTCAATAGTACATCTAAGTCAACTTTGGATGTTTTGTGCTAAATGTACCAAATCTGAATAGGAAGTATACCCATTTTCAAAAAAAGAAAAATGTCTATCTTTTTTTGAAAATTATGTTTCAAACAAGGTTTTGTACTTTGTTTGTTTATCTTTTTAGGCCGTTTTTTTTTTTTTTTTTTTTTTTGGGGGGGGGCGGGGGGAAATGCCCAAGTTAAAATAACTACAAAAAATCAAGCCATTGAAAAGTAGGAGGTGGCAGCATTTTTAGCAGACTGGTCCTCCAGACATCCCAGGAGAGCAGTGGGGCACCCTAGGGGGCACTACTGTCATCTTCTTCATATAAATGCTCCCAGGTACACATCTCACAGTTGCTCCCTTATCTTGTTTGCTGAGCCCTCCAAAACCCACTACCCCCAACTGTAGACCACTACAATAGCCTTTATGGGTGAAGGGGGCACCTATATATGGGTACAGTGGGTTTCTAGTGAGTTTTGGAGGGCTCACAGTTTCCACCACAAGTATAACAGGTAGGTGGAGGTATGGGCCTGTGTCCACATGTCTACAATGCACTGCACCCACCCCTACACTACTCTTGGAATTTGCATGCTGCTGTAATGGTTCTGGCTATAACATCTGAGGCTGTCATAGAGGCTAGTGAGCATTATTTTTATTCACATTTTTGGGGGCATGGGGGGGAGTCATCCCTGTTTCCCTCCAGTGGTCATGTGGTCATTTAAGGCACTTTTGTGTGGAGTGGAGGAGTAGCCTAGTGGTTAGTGCAGTGGACTTTAATCCTGAGGAAATGAGTTTGATTCCCACTGCAGCTCCTTGTGACTCTGGGCAAGTCACTTAACCCTCCATTGCCCCGGTACAAAAATAAGTACCTGAATTTATGTAAACCGCTTTGAATGTAGTTGCAAAACACCTCAGAAAGGCGGTGTATCAAGTCCCATTTTCCTTTCCCTGTTCATTAGAAAAATAGGCCTAGACCAAAACACTGAAGTTTTCGCCCTAGATGTTTTGGTTTTGTTCCATTATGGCTGTAAAATTCCAAGTGTTAGGCACGCCCTAATCTTGCCTTAAATGCCTCTGACACACCCCTTTGTGATTTGGATGCTCTGCAGACAAAATGCATAGATAAACATCTGCAAAACAGGTTTTGAGAAGAAATCTGTGCAAATGGTGCGTTATGACATTTTTAGGACATTTTTCTCTTTCATAAAATGAGCCCCATGGTCACTAAATTTGACCAGTAGGTGTCGTCATTGTGCAATGTCTGAGATGACTCCTTCCCTAGGGGCTGTAGCTACTATTGTGTTTCCTGTGCCTATTATTCAGTGCTAGAAGGAGGAGGAGTGAATGAAAGAGAAACTGACTTGAGTATCTCTTGCCTACTATTAAAAGATGTGAAGACTCAGAACAAGGCCATAAGGGGAAGAAGCAACAAAACTAGCGTTAAAAAAAAAAAAATAAAGGAAAGCTGAGAAGCATCGTGATGTCAGTATATTCTTAGGACAGTACTTTTGGTGAGGTCTCTTCACCTCAGACTTCAGGATACAGGAGAAATTCAGCACTTGCTTCCTTTCTGCAATTGTTCATACTTGCATTATTGTTTTCCATTCAACTTCCAAAAGAATCATAGATTTGCAAAATGTAGGGTAGGAACACTGCCTGTTTAGAAAAGAATATTAAAGGAGGAATGATGCTCAGACTGCAACAAAATTCCCCTTTCTTTTCTGGTGCGCCACAGCTTTAATGCTGTGAAACAACAGGATTGGAGGTTTTTCCATATTCTGTGAAAAGGAATGAGAATGACATTGTGAGTGGCTTCCTCTCAAGATGTACGTATATTATTTCCGGAACATACCATCTTATTGAGTGTACTTTTTATTAATGTTTGACAAGATGTTACCAATCACTTGTGCTAAATATCTGCTTTAAAAAACACAAAGATCTCTTGAGGCTGAGAAATAAAACTTGTGTTCTAGATGGACAAACTAAATTAATGTTACTTTTCTATCTCCCTACCCTAGGCGCTCTTTCTTGAAGCATGATGATAGACCAGTGGCAAGTGTCCGCCCTGTTCAATCTACTCCTGTTCCCATGATGCCCAGACATGTTCCAGGGGGCCATATGGGTTTAGCCTCTGGATCTGGTCCTGTAAACTTTCCGGTTAACTATCTGCAACGTGCTGGAGTCCTTGTTCAGAAAATTGTTACCACAACAGGTGAGAGTAATTTTATTTAGCAAGGAACAACAGTTTCAATAGCAATGATATAAATTATGTATATTAAGATGAAATCTTTTCATTGCCAAGCAAATCTGTAAACAAACAGTTGGTACATACAGTGGGGGAAATAAGTATTTGATCCCTTGCTGATTTTGTAAGTTTGCCCACTGACAAAGACATGAGCAGCCCATAATTGAAGGGTAGGTTATTGGTAACAGTGAGAGATAGCACATCACAAATTAAATCCGGAAAATCACATTGTGGAAAGTATATGAATTTATTTGCATTCTGCAGAGGGAAATAAGTATTTGATCCCCCACCAACCAGTAAGAGATCTGGCCCCTACAGACCAGGTAGATGCTCCAAATCAACTCGTTACCTGCATGACAGACAGCTGTCGGCAATGGTCACCTGTATGAAAGACACCTGTCCACAGACTCAGTGAATCAGTCAGACTCTAACCTCTACAAAATGGCCAAGAGCAAGGAGCTGTCTAAGGATGTCAGGGACAAGATCATACACCTGCACAAGGCTGGAATGGGCTACAAAACCATCAGTAAGACGCTGGGCGAGAAGGAGACAACTGTTGGTGCCATAGTAAGAAAATGGAAGAAGTACAAAATGACTGTCAATCGACAAAGATCTGGGGCTCCACGCAAAATCTCACCTCGTGGGGTATCCTTGATCATGAGGAAGGTTAGAAATCAGCCTACAACTACAAGGGGGGAACTTGTCAATGATCTCAAGGCAGCTGGGACCACTGTCACCACGAAAACCATTGGTAACACATTACGACATAACGGATTGCAATCCTGCAGTGCCCGCAAGGTCCCCCTGCTCCGGAAGGCACATGTGACGGCCCGTCTGAAGTTTGCCAGTGAACACCTGGATGATGCCGAGAGTGATTGGGAGAAGGTGCTGTGGTCAGATGAGACAAAAATTGAGCTCTTTGGCATGAACTCAACTCGCCGTGTTTGGAGGAAGAGAAATGCTGCCTATGACCCAAAGAACACCGTCCCCACTGTCAAGCATGGAGGTGGAAATGTTATGTTTTGGGGGTGTTTCTCTGCTAAGGGCACAGGACTACTTCACCGCATCAATGGGAGAATGGATGGGGCCATGTACCGTACAATTCTGAGTGACAACCTCCTTCCCTCCACCAGGGCCTTAAAAATGGGTCGTGGCTGGGTCTTCCAGCACGACAATGACCCAAAACATACAGCCAAGGCAACAAAGGAGTGGCTCAGGAAGAAGCACATTAGGGTCATGGAGTGGCCTAGCCAGTCACCAGACCTTAATCCCATTGAAAACTTATGGAGGGAGCTGAAGCTGCGAGTTGCCAAGCGACAGCCCAGAACTCTTAATGATTTAGAGATGATCTGCAAAGAGGAGTGGACCAAAATTCCTCCTGACATGTGTGCAAACCTCATCATCAACTACAGAAGACGTCTGACCGCTGTGCTTGCCAACAAGGGTTTTGCCACCAAGTATTAGGTCTTGTTTGCCAGAGGGATTAAATACTTATTTCCCTCTGCAGAATGCAAATAAATTCATATACTTTCCACAATGTGATTTTCCGGATTTAATTTGTGATGTGCTATCTCTCACTGTTACCAATAACCTACCCTTCAATTATGGGCTGCTCATGTCTTTGTCAGTGGGCAAACTTACAAAATCAGCAAGGGATCAAATACTTATTTCCCCCACTGTAATTGTTTCTTTTACATACCAACCACAACAGGTAGAACATTTCTTATAATTCCGTAATAAGCTGTACTTCCAACACCTCCTCACTGGCAACCATCCCACAAACCCAATTCTATAGATATTAAATATAACAACCAGCATTACTATCAAGTTCATTTACGCTGATACACTCCACTACACTTATTACCTGTTCAATATTGAACGCCATACTCATTATGGCAGAGATTTCAAAAAGAGTTTCCATATACCCTGAAACACTTCCCATCTCCTAGCTTCATTTCATCAATACCCATCCTTGCCATAGTTGACATCTGAACAACTGAATATTTCATTACAACACAGGCACTTCCAAGATCTTCCAACTTAGCAAAATATATTTGCAAGGAAGAAGAAATGTTTTTCTAAGAAAGTGCTACCCTTTTCTCAAAGAAACCGTTAAAAGCTCAGTGACACCCTGCAGCGAAAAGTTCCATCAAGATTTTATAAATTTCACCAGCTGAATCTGAGGGCACTACCAAAAAAATGTGAGCCAGTATAGCTTGGACTACCCGAGATTTAGGGCAATTATCAACATCCATAGTCTTAGCTTTAAAGGCTGAATGTGGGGGATATATGTGCCCTGATCAAGAATTTATACTACATCTTCTGCAGTACAGTGTTATCAGTCCCACAACAGACCTATTGAAGACTGTAGTATCTGTGCAGCAGTTCAGCTCTGTATTCCACCTTGATGCTATATCTACAAATGTCAACCCCTTTCAAAAGCTATTGATGAATACCCACTATATGGATCTCCAGGTAGGCTTTCAACTGCAGTGCGTCTTTTAATCCCTTTACCATCTCCTTTCTCAGGTTCTTTGCACCCAGTCCTGTAACATAGTGACACAACTGTAAATAAGCATAAAACTCTTTGTTACCAATATAATAGATACTCTTCTACCAAGGATTCAAATGAGTTCATCTGTCCTTGAGCATCTAGAGCAGTGATGGCGAACCTTTCAGAGACCGAGTGCCCAAACAGCAACCCAAAATTGAATTATTTATCGCAAAGTGCCGGTACTCATTATGGGCGGGGTCACCACATATGACTCCACCCATATGATAGCCACACCCCTTACACCAGCCATGGCGCATATAAACAGACATCATTGAAAATATTATACTAGTATAGGAGAAAAAAATAACATGATTTTCTTCCATTATAAATCATTTCTGTAAGCTGTTACAGCTCCAGTATACCCAGTGCAAAATAAGACAGCAGATGTAAATTCTCAAATTCGACATATTCCAAACACTAAAATGAAAATAAAATGATTTTTCCTACCTTTGTTGTCTTGTGATTTTGTTTTTCTATCCATATTGGTTCTAGTCGCTGATTCTGCCGCTCTCTATCTGTTCTCTTAACTCCGTTTCCAGGGCTTCCTTTCCATTTATTTCTTTACTTTCCTCCTTTCTTCTTCATTTCTTGCCCTCCATCCATGTCCAGCAACCATCCTCTCCCCTCCAGCCACAAATGTCCAGCAACCCTTCTCTCCCCTCCAGCCACAAATGTCCAGCCACCCTTCATTTTATGAAAATGTTAAAAAGCAACGGTCCCAGCACAGATCCCCGAGGGACCCCACTAACTACCCTTCTCCATTGCGAATAGTGACCATTTAACCCTACTCTCTGTTTCCTATCTTTCAACCAGTTTTTAATCCATAACAATACACTACCTCTGATCCCATGATTCTCTAATTTCCTATGGAGCCTTTCATGAGGGACTTTGTCAAACGCTTTCTGAAAATCCAGATACACAATATCCACCGGCTCACCTTTGTCGACATGTTTGTTTACCCCTTCAAAGAAATGCAGTAGATTGGTGAGGCAAGACTTCCCTTCACTAAATCCATGCTGACTTTGTCTCATCAGTCCATGCTTTAGAATGTGCTCTGTTATTTTGTTCTTAATGATAGTCTCTACCATTTTGCCTGGCACCGATGTCAGACTCACCAGTCTATAATTCCCCAGATCTCCCCTGGAACCTTTCTTAAAAATTGGCGTTACATTAGCGACCCTCCAATCTTCCGGTACCACGCTCGATTTTAAGGATAAATTACATAACAACAGTAGCTCCGCAAGCTAATTTTTTAGTTCCATCAGTATCCTGGGATGAATGCCATCCGGCCCAGGAGATTTGCTACTCTTTAGTTTGCAGAACTACCCCATTACATCCTCCAGGTTTACAGAGATTTCATTGTTTCTCTGACTCGTCAGCCTCGAATACCCTGTCCGGCACCGGTATCCCAACTAAATCTTCCTCGGTGAATACCCAAAAAGGCACGATGAAGTCTAAAAGAAGGGGGAAGGACTAAATCCATGCAGTATGTATAAGTAGAAAAAAAGCAAACCATCAAAAAACCAGAGGATAATCAGAAGGAGTCAAAATAGATAGAAAATTGATCAGGCTCTTAAAATTACAAAATAATTTTTTGTTTTGTAGTGGAGAGTTCTCAGAGTATAAACTCACCCAAGCGAGACTACACCGAAGTGATTTACATCTCTAAGGGTGGACAAACTTCTCAATCATGGAATTTCTTCACAGTTTTTTATGTGAACTAAATGCATGCCCGTGCTATATTCACAATGTGATAAATAACCTTATTTGTTATTTAAAATATCTGAATCAATCCTATCTATTGCTCCTTCTGACCTCATGCACATATAAGAAAAATATTTGTTATGTATATGAAAAAATAGAACTCTTTTTCTATATAATATGGTGATATCTTAAGTATGCTTAAATATGCTCTATACCATACAACAATATAATCAATGTGGGCACTTAGCGTAATAGTCAGGAAATCCACTCCCGGATGAAATTCAATCCATATTTCACAGTTCTTTATCCGGTCAAATGGTATTCTCGGGAGCGAATAAAATGATATGTTTTCCAAATGTCAAACACTCCCGCGCTGAAATGCGCCGAAATATGCTCTTTTCTTCAATAAATCATAGCGAGTCCAACTCTGCAGGGTTTCGTATAAACTTCCTCAGGAACTGAAATATGATTTAAACAAAATTAAACAAGAAAAAGGTGCCCCTACTTCAAACTATATTAGACAACATAGCACCACCCCAAACCAGGACCTCGCACAGAAAGAACTCAATACCCTGGTTCAATGAAGAGCTAAAAGACCTGAAAACACAAGTCAGAAGACTAGAACAAGCATGGATTAAGAAAAAAGACAACCCCACACTCAACAAATGGAAACAACTACATAGAAAATACAAATGCACCATTAGACAGACCAAAAGATCATACTGTAAAACTAAAATCGGACCAGGTTACAAAGACACACATAAACTCTTCCAACTTGTAATTAATCTACTAAACACCACGTCGGTTACTGCTAACAACAGTAATACCCCGTCAGCAAATAACCTTGCGAACTTCTTCAAAGAGAAAATCACAAAGCTATGAACTATGATACTCCACAACACAATTGATTATGCAAACCTCCTTGAGTGTCTAGACCCAATACATGGGGAATATCCGGCAGACAGAACATGGACCAACTTTAACTCACTATCGACAGAAAAGATTTCCCAATCACTCAAAAGATACGCCAAATCACAATGCAAACTAGACACATGTCCTAGCAACCTCATAAGATCTGCTCCTCAACAATTCATAACAGACCTCAGAGACTACTTAAACAATATGCTACAAATTGGTCTCTTCCCAAGGAACAGAGAAAATATACTACTCACTCCTTTATCTAAAGATGCAAAGAAAAGCACAAGTGATATAACCAACTGCTTGATCCTCTCCTCTCCCTATAACAAAGTCTGGCCCCCTACATTGATTACTCCTGAGCTTGTCCTGCCTATCTCGTTCTCCCTAAAAATCTTGAGAGTACTGCTTGACAGATCTTTGACATTAGAGCAGCATGTAAACTCTACAGTCAAGCAAATGTTCTATTCTCTCTGGAGGCTTAAGCGTATCAAGCCATACTTCCCTCGAGATGTATTCCGCAGTCTTGTCCAGTCCCTGGTGATTAGCCGTCTTGATTACTGCAATAGCATCTATGGGGGATGTGCAAGTATGCTCCTAAAAAAATTGCAAACAGCTCAGAATACAGCAGCTCGACTTATCTTAGGCAAATCTAGATTTGACAGTTCGTGGCCGTTGCGCAAGCGGCTACATTGGCTTCCTGTGAAGAACTGCATCGCATTCAAAACCTGCACATTGGTGCACAAAATCATCTATGGCGATGCCCCTTCCTACATGGACACTCTCATTAACCTACCGCCCAAGAATTCCCGAAGGTCGGCCCGCTCGTACCTCCAACTTCCACTACCCTGCCCCTCATGGCCTCAAATATAAGACCATCTATGGTTCCTCTTTTCCTTACCTCAGCACTCAATTGTGGAACGGGTTGCCTCGAGAGGTTAAATTCACTTCCGATCACCCGACCTTCAGGAAGCAGCTCAAGACCTTCCTCTTTGGCCGTGCTTACGCTAAGAACCCTACAGGTGCCATACCCTTTTAGGCCACGACTCCTTCCGTGCTGATTTATCACCTCCCCCTCCCTTTCTTTTCCTCCTTTTTTTGTTTTCTCTCTCTCCTATGACCTTGTCTACTGTACTTTGTACTATTTGTTTATTAATTATTGTACGCCACATTGAGCCTGCCTATGGGTGGGAATACTGTGGGATATAAATGTCATAAACAAATAAATAAATAAACTATCATCCAGTAGCATCTGTTCCACTAATAACCAAACTTATGGAAGGAGTAGTGACGGAACAGCTCACCAACTACCTAACCAAACACTCAATCTTACACGAATCTCAAGCTGGATTTCGATCGAACTACAGCACAGAAACAGTACTAGTAACTCTAATGAATAAATTTAAACAAACAATCGCAAACGGCAATAATATACTTCTCCTACAATTTGATATGTCCAGTGCCTTCGATATGGTCAACCATGAAATTTTATTACATATCCTGGAATACTTCGGAGTTGGAGGAAACATCCTCAATTGGTTTAGAGGATTCCTAACATCAAGATCATACCAAGTAACAACTAACGCAGAGACATCGGCCCCATGGATACCTGAATGCGGTGTTCCACAAGGATCCCCCCTCTCACCCACCCTCGTTAACTTAATGATGATACCCCTAGCCAAGCTATTAGACAACCAACATCTCAACCCGTACATATACGCAGACAATGTCACGATCTACATCCCATTCAAACACGACCTAAAGGAAATTACCAACAAAATCAACCAAAGCTTCCAAATCATGCACTCCTGGGCGGACGCATTTCAACTGAAACTCAACGCAGAAAAAACACAATGCCTTATAATCACCTCACAACACAATACACAAATTCAACACCATAACCACCCCAAACGTAACCCTACCCATCTCAGACAACTTGAAAATCCTGGGAGTCACCATTGATAGAAATCTCACACTTGAAAACTATGTGAAGAATACAACTAAAAAAATGTTCAATGCCATGTGGAAACTCAAAAGAGTGAAACCTTTCTTCCCAAGAGCCATTTTCATGAAACTGGTGCAATCATTGGTGTTAAGTCACCTGGATTATTGCAATGCACTCTTCGCTGGCTGTAAAGAACAGACCATCAAAAAAACTTCAAACAGCCCAAAATACTGCAGCCAGATTCATATTTGGGAAAACAAAATATGAAAGCGCAAAACCCCTAAGAAAGAAACTGCACTGGCTACCACTGAAAGAATGTGTCACATTCAAAATCTGAACGATTGTTCATAAAATCATTTACGAAGAGGCCCCGACCTACATGCTTGACCTCGTAGACCTGCCACCCAGAAATGCTAAGAGATCTTTCCGCACCTTTCTTAACCTGCACTTCTCCAGCTACAAAGGACTAAAATACAAACTAACACACGTGTCCAGCTTTTCTTATATAAGCACGCAGATGTGGAACTCTCTTCCAAATCACCTAAGAACAATCAAAGAATTGAATGACTTCCGCAAATCCCTGAAGACCTACCTCTTTAATAAAGCCTACCACGAGAACCCTTAACTAACTACAACACAACACCTAACCAAAATGGCGCAGAATGTATTTTTCATTAACGACTGGTCCAAATTCTCCTGTATTTCTTTACCTCTTTGTAACACCAACTGTTTTCTCTAACCTGATATGGCGTTGCTATAACAGGTCTCTGTAAGCCACATTGAGCCTGCAAATAGGTGGGAAAATGTGGGATACAAGTGCAATAAATAAATAAATATAGAAAAAGAGTTCTATTTTTTCATATACATAAAAAATATTTTTTCTTATATGTGCATGAGGTCAGAAGGAGCAATAGATAGGATTGATTCAGATATTTTAAATATCAAATTAGGTTATTTATCACATTGTGAATATAGCACGGGTGTGCATTTAGTTCACATAAAAAACTGTGGAGAAGTTCCATGATCGAGAAGCTTGTCCACCCTTAGAGATGTAATACTCTGAGAACTCTCCACTACAAAACAAAAAATTCTCTTGTAATTTTAAGAGCCTGATCAATCTTCTATCTATTTTGACTCCTTCTGATTATCCTCTGGTTTTTTGATGGTTTGTATTTTGATTTTTTTACCAGAGAATATTTTGGGATCGATATTTTTGATAAGTAGAAAAAAGATCATGTATCAAAATTTAAAACATTTTTTAATAGGCTGTTTCAATACGTTTAGCAACATTATTTTACACAGTTGTGTTCTGTTATTTAGTGTTTTTAATTTATGGTGGTTTTTGTAATAAATACAGACAGATTGTCTTTTTGAAGAATATTTTACCTCAGAAAGCTTATTTTAAATATTTTTGTGACATGATCTTTTTTCCTATTTATACATACTGCATGGATTTAGTCCTCCTCCCTTCTTTTAGATTTCATCTTGCCTTTTTGGTTATAATGGTTATTGATATATATATACTAGTAAAAAAGGCCCTTTTCCAAAACCAATGAAACGGGCGCTAGCATGTGGTTTTTTTTGTGTGTGTGTGTATGTGTCACAGAGTTATTTTGTGTGTGTGTGTATGTGTATGAGGGTGCGGTGTGTGTGCAGGTTGTTGATGATGGAGGTGGTGCGTCGGTGTGCGATTGTTTCGTTAGTTTGGCAGCCAGTCTCCAGCGATTCCTAGGCAGGGAAGGAGTACTCCTCCCCCTTCCTTGGTCGCTGTTTGCTGCTGGCTGGGTCGCGGGTAATCCTTTCTGCTGGGCCGCAGCTTGTCCTGTTCGCCTACGTCCCAGATGGTGACAGGCACGTTGTTTTCCGGCTCTTCTGACTCCATGTCAAGCGATCCCAAATATAGTCTGTGCTATAGGCCCTCTGGCACTCTTCAGTACTGGCATTAAGCATTTAAAAATTTCTCCCCCCCCTCCCCCGGTCTATTTTTGCACATACCCACAGCAGGAATATTCTTCTCTCGTTCCAGCGGTGGTTCTGTGCTCTCCGTGCTGCACAGATAATGAGCCATTCTGCTGGGGAATGCTCCTCCCTTATTGTCACGTAGTTTCCTTTGATTGGTCCGTCTTACGTTGCCTAGTGTTGCCTGGGAACGGTGTTGTGATGGTCCTTTGTGTTTCAGAATGTTGAGGGTGTTTTTTCTGATTGGTCCGTCATGTGAGGGCGGAGCAGAGAGACATGGTCAGTGTTGTGGCTTCACCACCATGAATCCATGAACCCTTCAGTGAGTGACTTCAGAACGTTGTCTTCAGAACGTTGAGGGTGAGTTTTATTATAGTATATATATATATATATATATATATATATATACATACACATACACAGTGCACTCCATTTAAGTGCACGTCGGATAAGCGCATGCTCTGTTTAACTGCATGCCGTACTTCGGTCCCATTTTTGGCACCATCAATTTCTATGGGGACAAACTTCGGTTTAGCGCACCACTGATAAGTGCAAGATTTGCTTATATGCATGGTTCAAGACCACTCCTCTGCAGGAAAGACTCCGCATAAGCGCGCGCATGGAATATGGAAGCCGATTCGTGCGTGACAACCAACGAGATTTCAAATTTACTGCCTCTTTAACTGCCACAGGCAGAATAAGCGAAAGAATGTTGTTAGGGCGTACACCGGGATCATCGTCGCTGCGGAACCTTAAGACTTTAACACTAGCTGAACGAATAGAAGTTCTTAAAAACTTAGAAAACAAAGTCAAGCATCTGTTGCTAAAGAATATGGTGTCAATCCCAGTCAAATTTCACGTGTCTTGAAGCCGAAAGACCAGCTTCTGGAAGACTGGCAAAACAATACAAATCCACAACAGAAACGAGAACAGGCAGGAAAAGCTGAGGAGGTAGAAGATGCTCTTCTTCGGTGGTTTTCTCGAGTCAGGAGCAGATAGTTTCCTGTCTGGTCCACTGCTTATGGAGAAAGCTAACGAGCTAGCAGAAAGTCTTGGACTAACTGAATTCAAAGTCACTTTTGGATGGTTGGAAAGATGGAAGGAGAGGAACAGCATAAAATTCAAGAAACAGGATGGTGAGAAACAAGACGCTGATGACTTTGGTGTTGAAAATTGGGTTGTTTCAGTTCTTCCTATCATCTTGAACGAGTTTGCACCTCATGACATTTTCAGTGCTGACGAAAATGGTCTCTACTGGTGAGTGATTCCTGATGGAACACTTGCATTCAAACATGCCGAAACTACTGGAGGTAAAACATTGAAGGACCGACTGACAATCCTTCTTTGTTGCAATATGGATGGGAATGAAAAGTTTGAACCCCTCGTCATTGGAAAGAGCAAACAGCCCCGTTGCTTCAAGAAAGTTAAGCGACTTCCTGTGTCATACAAGGCTAACGCAAATTCATGGATGACTGGGGAAATTTGGAAGCAGTGGCTAAAGAAATTAGAAACTAGAATGCGGACACAAAAGCGTCAGATTTTGCTGCTTTGTGATAATTGTGCTGCACACAGGGATGATGTCAGGCTGTCTAACGTCAAGGTGGTCTTCCTGCCACCAAACACTACCTCTCTGATCCAACCTATGGATCAGGGCATAATAGCCAATTTCAAACAACATTATCGGGCTCTTGTGCTATGTCGTCTGATGAGCGTTATGGATGACCAGACTGGGAAGGATAAACATGCTGTTGAACTGGCTCGTAATCTATCACTGTTGGTTTCCCTACATATGCAGAAAGAAACCTGGAATCATGTTACACAGGCAACCATTGTGAACTGCTACAAGCGGGCAAGCTTTGTTAAGGATGTGGAGAGGGACGAAACAGATGCAGCTGTTGCAAATGCGTCAGATGAAGAGGTTATTGACGTCCCAGCAGGTGTTACTGAAGAGGAGTTCCATCGCTACGATCTACAGACAGCTGACGACAGCACTGATGTCCAGATATGCGCCTACACGCAGGCAACAACGGCTGATGATAGAACAGATGATGAAATGAGCAGCGAGGCACATGCTGACGAAATTCAACAACCTCCTCCTGTCACTTTTGCAAGAGCGCTGGAGAGTCTCAACACCGTGCGGGCCTATCTGGAGTCCACTGGATGTCAGTACTATGACAGTGTTTACCGTCTGGCAGACATAGTCTATATGGAACTCACAGACCCAAGAGTGTACAGAGGACTGACTATAACTGATTACTTCAAGCAAGCCTAACGTCAGTTAACTGAGACTGTATACTGTACGTATAATAATAAACAGTACTGTACATATGTTTATCAGATGTCAAGCTTCTTTGGGTCACAACGGTTAAGTGCACGCTTCGGTTAGCTGCATGCATTTCTTTGGTCCCAGACCCTTGCACTTAAGTGGATTGCACTGTATGTATGTGTGTGTGTGTATATATATATATATATATATATATATATATATATATATATATATATGTTTTTTTTTTTTTTTAGGGTGTACTTGGGGGTACTGAGTACCGGCACCTTTTCCATTGCCTACTAAAATTGACCCATGGCCCCTAAGTTTTAATGAAAGAGTTCAGGCTCTACACACAAATTCTGCCTTGTCATAGATTCTGTGACTGGTTGCAGGGGACCTGGCTATTATGGGGTGGGTCCAGTGGTGTGCTGGAGCGGGCTGTCACAGGCTCGCGAGAGCCGTTTAAGTTTTTAAGAATTTTGGGAGCCGGTTGTTAAAGGCCTCCCCATGGCTATTCTAACAACTGACTCCCAAAATGTAGGCTTGGGCCCCCTCCTGAATTCTCTTTTACTTTGCTGGCAGTGATGCTGGCCCCACCAGCCAAGTAAATAGACTGCTGCTGCTCCCTGCTCCTTGTTTCTGACTCTGAGCATCAGGCTGGGACTTTTCATGCAAGTGCAAGAAGGTTCCATCATGCTGCTCAGAGCCAGAAACAAGCAGCAGAGAATGGTGGCAGTCCATTTATTGGCTGGTGGGGCTCAGCAAAGGTATGCCTAGCGTGCCCGCACAAGGGAGGGGAGAGAGAGGCATGTATTCCCCCCTCCCCCCCCAAATTTCAGGGCAGGCTATGTCAGGAGAGAGAGCCCGTTGTTAAAAATTTACCAGCACACCCCTGGGTGGGTCCCTCAGTGATCACCCCACCCCTGAAGGGTGGCCTGGCATTTGAGTACCAGCACCTTTTTCACTAGAAAAACTCTCTCTCTCTCTCTCTCTCTCTCTCTCTCTCTCTCTCTCTCTCTCTCTCTCTATATATATATATATATATATATATATATATATATATATGTAAATGTTCGTTTGTTCAAAATCTTAAATCTCCGAAAGTTCTTCACCGATTGCATTCGAATACGCGCATGTTTTTATATATCTACTATTATATAGATGTCACAGCTGTCGTACTCGCGGAGCGGAAGCAGTGCGACGAGTAATTGCAAATCAAACTGAGGAAGAACGCCATCACCGAACGAGCGAAACAGACAAAGAATGGCTCAGATACGTGCCGAGGAAGCAGCAGAGCGACGTGCAGCCAGACTTGACGATACACGGTTGCGAGCACGGCGCTCGCATTCTGCAGCTTCAGATGTACTTCGTTCTTAACAGAATCAACACAACAGGCTGAGAGTGGCTTAAATCTCCGAAAGTTCTTCACTGATTGATTTGAAATTTTGACACAACGTTGCATTGGAATACGCGCGTGTTTTTATATACCTACAATTGCAAATCAAACTGAGGAAGAACGGGCATCAGCGAACGAGCGTAACAGACAAAGAATGGCTCAAATACGTGCCGAGGAAACAGCACAGCGAAAAACATGGCTCGAGGCTCTTGATCGATCATTGCAAGATTTGCGTGGAAACATCAGACCATTTGGGAACATATTAATAATGCTTGCAGGAGGTGTCAGGCAAACATTACCTATAGTTCCTCGATCAACACTAGCGGATGAAATAAATGCTTGCCTAAAATACTCTACTTTGTGGCAACACGTAAAGACGTTAAACTTAACTACAAATATGCGTGTCCAGCTGCAAAACGATCAATCAGCTCAGATATTCTCACATCAATTGCTGAAAATTGGGAACGGAAAGGTGCCGGTTGATCTGACCTCAGGACGAATTTCATTGCCTCATAACTTCTGCAATTTAGTGACCTCAAAAGAACAATTGGTTGAAAAAGTATTTCCCAATATTCAAACCAATTATAAGAATCACGATTTGCTGAGTGAACGAGCTATTCTTGCGGCCAAGAACAAAGACATCTACGAACTGAACAATATTATTCAGTCTAACATTCAAAGCGAGCCACTCACATACAAGTCCGTCGACACTGTTCTGGAAGCAGATGAAGAGCTTAATTATCCAACAGACTTTTTCAATTCACTCGATCTGCCAGGGATGCCACCACACGTACTGCAACTGAAAATCGGCGTGCCAATTATCATGTTGCGAAATATCAACCAGCCAAAGCTTTGCAACCGCACGCGGCTTGCAGTAAAAAAAATTAATGAGCAATGTTGTACAAGCAACAATCTTGACAGGACCTTTCAAAGTGAACATGTCCTCATTCCTCGCATATGATTCCAACAGATATGCCATTTCAATTTAACAGATTGCAATTCCCAATTTGATTGGCGTTTGCAATCGCCATCAACAAAGCTCAGGGCCAATCTTTAGAATTCACCCGTTTACATCTACACATGGATTGCTTCTCACATGGACAATTATATGTTGCATGTTCTACAGTCGGCAAACCAGACAATCTCTATTTCTGCACACACAATGGAACAACAAAAATATTGTATACCCACAAGCATTATGAAATTAAACATATTAGAAACGTGCGCTTCCTCTTTTCTTTCTTTTCCATTTAACCAGACTGAGCCTCAGCAACACGTGGCCGGGTAGAGCTAGTATGTGTGTGTGTGTGTATATATATATATATATATATGTATATATATATATATATATATATATATATATATATATAATTTTTTTCTCTAGGTGATTTTAACCCATGGTGTATGACATTTTTGGTGTCTTATTTATATTCTTAGACTCCTGATGCAGGCACTGTAGCCGAAACACGGCTGTTTTGTTTTTCCTGGGTTTTCTGTGGAGGACATTTCTTCTGTGTTTTGCTGCCTAAAATTAGGCACCAAGAAACTGGATACCAAGCTAGTATTCTGTAATGACAGAGTTACGCACTAGATCTATTATAGAATACTAGCATAAGTCCATAGATACGCGCCAAAATCTAGGTGCGACCACTTATGCCATGTCTAATGCAGGCATAAATGCTGGCACCTAAAAAGCAGCAGCTGGGCGCAAAAATGAAATTCTGTAAAGTGCATGCAGGAATAGTTGGAACACCTCTGACACGCCCATACCCCCGCTCACGTCAATGCCCCTCCTTTGCAATTCTGCACGAGAGAAGTTAGGCGCTCGGTTTACAGAATAGGGGCGTACGTCAGTTACGTATGCAACTGCTAATTACTGTCAATTGCTGCTTGTTAATGCCAATTATCGGTGCATATTGTCAATTAAGTGCCAATTTAGCACCAGTTAACTAATAACGTTATGCATGTAACTCTTCCTATTCTATAACTGGGCACACAGTTGGGCACCTAACTTTAGGCGCCATTTATATAATCTGAGGCATTGTCTATAATTGGCAACAAGAGCATAATTCTTGATATTTAGGTAGATTACATAACCACTACCACAACTGCCTCATTGTGTTGTGTTTGTTTTGGTGATAAATTGGTCCATACACTATTCGTTAGTTATATATTCATAAACCCCTCAACAGAACCAGCCTTCCCAATCACAACTAACCAGCAATGATTTTGCCATTTACTTTGCCAACAAAATTAAAGGTCTCAATCAGGACCTACAGACAGTCCCATCAAAGCTCCCACCAGCTAATGAAGAGAGCACTCCCTCTTCCCCATTATGCACAGCCATCTGGGACTCATTCAACTATGAACATGTATACCCTGGAGGAAAGGAGGAACAGGGGTGATATGATACAGACGTTCAAATATTTGAAAGGTATTAATCCGCAAATGAACCTTTTCCGGAGATGGGAAGGTGGTAGAACGAGAGGGCATGAAATGAGATTGAAGGGGGGCAGACTCAAGAAGAATGTCGGGAAGTATTTTTACACGGAGAGGGTGGTGGATGCTTGGAATGCCCTCCCGCGGGAGGTGGTGGAGATGAAAATGGTAACGGAATTCAAACATGCGTGGGATAAACATAAAGGAATCCTGTGCAGAAGAAAGGGATCCTCAGGAGCTTAGCCTAGAATGGGTGGCAGAGCTGGTGGTTGGGAGGCGGGGCTAGTGCTGGGCAGACTTATACGGTCTGTGCTGGGGCTGGTGGTTGGGAGGCGGGACTAGTGCTGGGCAGACTTATACGGTCTGTGCCGGGGCTGGTGGTTGGGCGGCAGGGATAGTGCTGGGCAGACTTATACGGTCTGTGCCAGAGCCGGTGGTGGGTGGCAGGGATAGTGCTGGGCAGACTTATACGGTCTGTGCCAGAGCTGGTGGTTGGGAGGCGGGGTTGGTGGTTGGGAGGCGGGGATAGGGCTGGCCAGACTTATACGGTCTGTGCACTGAAGAGGACAGTACAAATAAAAAAAAGTAGCACATATGAATTTATCTTCTTGGGCAGACTGGATGGACCGTGCAGGTCTTTTTCTGCTGTCATCTACTATGTTACTATGTCACAGAGGAAGCTGTTGAAAATATCCTGAAAGGTGTACGGCCTACAACCTGCCCAGCAAAGATTGTACAACGAGCGAGCACAGGCCTCTGTGCCATTCAAGGGGCCACTAACATTGTTAACTCCTCTCTTATGGAAGGGCAGCTGCCAACAACACTGAAAAGAGCTGTGGTGCGCCCCCTATTGAAAAAGAGCTCACTGGACCCAGGACAAGCTCAAAAACTACTGATCAGTCTCTAACATTCCTTTCCTGGCAAAGCTTGTAGAACGGACAGTCTGCAGTCAACTCAACGGCTGGCTAATTGAAAGTAATTGGATAGACCCATGTCAATCTGACTTCAGTTCTTGTGTCCCTTCTTGATGATCTGCACAGAAACCGTGATGAGATCTGCCTCGATACTAGTGTTGCTCAATTTCTCGGCAGCCTTCAACACTGTGAATCATAGTATCATGCTTACAAGTCTGGCAGAAATAGGTATCAGTGGCACAGTATTTACTTGATTGAAATCCTATCTGTCAGACAACAAACAGTTCTACACAGCAACAGCACATCATTACCTTGGGCACTAGGGTGCCACAGGGACCTATACTGTCTCCCATATTATTTAATATGCACCTCAAGCCTCTGGCTGAGCTGCTTCGGTCAATGGACACAAAATTCTACATCTATTCTGATGATGTGCAGCTACTCATACCCATTGAACCAGATCTACCCAGAGCTCTGAGTAAACTGACTGCCTGCCTAACTGCAACTCAGAAATGAGCAAACAACAACAATCTTTGCCTGAACCCCAAAAAACCCAGATATTCTTTAGGTACCGTACACAAGTGGACAAATATCCAACTTCAAAATACCTTTTGGGAAGTATGAACTCCCCCTAAAATCACAGGTCAGAAATCTTGGGATACTGCTAGGCTCTTCACTCACTCTGATCTCACAAATTCAAACAACTTTCAAAATTTGATCACCTACGGCAGCTACGAAATTTCTCTCCATATATTGAAAAGACGAATCTCACCACAGTGGTCCATGCCATGATATCATCATGACTAGACTTCTGTAATGCCCTGTACACTGGCCAAACCAAAAAGAGTTTGCATCAGCTCCAACTATTTCAGAATGCTGCAGTACGACTGATAGAAGGCTGCAAGTGGAGTAACCACATCACACCCTTCCTGCAAAAGCTACACTGACTACCAGTACCTTACAGGGCTAAATTTAAAACTCTGTGTTTGATTTTAAAGGCCCTCAGACAAAATGGGCCAGAGTATTTAAATAAGTTAACCCTTTACACATCTTTAAGGACCTCTAAGGTCCTTTCAAGGATCATCACTATCTGTACCCTCATCAAAAGAAATTGTACGATGTGATACCCGCCAGCGAGCCTTCTCAGGGGTAGCCCCCACACTCTGGAATTTACCCCCAGAGGGCCTATGTATAACTCAAGACTACCTCTATTTCAGGAAGCAGGTGAAAGCCTGCTTTCTCTCACAAACCTTTATTTATTTATTTATTTGTTGCATTTGTATCCCACATTTTCCCACCTGTTTGCAGGCTCAATGTGGCTTACATTGTTCTGTCATGGCAATCGCCATTCCAGAATGAGAGATACAAGTGGTATTACATAGAGAACATGAATGACAAAATAAAATTGAGCAAACAGGTATAAAGAGAACACATTCAGGATAATAGGTAAAGAGGTAATATGTAGGGTGACTGACTATACACTCATTCTGCACCTGGACTAGCTTAGATCAGTTCCTTATCTCTTTCTTAACTAATACAAAGAACTTGCCTTGATTTTAGCTAACCATCTAATTATCTGAACTGACTCTGTAGCACGCATCTTGTTCCCATCATATATCTTCTCTTGGTCCCTCTGCTATATGGTAAGCTGTATTGTAGAAAATCTTTAGCATCATATCTATGTTAGTTGAATGTTCTAATGCATGCTTATTAGATGTATCATTAGTATTGTGCTAATATTGTATTCTTTCTCTGCTATTTGTTTATTTTTGGTTATTTTACTGTTGTTATGCTGTTAACAAAATTGTAAGTTTGATGTACCTGCTGTACACCACCTTGGGTGACTCTCTTCATAAGTCGGTTAATAAATCCCAATAAATAAAATAAATATGAGATGAGAAGTCATCTTGTATCGTATGCAGCACCCCCTACATGGCAGAGCATTCTTCAGAGCAGCCAGAGAACACACCCTACCTTGCTCATGACATTACGTGACCCTCTTACGTACGTTATTAACAAACTCAGTAATAGTTTAGCCCCAACACTTTTTTTCCTCCTAGGAGACTGATCCTTCATCCTAAAAGACCTTTTATTAAACTATAGAGGAACCACCACCTTTTAATTTATCACTGCAAAAAAACCTTCCTTCCTTTTTCCTCTGCTTCCTGCCGTCTTCTATGACCTGATAATTTCCCTCTTTTTCCACATATAATTCAAATAATTAAGAAGAAGCCTTATGTGGGTGAGAGTTGTCTCTAATACTAGTTTCAGGCTAGCTCTTCCTACCAGATAGCATAAGATAAGCTATGCTGAGTCAGACTAAGATCCATCAAGCCTAGCATCCTGGTCAGTCCAGGTCAAGGATAAGCATTGATTTTACCAAGACTTACCTGGCTTGTAATTTTTTTATGGACTTTCCTCCAGAAACTTGTTTAGCCGTAAGATGCCACCATACGTCCAAGGGACCATGAGTACTAATTCAGTTGTACTGCTTGACAAATCTAAATTTTTATTTATTTTTGTTATATTTGTACCCTGCGCTTTCCCACTCATGGCAGGCTCAATGTGGCTTACATGGGGCAATGGAGGGTTAAGTGACTTGCCCAGAGTCACAAGGAGCTGCCTGTGCCTGAAGTGGGAATCGAACTCAGTTCCTCCAATCTTGAATTTCTTATGTTAACACCATGGAATACCATTAACTTGTCTGCCCTTCAGAAGGCTGCTCCTAAGAAGCATCCTGCCATGTTTCAAGAACTTTTGAGTCATCTTGGCACAACTCTCCTCCTGTTCACCATTTTTGTATATTTGACCCAAGATCAGAATGGAGTCCTTGCAAAGAAAGACAAAATGCTCTTGAGTAAACCATTTGTTTTACCTTTCCTTCCTTTTTTTTTTACTTACACATCCTATAATTCCTAATATTTTCCTACCAGATATTGTGATTCCTGGAACAAACACCTCAATGGATGTACAAGCAAGAATTAGTGCAGGGGAGAGCATCCATATCATTCGAGGAACTAAGGGTAAGTGAGATACACACATACTCTTGTCTCTCTCAGTGTTGACTGTGTAGGAAGTTGCAGCCTCATTGTGCTCCCCCTTTAGATGGTGAAGTATTTGAATTCCAAAATGTTATATCAAGTCTTCCTTTCCGCCACTACCTTCATAGTTCAGGTCAGAATACATCAATAAGAAACCGGACCATCGCATACAGGAATTACACAAAAATAAGAACTTCTGATAAAGAATGTAAAAACTTAACTGAAGCTGCTTTAGTCAAATAGGGAGGACAGATTTCCAGACTACAAAAAGATTTTGCATATTTCAAAAATAATTGTTTCGTATCTTTTGGACTGATACATACAAATTGATGCCAAAGTCTATCAGCTGGTATACTAATACATTCAATTTCCTCATAAATCTGTAAAACATTAGATGATACAAGTAGTTCTCTGATTACCTGAATTTTTCCCTTAAATTAAGAAGCTAGATTTCAGCAGACAGACCTTCGGAAGCTGCAGTAGATGCAATGTCATCTAAATTAATCAGATAATCCAATAATGAAAACAACTTTTTAGCATCAAAATATTTAGTCCCTAACAATTTGAAGTAATATTCACATCTCTTAGTAGCTAACATTTTGTTTATACAAATGAATTTTCTCTGTCAATTAGCCTTATTCTCTGTTGAGGGTTGGTGTCTCCTAAATTCTTTCAGCTTTCTACATACATGTTTTATAATTAGTAATTCCTGGTCGAACCATCTATCAGATTTTCTCTGAATTCTAACTTGAGTTCTAAGAGGGGACATTTTATCTAGAATTTCCTTACTAATCTGGTTCCAGTCATCCAAGAAATTTCCTATATTCTTGACAGGAGATAGATTTTTATCAGCTTCTTGCCAAAACAGGGCAGGATCAATTCTGTCCCTATAGCAGCAAGCAGCCGATACAACTGATTGTTTCTTCTGACATTCTATCCAGGATAGAGAGAAATCTAACAGAAAATGGTCCTAGCCTCATTTAAAAAAAATCTGCAGTATCAGTAGGAACTGACTGGCCATCAAAAGATAAGTTGTTGGCCTTTATTGTGAGTACAGATATTAATTAATGGAGTAAGATCCAACCCTTCCAAAGACTTTAAAAAAATCCACTTGGGAATCCTCAAAGTTATCCAGATGTAAGTTTATTTATTTATTTATTACATTTGTGTCCCACATTTTCCCGCATAGCAGTAGGCTCAATGTGGCTTACTGGTTCTGGAGAGGAGAGTACCAACTCCGGGAATATATACAGAGTGTAAAATAGAGTAACAGTAGGTGCAAGGAAGCTGATAAGGTTCCAAAAAAGAGAATACAACTCTGGGACGAATATATTTAATTATTTGTTGCATTTGTACCCCACATTTTCCCACCTATTTGCAGGCTCAATGTGGCTTACATAGTACCGTCAAAGGCGTTTGCCCAGTCAGTGGATAACAAATACAAAGTTGTATAGTGGAGGGTCGGAATGGATGAAGATTGCGTGTTGTCCTGTTCGATCATAGTCATGCTGTGTTGGTAGGTGAAGAGGGTTACGTGGGGTCGTTGCGGTAGGCCTTTTTGAAGAGGTTGGTTTTTAGTTATTTCCTGAAGTTCAAGTGGTCGTGGATTGTTTTAACAGCTTTTGAGAGCCCATTCCATAGTTGTGCGCTTATGTAGGAGAAGCTGGATGCGTAAGTTGTTTTGTATTGCAGTCCTTTGCAATTTGGGTAGTGTAGGTTTAGGTAGGATCTTGATGATCTGACTTTGTTTCTTATTGGTAAGTCTATGAGGTCTGTCATGTATTCTGGGACTACGCCGTATATGATTTTGTGGACTAAGGTGCAGATTTTGAAGATGATCCGTTCTTTGATTGGGAGCCAATGCAACTTTTCTCAGAGGGGTTTGGCACTTTCGAAGCGTGTTTTGCTGAATATCAGCCTGGCTGCTGTATTTTGTGCGGTTTGGAGTTTTTTTATGAGTTGTTCTTTGCAGCCAGCGTAGATTCCGTTGCAGTAATCTGAATGGCTTAGGACCATTGATTGTATTAGGTATCGAAAAGTTGCTCTTGGGAAGAAAGGTTTTAATCGTTTGAGCTTCCACATTGAATAGAACATTTTCTTTGTTACAGAGTTTACTTGGCTCTCGAGGGTAAGGTTGCGATCGAGTGTGACACCGAGTATTTTCAAACTGTCCGAGGTAGGGAGGGTATGTCCTGGAGTATTTATGGTTGTGGGTTTGTATTTGTTATATGGAGAGGAGAGGATGAGGCAATGTGTTTTTTCGGTGTTCAGTTTCAGTTGGAATGAGTTTGCCCAGGAGTCCATGATGTTCAGACTATCATTGATTTTGTTGGTTATTTCTGTCAGATCATGTCTGAAGGGGATGTATATTGTAACATCATCTACGTAAATGAATGGGTTAAAGCCTCAGTTGGATAAGGACTGTGCCAGTGGAATCATCATCATGTTGAAGAGTATTGGTGATAATGGTGATCCTTGAGGTACTCCGCAGACTGCTTTCCACGGTGGTGATATGTTTGACTTTGATTTTACTTGATAAGTTCTGGTGGTTAGAAAGCCTTTGATCCAGTTAAGTACGTTTCCTTCAATCCCGAACTGGCCTAGTATTCTTAGTAGTATGTTGTGGTTTACCATGTCAAATGCGCTCGACATGTCGAACTGGAGGAGGAGTATGCTTTTGCCTGTGGCAATCTCCTGCATGAATTTGGCCAGTAGGGTGACTAGGACAGTTTCGGTGCTGTGGTGGGATCGGAATCCTGATTGTGAATTATGTAGTATTGAGGACTTGTCCAGGTATTCCGTAAGCTGTTTAGTAACGAAGCTCTCCATCATTTTTACTACTAATGGGATAGACGCAACTGGGCAGTAATTGGTGATATCGTTTGTGCTTTTCTTGGCGTCTTTTGGTATTGGGGTGAGTAGGATGTTTCCATGTTCCTCAGGGAAGAGACCTTGTTGTAACATGGTTTAGATGGGATGTAAGGTCTGCTATGAAGCGGTCTGGGGCAGACGAGTAGATGCCAGGGACATGTATCCAGTGCAGTGGGTCTTGGCGAACCTGTGAGTCGCTTGTGTAACTGATTCAGTGCTGAGGAGATTAAATATTGTCAAAATGCGGACAGCTGGGTTTCCTTCTGAGGATGGGTCCAGATCATTGAAGAAGATTTCGATGTTGGTATTGTGATGAGGAAGTGTGCTGCGTAGTTTCATTATTCTTTCGTTAAAGTAGTTAGCAAGTTTGTCTGCGGGTGGGATGTCTGTGTTGGTTGTGGTGATAGAGTTGGTGTCTAGTAACTTATTTACGAGTTGGAATAGTTTCTTCATATCTTTGTAGCCAGTCCTAATTTGGTTTTGTAGTAGGACCTTTTGGTTTGTTTTATTGCGTATTTGTATTTTCTATGTATTTGTTTCCATGTGTTGAGTGTGTGTTCATCTTTTGTCTTTCTCCATACTCGTTCAAGTTTTCTGGATTGTGTTTTGATTTTTTTTAGTTCGTCATTGAACCAAGGTATAGTGTTTTGTCTTTTTGATATTTTTGTTTTTAAGGGTGCAATTTTGTTTAGTACGCTGTTGCATCTGCCATCCCAGTGGTTGAGATAAAGTATAGAATCAGTGTGTGTTGTCCATTCGTTGTCTTATATTTGTGGATCGTTCTGGTGTGCTGTTTGAGCCCTTCTTCCGCCAGTTTAGAGTTAGGTTCAGTTTGTAATGGTCAGTCCAAGGTATTGCTGTCCATTTGATGTCTGTTATTAATAGGTTATTGTCTGTAGGTAGTTATGTGATAGGACATCCAATGTATGTCCTTTGATATGGGTAGTTTGCATGTGGGACCATTTAAAATCCCAGGGCTGTAGGAAGTCTTTACATTCAAGTGCGTTTGTGGAGTTGGGGTCTTCTAGGTGAAGGTTAATGTCGCCTAGTAGCAGTATGTTGTTGTTGTTTACACAGTTGTTTGATATGAAGTCCATGAAGGTGGACTGACTTTCCTTCCAGTTGCCGGGTGGTCTGTAGAATAATACGCAATTCAGGTGATCGGTTAGGGAGTTGTTATGGATTCTAAATGAGGCAATTTCTAGTTGGGGTGTTATGGAGGCGGCTGTGGTTTGGGTGGTGAATTTTTCTGGGTATATTAGTGCTATGTCTCCACCTCTTTTCCAATCTGATTCAGTGGGTGATCTTGTAACCTGGCGGGCACAATTCAAGGATTATGGGGTCGTTTTGGTTGTGAATCCATGTTTCATTGATAAAGATGAGATCAAAGTTTTCTGCGGTGATCCAATCTGATATTGTTGTTGTTTTGTTGATTACGGATCTAGCATTGATGTAGCCTACCTGGATGTTTTGGTATGGGGCTTCTAGGTTTGGTGTTATGTGGATTTTTGTTAGTTGTCATTCCTTGGGTGATGTGTGTTTGTTGTGGTCTTTCCTCTCGTTTTGTTGGTGATGTCCATGTTTAGATAGTTTTCCTTTAGTGTGGTGAGAGTCAGTTTGGTGGAGTGTGGAATGTTTGATCAGTCTTTGGTGATTTTGTAGGGTGGGTATGAAGTAATGTTCTGTCAGTGGGATGGATAGTGCTACCCTGTTTCCCCGAAAATAAGACAGTGTCTTATATTAAGTTTTGCTCCCAAAGATGCGCTAGGTTTTATTTTCAGGGGATGTCTTATTTTTTCATGAAGAAGAATTCACATTTATTGTTGAACAAAAAAAATGAACATTTATTATATACTATACAATAGTTGTCATCACAAACCAGCATAACCAGACAAACTGTGAATCCTATCAAGAATTTCTTGTTACTGCCATTACCGGTATTTCCATGTACAACAATCTATGGTACATTTACCGATCCCGATATTTATGAACACAAAGCAAGATTTATTCAATGACAATGATGTCATCATCTTCTGGAACATCATCATAACAATCCAAACCCTGAATTTCCTGGTGAATTTCTTGTGACTCCATTTCTTTCAGAATCATTGGCCCAAATCTCTCATGTCTAGCAATAGCACTGTCCTTAAATGAGTACTTCTTGTCAAGGAAGCCTGCTCGTAGTGCATTTGCAATGCAACTGTCAGTGATTTTCTCCCATGAATTCTTCACCCAAGTCACAACCTCTTGCAGTTTAGGCTTCACAAAGTTTCCACGCTGATTTCTCTCCATTCTATTTTAAATGTAGTCATTAATTTCCATGCGCAAATTGTCCTTGAATGGCTTGTTTATTGCAATATCAAGAGTCTGGAGATAGGCCGTCATTCCTGCGGGAATCATTATTTAACCTATTTCTTTTTCGTGAAGAAATTTCTTCATGTCTTTAGCGCGGTGTGTGCTGGCTGAATCCCAGACTAGCAGACCTCTTTGGCCCCCTCGCATAACAAGCGGCTGCATTACATCAACCCACTTCCTTATAACTGCTTGTGTGGCCCAGGCTTTTTCAGTTTCAAGAATAAAAATGCCTGAAACACGTTCAATCTTATCCTTCTTGCCCTTAGAAATTATTAAAGGTGGGACTTTAGTGCCATCCAGACGAATTGCCAAAATACAGGTAACGTGCACTTTCGTAAGCAGTGGAGGGAATGTACACTGAGGAGGCAACCCGCTGTTCAATTGTTGTTTGAGATGCTTAGCCCATAAATACTGCAGTTTCATCCATAGCAATCATGTTGGAAAGATTGTATTTAGAGAAGTCAGCATCATCAATAAAGGACTTGAATGCAAATGCACGTTTAATAATTTCAGCATCTTCCAGCCTAAACAGTGTTGTGGATCTTCTTAAAGACAGTTCACTTCACTGAAGGAAACCATCCAGCCAGTGTTGTGATGCTTTGAATTCTTTGGGGGCTATTTCAAACTGTGGTGCCATTGCAAGGGCAAATTCTTGAATCTGAGCCCTATTCACAACCAAAGCCTTTGCTCTCCTGTCAACAACCCATTCACAGATCAGGTCTTCCAGCTCGGAAAGTAATGGTTGCCGACCTGATCCACACTTGCGTTTTTTAGCATTTCCGTTGTCCACTTGTTGACTGAGGTTACCGTAATCTGCTCGCCATTTTCGGACCAATCGGATACTCAACATCTTCTCTTTGCAGAAAGCAGTAAGCAGGGCTGGTCTTAGCAAGTGCGGGGCCCTATGCAGACCAATTTGATGGTGCCCCACCCTAGCCCTGCCCCCACCTAACTCCGCCCCCACCTAGCTCCACCCCCAGCTACCCCTCCCTCCGAGCTCCCGGGCTGCTCCCTCTGAGCTCCAAGGCCCCCAGCTCCAGGGCTTCCCCCCCTAGGGCTCCCAGCTCCAAGGCCCCCCTCCCTCCCGGTCATTTTTTAACACCCCCTCCAAAATCCAGTACTAGGTATGCCGAGAATACAAAACACTCAGGACCTATTGAGCAATTCTACCATACCATAAGCAGTCATTTCTACTAGTCACACAAGGAAAAGGAAAGCATCTTAAACACTACAGTGAGCACTAGAACATCAATTCACCTATTGTAAAATAAATCCAGACAGAATAGTACAGATCGTCGATCCTGCACAGTCAGTGCCAACTGAAAGCCATGTATTTTTCACAAACACAGATACACCCTAATCCACTATAGAATAAGTAGTAATATTTAAACTTTCTATTTAGACAAAAATTAAACTGAACCCCCAAGATGCCAGACTCTGCATACAATTCAACACCACAGAAACAGAAAATGATCCCTAGTACTGTGCAAAATATAAAGACAGCAGATGTAAATTTGAAAAAACTAACAAATACCAATCACCACTAAGAAATAAAACAAATACAGAAAATAAAATAATACCATTTTATTGGACTAATACATTTGGCTTCCAGAGGCCAAAATCTCCTTCCTCAGGTCAATACAGTATAGTACTGTTACAGTATCCTATCCTGACCTGAGGAAGGGGGTTTTCTTCTCTGAAAGATAAGTCGAAATGTATTAAAATTAGTCCAATAAAAAGATTACCTTATTTACATGTTCTATTTATAAACATTTATTAACACAGCTACAATACTATATCCTAAAGCAAAAAAATAAAAATATATATTTTATTTACAGTTTGTTGTCTCTGGTTTCTGCTTTCCTCATCTTCTTTTCACTGTCTTCCTTCCATCCAGCATCTGTCATCCAGTGTCTGCCCTCTCTGCTGTCCCCTCCATCCAATGTCTGCCCTCTCTCCCTGCCCCTTCCATCCACATCTGCCCTCTATCTCTGCTCCTTCCATGATCCATCCACCATCTGCCCCTGTCTGCCCTCTCTCTCTCCCCCATCCATTCACTGTCTGCCCTTTCTATCCCTGCCATCCACTGTCTGCCCTTTCTCTTTGCTCCTTCAATCCACAATTTGACCTCCCTCTCCCATCCATCCAGGGTTTGCCCTCCCTCTCGCTACCCCATCCAGGATCTGCCCCTCTCTCCGCCCCTTTTTCAGTCCCCAGTTCCAGCCCCACTATCCCACCAGTCCCCCATTTCAGCCCCAGCCCTTTTCTCCCACCAGTCCCGAGCTTCAGCCCCCCAGCCACTTCTCCCTATCCCGTTTTCAGCCTCCAGTCCCAGTACTAGCCCCCTTATCCCACCTACCCTCCTTTTCAGCCCCCAGTTCCAGCCCCCTTCATCCACATGCCTTGTATTAGGGCCCCCTTTTCAGAACCATTCTCCCACCTGACCCACGCATGCCCCATTTTCCCACCAGCCCCAGGCATGGCCCCCATTTTCCTATATGGCCCCTTCTCAGACCCCAGTGCCTGCCCCCTTCTCCCATCCGAGAACCCCCTCCCCAGTCCCCTTCTCCCATCCAAGAACACCAGTCCCCTCCCCACCCGTCCCCTTTAACCATCCAAGAACCCCCTCCCCACCCCCTTCTCCCATCCGTGAACCCCCTCCCCACCTCGGTCCCCTTCTCCCATCCAAGAACCCCAGTCCCCTCCCCACCCGTCCCCTTCTCACATCCGAGAACTCCCTCCTCAGTCCCCTTCTCCCATCCAAGAACCCCAGTCCCCTCCCCACTCGTCCCCTTCTCACATCCCCTCCCCACCCGTCCCCTTCTCACATCCGAGAACGCCCTCCTCAGTCCCCTTCTCCTATCCAAGAACTCCAGTCTCCTCCCCACCCGTCCCCTTTAACCATCCAAGAACCCCCTCCCCACCCCCTTCTCCCATCCGTGAACCCCCTCCCCACCTCGGTCCCCTTCTCCCATCCAAGAACCCCAGTCCCCTCCCCTTCAACCATCCAAGAACCCCCTCCCCACCCCCTTCTCCCATCCGTGAACCCCCACCCCACCTCAGCTTTAGAAATGTTAAGTAGTAGTCTCCTTCCCATTTGAGAACCCCCTCCCCACCCTTCCCCCACCTGAGAACCCCCACCCCACACACCCTTCTCCCATCTGATTCCCCCCCCCCCCCCAACCTACCTACTAGCTTTGTTCTCCTGCCGCCCACCACCCTCACTGGCTTTAAAAAAAGAATTTGGAAGCGCCAGAGGGACAGGCAGCGCCTCGTGTCTGCCCTCCCTGCTACTAAAAATGTCTTCGACGTCGTCATTGGGCCTTCTCACATTGAGTCCCGCCCACCCTCACGGTAATTGGAAGTTACCTCAGAGAAGGGCGGGACTCAATGTGAGAAGGCCCAACACGACGACGTCGAAGACATTTTTAGTAGCAGGGCAGATGGGAGGCGCTGCCTGTCACTCCGGCGCTACCAAATTCTTTTTTTAAAGGTAGGACAGGGTGGGAGCAGCGGGTGCAGGGCACCCCCCACCCGCTGACATCCTGGGCGGACCGCCCCCACCACTCCGCCATCGCGCGCCATCCGAGGAGGGAGGGAGGACTGGAACTCGGGCGGTCGGGGCGGGGCGACCCTTAGCGCGGGGCCCTATGCGGCCGCCTCGGTCGCCTCGCCTTAAGACCGGCCCTGGCAGTAAGATTTTTGCCCCAAGAGTCTTCCACGATTCCTTTCTTGTACTCGACAGAATAGCTCTTTCTTTTTGCGCTCATGTCTAGGGCCAGGGCCATGCCAACACGGTAAGCGCCGCAGGGGGGTGCCTGCCTGCAAGTTGTATTAAAAAAAAAAAAAACCGCGTTGGCAAACTGGCCTGAGTCAGGCAGCTGTCAAAGGACCTCAGCACCTGTGTCAGAACTGTAATCCCTCACTACAAGTTTGTGGTGTTTTCTTTTAAAGTGTTCTACTCAAATTCCCTTGAAAAAGAGCAAAAGTCCCTTGGGACCGACTCCTACCGGTACCGATATGGGTGCGTTCTACCGTACTTTGGTCTTCCGAAATCCTCTGTCACCAGAGCTCAGCTCCGCTGGACTGGCAGACACCTTCCTCCACCTCGGCTGCCATTGGCTCAGCCATACCAGGAGCCAACTTTTCAAATTAATTGGGGGTGCTGAATTTTTAAAAAAAATTATTTTTACAGGTGGTGCATTCCCCCTCCCCCATTCCAGACCCCCTCCTCCCTTCTACCGGTAGTTCCAGAGCCCCCTCCCTCCAGGCCTCCCCCCTCCGAGTTGCAGACCCCCTCCCTCTGTTGACAATTTTGTACGATATATCAGTAGAGTTTTTTACCATGTCATTTCCCAGAGAAGTCATTGTATTCTACTGTAATTCAGGTATTTCCCCAAGTTCAGAATTAAATTTCTGCGTTACCGTAGAAAGCTTCGAGCAAACCCCTATCTCTCCAAGATCTTCCCCAATGTCATCCACTCCTCCGCTCGCACCACGACGCTCGCTTGTCCGGGGAACTCTGGGCCGCAGTTGACGCCATCGCCGGCATCGGAGGAGGAAATCTCCTCCTCAAGCCGGGGGAACAAGGACCCTTCCCCTGAACCTCCCGGCAGCGAGGTTAGTCCCGTCATCACACTCGATGTTAGGAAGCGGTCCATACGGTAGTACAGGAGTCGCGGATCGGATTCTCTGCCTCTTCATTTATGCTTACCGGTACCTTTAAATTCTTGCTGGCACGCAGGAGAGGGGCAGGCGAGAGAAGGGAATGGGAGAAGCCAGCGGTCGGGCTCGAAATCGGAGGGAGGGAGAAGAGGGCGAGCAGCGGGCTGGCTCCTGGCTGGAAACTTCCATTTCTGGCGGCAAAATTATTGGGGGTTTCTGTGTCCACTAGCCGTTATGCCCGTTAAAACGGGCTAGTATTGGCACTGTATGTGTTTTTCCCAAGGCCCCCTCCCCCCACAGCTGCAAGGCCCAAGGCCCCCTCTGTCCCTCCCTCCCTCCTAGATCCAAGGCCCCCTGCCCTCCCTCCAAGTTCCAAGGCCCCATTCCCTCCAAGGGCCCCCCTGCCCTTCACTCCCAGCTCCAAGGGCCCCCCTCCCCAGCTCTAAGGCCCCCTGTCCTACATCCCAGTTCCAAGACCCCATTCCCTCCCAGCTGTAAGGGCTCCCCGTGCCTCCCTCCCAGCCAGCTCAAAGGCCCCCTTCTGTCCACCCCTCCCAGCTCCAAGGCCCCCCTCATTCCCTGCCAGCTGCAAGGCCCTCTGTCCCTCCCAGCTGCAAGGCCCCCCCGCACTCCCTCCCAGCTCCAAAGGCCCCCTGCCCTTCACTCCCACTACTACTACTATTTAGCATTTCTATAGCGCTACAAGGCATACGCAGCGCTGCACAAACATAGAAGAAAGACAGTCCCTGCTCAAAGAGCTTACAATCTAATAGACAAGAAATAAAGTAAGCAAATCAAATCAATTAATGTGTATAGGAAGGAGGAGAGGAGGGTAGGTGGAGGCGAGTGGTTACAAGTCAAAAGCACTCCCAGCTGCAAGGGCCCCCCTGCCCTTCACTCCCAGCTCCAAGGGCCCCCCCTGCCCTCCCCCCAGCTCCAAGGCCCCCTGCTCTCCATCCCAGTTCCAAGACTCCATTCCCTCCTAGCTGTAAGGGCCCCCTGCCCCCCCTCCCAGTTCCAAGGCCCCCTGCCCCCCCAGCTCCAAGGGCCCCCGTGCCTCCCTCCCAGCCAGCTTGAAGGCCCCCCCCTTCTGTCCACCCCTCCCAGCTCCAAGGCCCCCCTCATTCCCTGCCAGCTGCAAGGCCCTCTATCCCTCCCAGCCGCAAGGCCCCCCCTGCACTCCCTCCCAGTTACAAGGCCCCTTGCAGCTGCAAGGCCCCCTTCCGTCCCTCCCTCCTAGCCAGCTGCAAGGCCCCCTCCTCAGACCTCCCATGTCTCCTGCCCCCCTCCCCAAGGTCGCCGCTGCCGCCCCCCTCCCCCCTGAAGTCGCTACCGCCCCCCCCCCCCCCCCGGAGTCGCCATCGCCCCCCTCCACTCGGCCCAGGCCCTCTCATCGCTATTCAACTTACATCGCCGAAACCGCAGCAAGCAGATCAGCTTCAGCTACTGTCGGCCTTCCTTCACTGCCTCTGTCCCGCCCATGTGTGACGTCACGTCGGCGAGGGCGGGACAGAGGCAGTGAAGGAAGGCCGACGGTAGCTGAAGCTGATCTGCTTGCTGCGGTTTCGGCGATGTAAGTTGAATAGCGATGAGAGGGCCTGGTGGAGGGGGGCGATGGCGACTCCGGGGGGGGTGGGGGCGGTAGCGACCTCGGCGATTTTCTCCTTCAAACTTTGCTAGGCCTTACTTTCGGGGGGGAGGCCTTATATTTACAAAATAAGCAAAACCTCTACAGGGTCTTATTTTCGGGGGAACACGGTAGGTGGATCAGTGAAAGGGAGTAGATTACCAGAAGTATTTTGATTGTGTTCATTTTGGTGTCAATTTAGGATAAATAGGTTACTCACAGTCAGATGCTCGGGAGTGAAGTCCTGGACACCTACAAGTCAGGCTTACAGTGAGAGTGGGAGCTCAGCAGTCCTGATGTGAATACAGGCTCACAGTGAGAGTGAGAGTTCAGCAGTTCTGATAGAAGTAGAGCCTCAGAAGCAAGCTGCCTGTTGTGGGAGGTGCTTTCTGGTATCACCAACCGTCTGCCTGGTTTGAAATTATGTTGTGAAAGATGATGACTGAGGAAAGCCTTCCCCAAGAGCAGGCTACAATAAAGGTTGGAGCTCAGCAGCTCTAATAAGAGTGTAGACTGCTGTAAAAGTGGGAGCTTAACAGTTCTAAAGTAAGTGCAGGCTTACAGTGAGAGTGGGAGCTCAGCAGTTCTGATGGGAATACAGGCTCACAGTGAGAGTATAGTAGCATATCCCCTCCGGGGATGGGACTATAAGCTTGTAGTGAGCAATACAGAGTAGGATAAGGGTAGAAGTACACTTAAATATAACTGGAGTGGTAAAATTCGTACAGTTTGAAGTAATAGGTTTATGTGGAATGGGTATTGTTCATTTCTTAGTTCGATAGATGTGATGCATTGTTCATGAATTAATATCTCCCAATAAAAGAGTGAAGTTAGAATTTATAGTATATTTAGGTACAAATTCAAAAGAAATCTCTTCCGGCATTATGCCATTTCTCTGGAGGAGCATAGCATAAAATAAAACATAAGGTACCCTGAAATGAATCATCAATGACCTCACAAGCTAAGATTTCTAGCGAGGGAGAACTAATGGAATTCAGAAGAAAAATTTTATAACCAGATGGGAAAAATGATTTTAACCTAGGGTCATCAATTATACGAAACAATGTTTCAGTTAAAAATAAGAACCCAAACTGATTACTTTCTATCAAATCCTTGCGTATCCCAACCTTTTTAGCAGCTGACTGTGCATTAATATACACACAGGGAATTGGAGTGTAAGATGCACAGTTGGAACCTTAGTTAAGCCCAAGTGTTTATATTTAAAAGACTTAGTACGGGATGAAGTAAAAAGGGGTTCTAATTTTACGAGCTGTAGTGTGAATATAAAATCCACACAATCAAGCAGATTAACCCCAGGAAGTTGATTTAAAACAAATGAACATTGAACATCAGAAGTTCCTATTCTCTGAGGACAAGCAGGCAGCTTATTCTCACTCGTGGGTCGACATCTGCATTGCCCCAGGAACCGGCATTTTGCCATAGCAAAGACAAAAAACTTTGCTAGAATCTTCTGGCATGCATGCAGCACACACCGACTTCCTGCCCACTTTGCAAGTTCGTACCTCAGTTACTTTTTTTCTGCAGTGAGGTGCGGCAGGTTCCTCCTGTGCTCCTCGTTTCTGGCCCAGAAAGAGTTCTTCGCACAGCAATTTTTCACATATTTTTTCTCGTTTTCTTTATTTTCTTTAAAAAAAAAAAAAAAAAGGCGTAGGACCCCCTTTTTAAAAATCCTCAGTCCATCTTTTGTCCAACTTTTACATTTCCTTTTTTTTTCGACGTGGCCAGCTTTAGGCCGTGCGGTCGGATTTCTCCTTATTTATGTGCCCCTTTTTATTGGCACAATCGAGTCTTTTGATTTCACCGGAGCCGTGTTTCCTTCCATGTCATCGAGGACACCCAGCACCTTCAAATGTTTTACTCGGTGCATCTGGACCATCTCAGGTACCGATACCCGTTCCTGGTGTATCCAGTGCCTTGGGACCGACCACAGCCCAGCTGCTTGTGCTCTTTGTCTTCGAATGAAGAAGCGGACCCAAGTAGCTCGAGAAGCCCAACGTGAGAAACGTTTTGGGGCTCGGTCCGGTCCTTCGACATCAGCATTGACTTTGGTACCGAGGTCGGCGGCGTCAGCATCGAGGGAAGCATCGACGTCAGGAGCAGAGGTAATGGCTGCTGACAGACCAAGTCGCGAGAGTAGTGAGGTGTCGAGTGGGTCCACCTGTCTTGAGGCCTCCTGCTATGCAGGCCCCCCCGGACCCAACTCGAGGAGATGTTAGGATTTCTACGTTGTCCTCGTTGGCACCGAGGAATCTCGGTGACGGGCATCGAGTGAAGGTGAAGAAGCACCGTCACCGTTCTCCTTCGACACACGGTGCCGGGAGCTCTGAGGCGTCGAGAGACTCGGCACTCGAGAAGGATTGCTCCCCCTCTATACAGGAGGTGCCGATGCGTCGGCCTCTTAGCAGCCCAGTACTTGCACCTGAGCCTCAGCAGATTCTGCCACCAGCTGATCCACGGACCCCGCAGCCTTCTCCGATGGCAGCTCTCGACGAGCGCATCCGGGCCCTGCTTCCAGAACTTCTGGATGGACTGCTGCGCCAGTCTGCTTCGGTGTCGGAGATGCTTGCGCCTTCCGTACTGTCTGCTGCAGCGGAGTCTGGCCCTTCACCTGTGGTGAGGACCCTGTCCTCGGTACCACTTGCCACCCGGGTCGACTCCCCTTTGACGTTGGTGGAGGAAGCTTCGCCGCAGTCCATGCGGGCGTTGGCCTCTCAACATTGCCATCGAGGACATCGATCCTCGGCGTCGAGGCAGGCTCAGTCTCGGAGTTCCCTTAGGGAGGTACTTTCCGATAGTGAAGAGGAGCGTTTGTGGGAGTCAGAGGAAGATGGACTCTTATACAAAATTCAGTACAGGCTGTAATTCCAAAGGTAGGTAATTAAGTACTGTACACACTGAAAAACAGCCTAACACAATCACACAGGTGATGTTTAAATTACAAGATAACAGGAATACCCTCAGAAACTAAGGCTCCAGCCAGTGTCTAGCCAACAAAACACCGTTGTCTTAAGAAAGACTTTGTGTTTGTGACTTTGGGAGCTTTAAATTTGTAATCATAGAAACAGGAAGTATACCCTATGAAAGAGATTAAGTCAGAGGAAGATCCCAGATACTTTTCTTCCGAAGAGTCGTATGGGATTCCCTGTGAACCTTCCCCTCCACCTGAAAGGAGACTGTCTGAGAGTCTTCCTTTTACATCTTTTGTCTGGGGAAATGGCTACTGCTATTCCATTCCCTGTGGAGGTGGAGGATGAGCCCAGGGCTGAGATGCTTGAGGTCCTGGATTATCCTTCTCCACCTAAGGAGGCTGTGATGGCTCCTTTGCACAAGGTATTCATTGAAGTCCTTAGGCGAAACTGGTTGTTCCCTCTGTCTGGCTCCATGATCCCGAAGAAAGCTGATCCACGGTGAACCTGGATTGATGAGTACTTAGTTACTCCACAATTCCATGGTGGTGGACTCCACCCTCAAGAGAGCCAAGAGTTCTAGAGACTGTGCCTCGGCGTCCCCAGGCAGAGAAGCTAGGACCTTAGATTCTTTTGGGAGGAAATCGTATCAGGCCGCTATGCTCGCTGCCCGTTTCCAATCGTACCAGCTCTTCACAAGCGTTCACTTGTGGAACTCAGTGAGGCAGCTGTCTTCCTTGGTTGATGCCCTCCCTCTGTAGCAGGCCGAGCCTTTTTGCCAAGTGGGCAGACAGCAGAAGGCGTGCCATAAATTCCTCGCCAGGGGCACTTATGACTTTTGATGTGGCATCCAGAATTGCCGCTCAGGGTATAGTGATGCGTAGACTCTCATGGCTGCGTATCTCTGACCTGGATTATTCAGTCCAGCAGTGGATGGCAGATGTACCTTGCTGGGGGGATAATCTTTTTGGTGAAAAAGTAGAGGATCTTGTTGACCAGATCAAGAAGCATAATGATGCTATGGATTCGCTCTCCCGCCGGGCGCCTTCTGCTACAAACTCCTCAACTAGGAGGTTTTTTGGTGGGAAGCGGAGTGCTCCCTATTCCTATGCTAGGCGTAGGTACACTCCGGCTTCTCGACAGCCTAGTCAGGTTCAGCCCCAGCGCACTCGTTCTCGTCAACAGCATGTGCCTAAGGCGCCTGCTGCTCCCCAGCAAAAGCAAGGGACAAGCTTTTGACTGGCTCCTGTTAAGCATAGCTGCAGTAAAAGTGTCCATACTGGACGGCTTGCCGGTTGGAGGGAGGTTAATGTTTTTTCACCAACGATGGCCTCTCGTAACCTCCAAGTGGTGGGTTCTTCAAATAGTCCAGTTAGGATACACCCTCAATATGGAATCCAAACCTCCAAATTGCCCACCGGGAGCTTATTCTTATAGCTTCCAGCACAGGCAGGTACTTGCAGAGGAACTCTCCGCCGTTATAAAGGCCCATGCAGTCGAATCCGTGCCACCAGGGGAAGAAGGGCTGGGATTTTATTCCAGATACTCCCTTATGCAAAAGAAAATGGGGGATGCGTCCCATCCTAGACCTAAGGGCCCTGAACAAATTCTCCCTGGGCACCCTTCTTCCCATGATTCAGGAGAACGATTGGCTATGCTCTCTGGACTTAAAGGATGCTTACACCCACATCTCGATACTTCCAGCTCACAGGAAGTATCTTCGATTTTGGGTGGGAACGTAGCACTTTCAGTACCGTGTACTGTCCTTTGGCCTTGCGTCTGCACCTAGAGTGTTTACAAAGTGTCTAGCACTAATTATAGTGTCGCTATGCAGACTGGGAGTGCACCCTACGCCTGGAATAAACTTCCTGAGCCCCTACGTCTTGCCCCATCCTTGGCCACCTTTAAATCTAGACTGAAAGCCCACCTCTTTAACATTGCTTTTGACTCATAACCACTCGCCTCCACCTACTCTCCTCTCTTCCTTCCCGTTCACATTAATTGATTGATTTGCTTACTTTATTTATTTTTTGTCTATTAGATTGTAAGCTCTTTGAGCAGGGACTGTCTTTCTTCTATGTTTGTGCAGCGCTGCGTATGCCTTGTAGCGCTATAGAAATGCTAAATAGTAGTAGTAGTAATATATTTCCTTATCTCAACGATTGACCAGTAAAGAGCACCTCGCAGGACGGTGCTCTGAAGTTCATGTGAATGACTATTGAGGTGCTAGAGCTACTGGTGTTTGTAATAAATTAAGTCCCATCTTACTCCTGTTCAGAAATTGGAGTTCATTGGAGCACTGCTGGATACAAAGACAGCTCTCTGACTTAGCTCCCCGAGACAAGGGCAGACAACCTTCTGTCCCTGGTGTCCACAGTTCGAGCATCTCAGCAGGTCATAGCTCAGCAGATGTTGAGACTCTTGGGGAACATGGCCTCCACAGTTCATGTGACACCCATGGCACGTCTACATATGTGTTATGATTGGGGATATGAGCCCTTGTGCCCCGACTGAGCACGGTGAAGATGGAGTGCCACCGCGCTTTGTCAGGCAGCCAGACAACCCCAAGCTTCACCTGCACTTAGCCACTGTCCCCCAGGAGTTGAGCCCCTGGGTTCAAGCGGCCGGCAGGACTTCCGGAACCAGCGGGGTTGCTCGACCACTGACCAGACAAGCGGGAGCGCAGACACAGTCCTGGAGCAAGGAGTCAGCGAAGCAGCAAAAACAGAAAACAGTCCGAAGTCTGGGCCGGCAGCAACACAGCGTGAAGTCAAAAATCAGTCTGAAGGTCTGGGCAGGCAGCAACACATCGTGTGGTCAGTAAACAATCCGAGGTCAGGAACACAGGAAAACACTGGAACAGATGAAGACCACAACCTCTATGCGAATAGAAGCCGAAGCCTGGAAGGACTGGAAACAGGGCTTTAAATAGTGCAGGAATTAGGCTCAACCATGTGCAGCTGTTCCAAGATGGCCGCCCCATCAGAGGAGATGCTCTACGCCCAAATATGGGCTTCCTTCCTGAAGCTGCTCAACTCCAAGATGGCTGCCACAAGCTGAGATGCCAACTCCAAGATGGCCGTCCTATCCTGGCGGTACCACCTCCAAGATGGCTGCCGCATCCTCGAATGCCCATACCCTGCGCGAGCAGGCTGCACCTCTGGAGGAGTGTAGCAGAGCGTAACAATATGAGATCAGCTCAATGCACCCTAGCTTCCCAGTGGTGTCAAACGGCAGGGAATCTGGAGGATGTGATCCAGCTGTCCACCGATTTTTGAAATCCTCTTCACTGGTGGACAATCCGGTCCAATTTGACCATGGGATGACCATTCCAAATTCCTCAGCTACAAAAAGTGCTGACGACGGATGCATCACTCCTAGAGTGGGGAGCTCATGTAGATGGGCTTCACACTCAAGGAGCCTGGTCCTACCGGGAAACAGGTCTTCAGATCAACCTTTTGGAATTATGTGCGATCTGGAACGCTCTGAAGGCTTTAGGTTGCAATGTACTACACCAACAAGCAGGGGGTCACCGAATCTCACCCTCTGTTTCAGGAAGCTGTTCAGATGTGGCTTTGGACACGCCATCAGGGCATGTGTCTCCAAGCCACTTATCTGTCAGGTGTGAACAACAGTCTGGCCGACAGGCTGAGCAAGGTAATGCAATCTCACGAGTGGTCTCACTGAATATGGGTGTAGACCTCAAGATCTTCCAAGCATGGGGCACCCCCTCGGTGGATCATTTTGCCACTCAATTCAATCACAAAGTCCCTCAGTTCTGTTCCAGGCTTCAGGCCCACAACAGACTAGCGTCAGACGCCTTTCTCCTTCATTGTGGAACAGGCCTTCTGTATGCGTATCCTCCCATACCTCTAGTAGGGAAGACTTTGCTGAAACTAAAGCAAGACCGCGGAACCATGATTCTGATTGCACCCTTCTGGCTGTGTCAGATTTGGTTCCCTCTTCTTCTGGAGTTGCCCTCCGAGGAACCGTGAAGATTGTTTTCCAAATCTCATCACTCAGAACGAGGAGTCGCTTCTACATCCGAACCTCCAGTTTCTGGCTCTCACAGCCTGGATGTTGATACCTTAGAATTTGCCTCCTTGGATCTTTCAGAGGGTGTCTCTCGAGTCTTGCTTGCTTCCAGAAAAGATTCCACGAAGAGGTGTTATTCTTTCAAATGGAGGAGATTTGCTGTCTGGTGTGACAGCAAGGCCCTAGATCCTCTCTCTTGTCCTACACAGACCCTGCTTGAATACCTTCTACACTTTTCAGAGTCTGGTCTCAAGACCAACTCCGTAAGAGTTCACCTCAGTGCAATTAGTGCTTATCATCGGCGTGTAGAGGGTAAGCCTGTCTCTGGACAGCCTTTAGTTGTTCGCTTCATGAGAGGTTTTTTTTTTGTCAAAGCCCTCTGTCAAACCTCCACCAGTGTTATGGGATCTCAACGTCGTTACCCAGCTGATGAAAGCTCCTTTTGAGCCACTGAATTCCTGCCATCTGAAGTACTTGACCTGGAAGGTCTTTTTCTTGGTGGCTGTTACTTCAGCTCATAGGGTCAGTGAGCGTCAGGCCATAGTAGTGGATGCATCTTATACTAAGTTTCATCACATCATAGTAGTCCTCTGCACACACCCTAAGTTCCTTCCAAAGGTGGTGTCGGAGTTCCATCTGAACCAGTCGATTGTCTTGCCAACATTTTTTCCCCGTCCTCAGGCCCACCCAGGCGAAAGCAGCTTGCACACCTTGGACTGCAAGAGAGCATTGGCCTTTTTACATGGAGTGGACGAAGCCCTTCAGACAATCCGCCCAGTTGATTGTTGCTTTTGATCTCAACAGGAGGGGAGTCGCCATCGGAAAATGCACATTCTCTAATTGGCTAGCAGATTGCATTTCCTTCACGTATGCCCAAGCTGGGCTGACTCTGGAGGGCCATGTCACGGCTCATAATGTTAGAGCCATGACTGTGTCGGTGGCTCACTTAAAGTCGGCCTCCATTGAAGAGATTTGCAAAGCTGCAACGTGGTCTTCAGTCCACACATTCACATCTCACTACTGCTTTCAGCAGGATACGCGACGCGACAGTTGGTTTGGGCAGTCAGTGCTGCAGAATCTGGCTGGGGTTTAGAATCCAACTCCACGCCCCTAGGCCCGTTTTTATTCTATTCCAGGCTGCACTCATCTAGCTGTGTATAGTTCCAGGTTAACCTATTTAAGTCCTGGCTGTGGTGAGGCCCAATTGACCATTGTTTATTGTTTTGAGTAAGCCTGGATGCTAGGGATATCCCACATGTGAGAATAAGCAGCCTGCTTGTCCTCGGAGAAAGCGAAGATACTTACCTGCAGCAGGTATTCTCCGAGGACAGCAGGCTGATTATTCTCACAATCCCTCCCACCTCCCCTTTGGAGTTGTTGTTTGCTATGCTTTTTGATTTAACTGAGGTACATGCTCGCGCGGCGGGCGGGAAGTCAGTCCACGTATGTGTGCTGCACGCGCGCCAGAAGACTCTATCAAAGTTTTTTGTCTTTGCTATGGCAAAATGCCGGTTCCTGGGCTGACGTGGACGTCGACCCACGTGTGAGAATAATCAGCCTGCTATAGGTAAGTATCTTCGCTTTACTAGAGTAGGTACATACAAGTAAGAAAGTGAAAATACTTCTATTCCCCCTTCCTCCCTCCCCAATAATCAGGGACTGCCAGAGTTCAAGGGGGCATATCGGAGGCGTAGCGAAGATGGGACTTGGGCGTGCCTAACACTTGGATGTCCTCGACCCATATTCGAAAGAAACAAGGACGTCGCTGACGAACACTTGAACAACTTTACCTAGTCGTGTTTTTCTTACGACCAAGGCACAGAAAGGTGCCCGAAATGACCAGATGACCACCAGAGAGAATCGGGGATGACCTCCCCTTACTCCCCCAGTGGTCACTAACCCCCTCCCACCCTCAAAAAATATCTTTCACAATATTGATTGCCAGCCTCAGATGTCATACTCGCGTCCATCACAGCAGTATGCAGGACCCAGAAGCAGTTTTAGTGGGTGCAGTGCACTTCAGGCAGGCGGATCCAGGCCCATCCCCCCCCCCCCCCCCCCACCTGTTACGTTTGTGGAGAAAAGAGCGAGCCCTCCAAAACCCACCAGAAACCCACTATAACCACATCTAGGTGACCCCCTTCACCCGTAAGGGCTATAGTAGTGGTGTACAGTTGTGGGTTTTAGGGGGCTCAGCACACAAGGTAAGAGAGCTATATACCTGGGAGCAATTTATGAAGTCCACTGCAGTGCCCCCTAGGGTGCCCGGTTCGTGTCCTGGCATGTCAGGGGGACCAGCGCACTACAAATGCTGGCTCCTCCCACAACCAAATGGCTTGCATTTGGTCGTTTCTGACATGGACGTCCTTGGTTTCAATTATCGCCGAAAATCAGGGACGACCAAATTTCAGTATTTGGACGTCCCTGACCATATTATCGAAACGAAAGATGGACGTCCATCTTGTTTGGAAAATACGGGTTTCCCCGCCCCTGGATGGGGGACGTTTTGCGAGGACATTGTAGGCAGATTTCCCAGATAATAAATGACCTGAAACAAGGTTTCCCAACAGAACTATCCACAAGCAAAATATTCTGTTCTCTGTCTATGGGAAGGGGAAAAACCTTGGCTATGGCCCTACATGCCACTATTTCGGTCAGAGAGAGAGCTGAGAAATCAGGCTGATATATATATTAGCTTTATTATGGATAATATAGAAAAAGATATACAAAATAGAAATTTGGCAAAGCTTTGGCTGAACAAAAATACTGGCAATAATTCTTGCAACTATATTCTCACACTACACACATTTCTTACTGGTTGCTAGGTAAACTTGCACAACTGATTAGAATGCAATAACTATGTTACGAGGTAGTATGGTAATTAGCAGCTTCTTTCCCGACCAAGGTTATGACTAACACCAGCCTTATGCTCAGGTAATCACCACTCGCTAACCCAGACTAATAGGAGATAGATCACTGTGTCTCTCACCAGGCTAACCTCCGGGGACGCCTCTCAGGAGTAGCACAGGTTACTTCCCAGACTCAAGCTGAGAGATCAGCGAGTCTTTGTCAGAGCCACGACAGGCACTCTGCAGCAGTCAGCAAAGGCACAGGTCACACCTTGCAGGTAGCTGAACCACACGGTACTCTTCCAGATACACAGTTCATCAGTTGGTGGACCTTCTTAGGTCACTGGTCTTCTTTCCACCTCCACCTTCTTCCAAGGATTCCGACTAACTAACTCCCCAACTCTTCCCGCTCTTCCAGCGCCTCTCGGTCAGGTGATACCAATTATCCTCTTGTACCGTCCTGTGCATGGGCAAGAAGAGTTCTTGTTTTTTTTCTTTGTGACCTTGGAAATGGTAACTTCTGGTGCCATGCATGCCTCCCTTCTCATCATCTCCGAGATAGAAGGGGAATAATTGTAGCACAGAGTGTCCTTGGCTTCAGTAAGCCTGTCAGTGATTTTCCACAAACTGAAGCTGACTCTGACACAGAGATGTGCAGGTCAGAGGTTTGCAGCAGCCATCTTCTAGTAACAAGATGTCATAGGCTTGTATAGGCCAAGACCAGCAAGGGAGACACGGGGACATACCCCTACAACATCCTCATCAAAACTTGGACGTCCCCTTCGAAAATGCCCCTCTTTGTGACCAGAGCAAGTCACTTTACCTCCCATTGCCTTAGGTACCCATTGTATTTGTAAGCGCTCTTAGAGACTTGTAAATCATTTTTATGTACATGCTAGAATAAAATGTGGTTTTGGGAATGGGGAAGCTTCCTCTGTCTTCCTTGAGAAAACTGTGCATGCACCCATAGCCATGCCATGTTTGCGATGCTTCATCTTAAATCTTTGACATAAGTTTGATAAAACGTGCTCATGACCTGTAGGTTGCTAGGTTCTGGCTCATTTCTGTTCCGAAACATTGCAAGAAAATTTTAATCTTTCTTTTGCTCTCTGCAGGCACGTACATTCGAACCAGTGATGGAAGAATATTTGCTATTCGGACATCTGGAAAGCCGAAGGCTGAAGATGGACGTCGTGCAGCAACTTCAGGTACATGTCTTCGAGTCTGCTTTCTGATTATCAGTTTAGATAATGTTGCCTTTGTGTAGGAGGTGCTCTCAGGCTGCTGTTAATGGGTGAATGGTTGATTTCACAAAAAAGGGTGAATGCTCTCCAGTTGGCAATAATTTTGTGCCCAGTAAAAGGGTAAACTTGGAGATAAGCTGGAACAGATAGGAAAATCAAACCGACTTTAGGACAAAGAAGGAAAATAAGTGACCTTCTCTGTAGATAGCATTGACCTGATTATATAACAGGGAGCCAACATCAGAAATCCTTTATGAAATAGGCAGAACTGTCCCCAATAGTGTAAGAATGCAGAGCAGGAATAAATGTGTGCATGTACTCTGTGTGTACCTTCTGATTTTATAAAATCCATGTGTACATTGCAATTCCGCTTCCACTCTTCCCAAACTATCTGTGAGTGCCTACACTTAGCATTGAAGGTGTATGTACATAAACAGACACAAATGGTCACACAATTTTATAAAAGACGTGTACTTCTATAAGTATTACACATATAAGTCACTTCACTGGCTCCCTATCCGTTTCCGCATACAGTTCAAACTCCTCTTATTGACTTACTAGTGGAACCCAGCCCGTTTTCTCAACAATGAAACGGGACCTAGAAAGGCTCTCGTAAGCGATTTTTTAAAAAATCTCTCCCCTGCCCTTTCCTCCCCTCCATGTCCTGCGATTCTTCCCTGCCCTCCCATCCGTGTCCCGCGATTCTCTTCTCTCCTGTCCTCTCTTCCCATCCCATCCATGTCCATCAATTCTACCCTGCCTTGCCCTCCCCTTGATGTGCTGCGATTCTCTCTTCCTTTGTACCTCATCGTTTTCTGGCTGGCTTCCCTTCCGTTGGTAACATCCTGACGTCAGCTCGCCTCCAGTGTTCCCTTCCCTCTCACAGTTCCGCCCTCTGACGTCATTATGTTTTGACGTGAGGGTGGGGCAGTGAGGTGGAATGGAACGCTGGAGGCTGGCTGGCGTCAGGAGATGTTACGAACCCAGGCAGCCAGACAGCGATGGAATGTTGGAGGTGCAAATTATTATATAGGATAATTGCATTCACTCTGCAGCTCCTCAGTACCTGTCCACTCTCATCTCCCTACACTTCTCCCCGGGAACTCCGTTCACTGGGTAAATCTCTCTTATCTGCACACTTCTCCTCCACCGCTAACTCCAGACTCCGTTCCTTTTATCTTGCTGCACCATATGCCTGGAATAGACTTCCTGAGCCGGTACGTCAAGCTCCATCTCTGGACGTCTTCAAATCTAAGCTAAAAGCCCACCTTTTTGATACTGCTTTTAACGTCTAACCCTTGTTCGGAACCCTTATTTTATCATCCTCACTTTAATATTCCCTTATCTCTGTCCTGGAACTATTTGATAAAACTGTTAGGGGGCAACCCGCGGCAATCCGATCAGCTGCCCCTGGTGGGAAATGTAGACTTCTCCCCCGGAAATGATAATATATGCTTTCAGAGGTGGGGAGCTAAGGGACTGAGATATGTAGGCGATTTGCTTAATGAAGAGGGGCAAATCATAACTTGGGACGAGAAGTTGAATTCCAAAAAGGCAGATAGACGTGATCTCTTCGCCTATGGACAGGCTAAACACTATATTCAGAGTTTAAAGTTAAGGGAACAAAGACTTGGTCTTAGGAAATGTTTGTTGAATTTCTTTGAACCTATTCAAGATAGAGGGATGTCAGTATCAACTTTGAAAAAAGCCTTAGAGACCATACATTCGACACAGGAGAAAAAAAGAATTGAAACAAAGGTGGGGTGATGATTTAGGTATACCAGCGGAAGAGATAAATCTGAATCATTTAATAAAGAGAATACCATCAGGGTCAGTCAGCGTGGAATTAAGAGAATGTAATTTTTGAGTGCTGCACAGAGCTTATTTTACGCAAGAACGCCTCTTCAATGCGGGAGGTATAGATTCACCCATTTGCAAAAAATGCAACCAAGGAATTAACTCATTAATACACGCGTTCTGGAAATGTGCACATATTCAAAGTTTTTGGAGGGAGGTGACCACCTACCTGGAACATCTGGGAGGGAAACCAATCCCAATGTCCCCCAAAGGATTTCTCTTAGACCAATATGAGGATTTTGGCCGGCAGGATAAATATTTTTGTCAACTGCTTAGGAAAGCGGGGATGTTGGGTAAAAGATCAGTGTTGGGGACGTGGATCAGCGACCAGGCCCCGTCATATTGGCAATGGAGGAACAAATTACATACTTTGATGTTGTTTGAACTACAATATGCCTGCTTGACTTTTAAGCGGAGGAAGATGTTTTTGGCTAGCTGGGATAAATATATCTGATCCCTGTCCCACAGAGCCCGCAGCTTGGTGTTAAACTCATTCCCTGAATAAGGGTGGGGAGTAGATTAAGAGAAGCCCAGCGGCATTCCTGGGGGGGGGGGGGGTGCGGTCCAGCCTGGGTGCACGCCGTTGGGGGTGGGGGGGGGGGGGGGTGCGCCGCCGCGCGTGCCTGTCCTCCATTCGTTCCATGCTTCTTCTCTGCCCCGGAACAGGTTACTTCCTGTTTCGGGGCAGAGAAGAAGCATGGAACGAACGGAGGACCGGCTCGCGTGGCACCCCCCCCCCCCCCCCCCCAGCGGGGTGCACCCGGGGGGGGGGGGGTATCCTTTCGCCGGGGGGGGGGGGGCGCGCATCTGCAATCTGCCCCGGGTGTCAGCCCCCCTAGGAACGCCACTGGAGAAGCCAGACGCTCCCTGGGGTGGCCGGGGGGTCCTACGCGCTCAGATGGTGCAGAGTCGATTGGGGGGGGGGGGGTAAGGGAAGATAGGATGCTGGGGAAGATAAAGGGGGGGAGGATGGAATACAGACAACTAACTATAGCTCTGGATGATGGAAGGGTGGAAATGTGAAAGAATGAGCTGGTGGTTAATGGGAATCTACCCATACTACGGTCCGGAGGTTAAATACAACTAGATAAAGATTGAGGGGGGGGAAAGGGAGGGGTAGAAACACAGTTTGATGATGGATGGTTATGTTCAGGGATGGTGATATGTACTTGTTTCCCTCAATTCTTTTTTTCCTTGCAGTGTATCATCTATCATAAAGGTATTTCAGTTCCTCTATTTCACTATTGAGTAGAAACATGGAAAAGTTTGCTAATAGATGAACTCAAGTATGGGTAGGAGGGGTGGGGGATCAAGGGACAAAAGAGAAAACTCATTGACGATTACAAGGACGTGGGCAAAATTTTTTTGGTATTTATACTATGTTTGGTGTTAATGTTAAACATGAGTTTGTACTGTGCTTTTCGTCAATAAAAAACAATTTAAATCTAATATTCCCTTATCTCTTATTTGTCCTGTTTGTCTGTCCTAATTAGATTGTAAGCTCTGTCGAGCAGGGACTGTCTCTTCATGTTCAAGTATACAGCGCTGCGTACATCTAGTAGCGCTATAGAAATGATAAGTAGTAGTAGTAGTAATACGGACAGAGCTGGGGTAGAATTGCAATATACACGTGTATAGAGTACACACATACATTTACACCTTCAGCAAGGAGTACATTTATGCAAGAAAATTTGTATGCCTTTAGGTAATAGGCACTTTTTTGGATTTTTCATGTAAGCATCCTGTAATGAAATTACCCCGTGGAGCTTGCAAGTACACATTTTAACTATGGACCCACAGACATTGCACCTACTGTTAATGAGGGTCAGGTTGGTGGAGAATGGAAAAGCAAACCTTCAAGCATATTTCCGAAAAACATTAAAGACCCACCTGTTCGAAAAGGCATACCCTATGGACCCAACTTAAGGGCCTAAATCTCTGCAACACAACTTAAACAAACCTTATAATGTATACTATACAGTTCTCCTGCTCTACTATTCCTGTTGTCTAGATCTATAAACCTTATAAGACTATAACATCAACCTGTATTTTTTTCTATACCGGAGCTGGCAAATACCTTCACGGTACTATGTAAGCCACATTGAGCCTGCAAATAGGTGGGAAAATGTGGGATACAAATGCAACAAATAAATACATTTTCGCTGTCTCTTCACCTGGGAATGCTCCTTTTCCTTATGAATAAAAGGACACATGCTGTTCTACACTAATCTAATCTAAGACTGGGCAGTTTTCAAAAGCCTGTTGTACACAGATATAAACACAATGACCTGTCTAAAACCTTTTGAGAATTACTTCTCCAAACGTAAGCAGGCCGATTGGTGGCATATACCCAGTATCCAAATGTTTAAATGTCTAATTACTTCTTCATACCTAAGCAGGCTGCTTAGTCTCTTGCATTAATCAAACTATCTCTAATGTTTCTCAGATCTTACACTAATACTATTTGCTTTTGTCTCACCTAGAATGTAAACTGCACTGAACCCTGGAAAGGGGATATTAGCGGAATACAAGAATTGAATAATATTTCCTCATATTTCAGAACTTCTGTAATAATGACTGCTTTTATTCTACATTCTAATTTTGGCTTCTACTGTTTATGAAATCACCTGGGTGTATGCCAACAGAATCTTTTGTTGAAATTTCCTGAACTGTGCATGTTATATTCTCTAAAATTCTCTAAATGCCAATACTGAAAAAGGAATGATAAAAAAATAAAATATAACAATTCAGGGACGGGCTGACGGAGATCTGAGCACCCCCCCCCCCAATCCAGCAGAGATTATTGGTTCTGTAGTCTGTCATCATATTTCTAAAACTCACTTTAGACAAAAACCTAATGTAGAAGTATTCAAAGTCATTAAATCATTCTAGCAGTGCATCCAAGTTATAAATTTGGAAAGATCCAGATTTTTTCTAAATACTGATGATGCTCTAGTATAGTGGTTCTCAACCTCTTCTCAGTTGAGACACATCTGATGGATGATGCTCACAAATGACCTACTACTACTTATCATTTCTATAGCGCTACTAGACGTACACAGCGCTGTACACTTGAACATGAAGAGACTGTCCCTGCTCGACAGAGCTTACAATCTAATTAGGACAAACAGGACAAATAAAAGATAAGGGAATTACTAAGGTGGGGATGATAAGATGAGGGTTCTGAACAAGTGAATAAGGGTTAGGAGTTAAAAGGAACATCAAAAAGGTGGGCTTTTAGCTTAGATTTGAAGACGGCCCGAGATGGAGCTTGACATACCGGCTCAGGAAGTCTATTCCAGCCATATGGTGTAGCAAGATAAAAGGAACGGAGTCTGGAGTTAGCAGTGGAGGAGAAGGGTGCAGATAAGAGAGATTTACCCAGTGAACGGAGTTCCCGGGGAGGAGTGTAGGGAGAGTGGAGAGGTACTGAGGAGCTGCAGAGTGAATGCACTGGCAATAAGAGGAGTTTAAACTGTATGTGGAAACGGATAGGCAGCCAGTGAAGTGACTTGAGGAGAGGGCTAATATGAGCATAACGACACTGGCGAAATATTAGTCGTGCAGCTGAATTTTGAACAGATTGAAGAGGAGAGAGATGGCTAAGTGGGAGATGTGTGAGAAGCAAGTTGCAATAGTCTAAGTGAGAGGTGGTAAGAGTGTGGATGAGGGTTCTGGTAGTGTGCTGAGAAAGGAAAGGGTGAATTTTGCTGATATTATAGGGAAAGAAACGACAGATTTTAGCAGTCTGTTGAATATGTGCAGAGAAGGAGAGAGAGGAGTCGAAGATGACGAGCTGATGAGACAGGAAGGATGAGAGTGTTATCCACAGAAATAGAGAATGGGAGAAGAGGAGAGGTTGGTTTAGGGGGAAAGATAAGAAGCTCAGTCTTGGTCATGTTTAGTTTCAGATGGCGCTGAGACATCCAGACAGCAATGTCAGACAGGCAGGCTGATACTTTGGCCTGGATTTCAGCTGAGATTTCTGATGTGGAGAGGTAGATCTGGGAGTCATCAGCATAAAGATGATACTGAAAACCATGGGATGAGATCAGAGTACCAAGGGAAGAAGTATAGATGGAGAAAAGAAGAGGTCCCAGGACAGATCTGTGAGGTACACCAACTGACAGTGGGATAAAAGTAGAGGAGGATCCACTAGAGTATACGCTAAAGGTACACTGGGAGAGATAAGAAGAAAACCAGGAAAGAACAGAGCCCTGAAATCCAAGTGAGGACAGCGTATCAAGGAGTAGGCTGTGATCAACAGTGTCAAAAGCAGCAGATAGATCTGGCCAGGAACAGATCATTGGAGACTTTAGCAAGCGCTGTTTCAGTTGAATGAAGGGGGTGAAAACCAGATTGAAGTGGATCAAGAATAGCTTGAGATGAAAGAAAGTCAAGGCAACGGTGTCTTGGATAGGAAAGGGAGGAGGGAGATGGGCTGATAGATGGAAGGGCAGGTAGGGTCCAATGAAGTTTTTTTAAGGAGTGGTGTGACTACGGCATGTTTGAAGGCATCAGGAACAGTTGCAGTGGAAAGTGAAACATTGAGGATGTGACAAATAAAAGGGATGACAGTAGGAGAGAGAGTGTTAAGTAGATGGGTGGGAATAGGATCAGAGGAACAGGTAGTTAGTTTCGAGGAGGAAAGAAGATGTGTAGTTTCCTCTTCAGTGATTTCAGAAAAGGAAGAAAAGGAGGCAGAGGTTGGAGGGTTGAGAGAATGGACTGAGGGAAGGAGAGGTGGAGGTGACCTGGTTGAAAATTCAAGTTTAATCTTGTGAACCTTATGAAAGTACTCAGCCAGAGTCTGGGGGGAAAGTGAAGGGGGGGGTGGTTGGAGGTGAAGGCACTTTGAGGAGAGTGTTCAGTGTGGCAAAGAGACGTCGAGGGTTTAAGCCAAGAGAATTTGTCAACTGGATGTAATAGACTTGTTTGGCAAGTAAAAGAGCAGACTGGAAGGAGGTCAGCAAGAATTTGAAATGTGTGAAGTCAGCACGAGCACAGGATTTTAGCCAAAGGCGTTTGGCAGAGCAGGCACAGGAACGAAGGTAGTGGATTCTAGAGGTCAGCCAAGGCTGGAGTTTGGTACGTTTTACAGAATGGGGAATGGGAGGAGCAAGAGTATCTAGAGCAAAGGAGAGAATAGTATTATAGGAAGAGACAGCCTCATTGACAGACTTGGATAACATAGTGGTAGAGAAGAGATTTGAAACACTGGAGGACAGAGTAGAAGGGTCAATAGCCTGACGATTCCTAAATGTATTGGTTAAGATTGGACAGGACTGGGGAGGAGTGTGTTTAAGAGTGAAAGTTATCAGATGATGGTCAGAGAGGGGAAGAGTTGAGGCACAGAAACTGGAGATTGAGCAGTTTGAGAAGAGGATAAGATCAAGACAGTGGCCATTCTGGTGAGTGGGGGCAGTGGACACAGTTGAAGATTGAAAGAGGATGTTAAAGCAAGAAACTGAGAAGCATAAGAGTCAGAGGGATCATTAGCATGAATGTTAAAATCCCCAAGAATGAGGGAAGGAAATGAAGGTTCAAGAAAGAAGGAAAGCCAGGTATCAAAGTCAGTGAGAAAGGAAGAAAGGGACTTATCAGGGGGTTGATAAATGACTGCTACTCAGAGAGGCAGAGGAGCGAATAGACAAATGGAGTGGACTTCGAAGGAAGAAAAACAGTGAGACTGAGGTGGAAGAAGAGTTTGTAATCTACAAGAGGGTGAAAGTAGTAGCCCGACACTACCTCCGCTGCCAACTGGGCGAGGAGTATGGGAGAAAAGATAACCTCCATGGCATAGGGCCGTGACTGAAGCAGAGTCTTCAGGGTAAAGCCAAGTTTCAGTTAGGGCAGGCAGATGGAGAGTACGAGAGATAAAGAGGTCATGGATGTAGGAAAGTTTGTTACAGACAGAGCGGGCATTCCACAGAACGCAAGAGAAAGGCATGGAAGAAGGGGGGAGGAGAGGAACAGAAATTAGATTGGAGATAACACGGTGTGACCTGCACAATTAGGATGAGAGCTGATGTGGAGGACCAGGATTGGGATTAATGTCCTCAGCGGAGAGCAGGAGAAGGAGTATGGAGAAGAGTAGGAGAGGTATGACAACAGCAACGAAGGCGAGATGTACTCAGATAGAAAGGAGATGGATGAATGGAAAGAAGGAAATGTTGAAGGTTGAGAGCTGAGAAAAAGGAAGAGGAAAAAAGAGATGGTGAGATGGTCTGACACAGTATAGCAGTTCTTATGAGTTAAATGTAAATATGCTTTGCATCCAACCTCTCCCTAACAACAAATGCAGATCAGAACTGGGAAATTTTTTATGACAGTCACCATACAAAAAAATATTCTGAAATCATGTCATCTGAGCACTAGTAGCATAAATCTCTCCACTACCAGGCACATGGACTCTGGAGATGGAGGGAGAGAAAGAGAGGGAGACGTGAGGAAAGGAGAAAGAGAGGGATATGTTGTTCAGAATCTCTCCCTCCTTCTTACCTACCAGCTCTTTCCTCTGGAAAAGGCAGGCTACTGTGGGGATCATCCCCATTTAGAATCTCACCCTCTTCCAAGATGGGGGTCTTGGTGGGAGGGGTCTTGTCCCAGGCCACTGAACACATTTAGCCATTCCAGTGTCTCACTAGAGACCTTTTCCCTCTCTCTTCATTCTCTCCCTTCCATTGTGTAACATCTCTTCCTCTATCACTCCCCTCCATCCCCAGGTCCATTATATCCCCTTCCTCCCTCCCTCCCTCCCTCCCTCCCTCCCATTGTTCAGCATCTCTTCCTCCCTCCCCTCCACCCTAGTCTGATATTTCTCCCGGGGTCCACCACCTATTCCTCTCTCCCTCCCTAAGGTCACCACCTGTCCCTTTTTTTTTGGTCTCTGCCTCCACAAGGTCAAACACCTCTCTCTCCCTCCCAGAGTCCAACATCTCTCTTTCCTCCCTCCAATGGTCCAACATCTTTCTCTCCCTCCCCTCCTCCCCCAAGTCTGTCATCTCTTCAAAACCTTCGACCTAGCCACTGTCCAACATTTTTCTCTTCCCCCTGCCCCTCCCCAGGTGCAGACCCCTCCCCGTTTTACCCCACCCCAACCCCTATCTATCTAAAAATGTAAGTTTATCTGTAGCAGTCAGCAGCAGTGATTTTTGCATAGGCCATGTGCCACCAAGACTAGAATCTTCTCTCTTTCCTGTGGCCAGCCCTTGCAGAGAAGAGACTGGGCTCAGTGGCAGATGGCCTATGTGAATCACTTCTGCTGTCGGTGGCCACTACAGAGAAATGCGTGTAGCCAGGGAGGGGGGAGGGAGTTCGGAGAGAGGGGTAGATGCCAGACTTTCGAGAGGGGGAGTGAGGAGAGAGAGATGTTGGACATAAGAATGAGGGAGGCACTGGGCCCTCAGGCACTGCCTGGTTGCCTGAATGATAGGTCCACCCCATAAATGCCTTTCTAACTTTAAACAAATAAAGCCTTTAAAAAAATTGCTTCATCTACAAAATGCGCTTTCTGCTACTGCGGTTAATCATTTACATAAAGCTACCAGATATACATGATGCTGTACATACATACTGGCAAGATCCTTTGAGTTAAAACCAACAACAGTATATTTCATTTCATTTCATGTTTTTGTTTATATACGGCATACCCAGTTACAAGAACTCCCCAGTGTGGTGCAAAGGATAAAAACATATTCTACCCAACCATTGTATGTTAGTTTAGGTTAGTTTATTTGTATCTCACAGTATAACCAGGCATCTAGGAGAATATACAAAGTTAAAAACAAATTATAAATCAAAAACACCAGTTGTTATTCCATAACCTGTTATACATAGTAACATACATAGTAGATGACGGCAGAAAAAGACCTGCACGGTCCATCTAGTCTGCCCAACAAGATAAACTCATATGTGCTACTTCTTGTGTATACCTTACCTTGATTTGTATCTGCCATTTTCAGGGCACAGACCGTAGAAGTCTTGCCCAGCCCTAGCCCCACCTCCCACTCTCGTCTAAGCTTCTGAGGATCCATTCCTTCTGAACAGGATTCCTTTATGTTTATCCCATGTATGTTTGAATTCCGCTACCATTTTCATCTCCACCACCTCCACCGGGAGGGCATTCCAAGTATCTACCACTCTCTCCGTGAAAAAATACTTCCTGGCATTTTTCTTGAGTCTGCCCCCCTTCAATCTCAGATCATGTCCTATAGTTCTACCGCCTTCCCATCTACGGAAAAGGTTCGTTTGCGGATTAATACCTTTCAAATATTTGAACGTCTGTATCATATCACCCCTGTTTCTCCTTTCCTCCAGGGTATACATGTTCAGGTCAGCAAGTCTCTCCTCATACGTCTTGTAACGCAAATCCCATACCATTCTCGTAGCTTTTCTTTGCACCGCTTCAATTCTTTTTACATCCTTAGCAAGGTATGGCGTCCAAAACTGAACACAGTACTCCAGCTGGGGCCTCACCACCGACTTATACAGGGGCATTAAAACCTCTTTTCTTCTGCTGGTCACATCTCTCTCTATACAGCCTAGCAACCTTCTGGCTACGGCCACCGCCTTGTCACACTGTTTCGTCGCCTTCAGATCCTCAGATATTATCACCCCAAGATCCCTCTCCCTGTCCGTACCTATAAGACTCTCCCCGCCTAACACATATGTCTCCTGTGGATTTCTACTCCCTAAGTGCATCACTTTGCATTTCTTCGTTAGCTTAGCAGAGTTTAAAAAGGGGCTAGACGGTTTCCTAAAGGACAAGTCCATAAACCACTACTAAATGGACTTGGGAAAAATCCACAATTCCAGGAATAACATGTATAGAATGTTTGTACGTTTGGGAAGCTCGCCAGGTGCCCTTGGCCTGGATTGGCCACTGTCGTGGACAGGATGCTGGACTCGATGGACCTTTGGTCTTTTCCCAGTGTGGCATTACTTATGTACTTAGGAATTTTAATTGCCAAACCTTAAGACCATTCTTCTAGCTTCTGCAGATTCTTTTTCATGTTTTCCACTCCCTCCCTGGTGTCCACTCTGTTGCAAATCTTAGTATCGTGCTCAAAAAGGCAAACTTTACCTTCTAACCCTTTGGCAATGTTACTCACAAATATATTGAACAGAATCGGCCCCAGCACCGATCCCTGAGGCACTCCACTACTCACCTTTCCCTCTGAGCGAATTCCATTAACCACCACCCTCTGGTTTCTGTCCATCAACCAGTTCCTAATCCAGTTAACCACTTCAGGTCCTATCTTCAGCCTGTCCAGTTTATTCATGAGCCTCCTTTGGGGAACCGTGTCAAAAGCTTTGCTGAAATCTAAGTAGATTACGTCTATAGCACGTCTTTGATTCAATTCTCCAGTCACCCAGTCAAAGAATTCAATGAGATTAGTTTGACACGATTTCCCTTTGCAACTTATTGGCTTCCGGGAAATTCACTATCCTGTCCTTCAGCATCGCTTCCATTACTTTTCCAATAACTGAAGTGAGGCTTACCGGCCTGTAGTTTCCAGCTTCTTCTCTATCACCACTTTTGTGAAGAGGGACCACCTCCGCCGTTCTCCAATCGCACAGAACCTAAACACTAAAATATTAAAATCCCACATCCGTAACACAAATCAAATTAGACCTTGTAAAACTAAAGTAATTAGCCCATCATTCGAAATCCATTTATTCATAGTCATCTGGGTACATAAGTGTTGCCATACTGGGACAGACCAAAGGTCCATCATGTCCAGTATCCTGTTTCCAACAGTGGCCAATCCAGGTTACAAGTACCTGGCAAGATCCCAAAACAGTACAATATATTTTATGCTGCTTATCCTAGAAATAAACAGTGGATTTTCCTGATGTCCATCTTAATAATGGCTTATGGACTTTTCGGTAGGAAAAGGGATGCTCAGTTTGCAGAGTATTTTGCAATAGGCTCACTGAATATACAGCCTTTCGTGAAATGCCTTTGTGGCTGTTGAAAAAGAATGTGTAGTTTGTGTTACGTATAACGCCAGATTCAGTAAATGGTGCCCAATATGGGTGCCAAGGACTTAAAATAACTGAAACGAGAGTAAATCTTGGGTTGCAAGTTGGGCACTATTCTATAAGACTGCGTGCAATTTTCCGGAATGCCCCATGCCCCCCCCCCCCCCCCCCCCCATGAGAGCACCTTTTGTATTTGAATGTACTGCTGTTGAAAAATAGGATATGAAGGCATACGTTTTAGACTGGCCTTGATCATGTCATCTTGAAACCGAAGGGAATGGGGGAGGTACAGTAATATGAAAGAGATGTTCGCCCCTCTTCATTTCCCGTATTATTGCATGTAATGTTTCTTTTTTTTTTTTATTTATAAGAAGTCTTTATTGAGTAGTGATAAATCCCTCTACAAAAAGTACTACATGAGGAAAAAACCTCCGATTTACTCACATTGAGCTTGAATCCTGAGACTGCAGAGTACAATGACAAACTTTTCAGCAGGTTTGGTAAAGAGAGTAATAGCTTTGTCAAAGAGAGAAGCACATCATCTGCAAAAAGTGCCAGTTTGTACTCCCTATCGCCCACCCGAATACCTGATATATTCGGGTCTGACCTAATATACATAGCCAAAGGCTCCATGACCAGTGCAAAGAGCAAAGGAGAAAGAGGGCATCCCTGTCCAGTCCCGCGAGACAGTGAAAACATCTGAGAATTACCACCATTCACTCTAACACATGCCCTGGGAGATGTGTACAAAGCCCGAATCCACCGTATGAAGCCTGAGGCAATTCCAAACCGGTCCAACACTTGAAACATAAAAGGCCAATGGACTCTATCAAAAGCCTTTTCAGCGTCCAATCCTAACAAACAGGAAAATTACTTTTCTTAGCAACGTGTAGCAAATTAACCATTCTGCGAATATTGTCCGATGCTTGTCTAGAAGGGATAAAGCCCGTCTGATCGGGATGTATTAAGTCCGGCATAACCTTTGCCAAGCAGTCCACCAAAACCTTTGCTAAGATTTTTTATATCAGAATTCAATATAGATATCCAACTGACCAACTCTCTTGGCTCTAATCCTCGACTTCTCTTCACCACATTGAACTCTCTCCTCAAGGTGCCCCCTCCGCCAACTCCCCCTTCATTATCTCCTCAGACCCTTGCTGAATTCTTTCACAACAAGGTTCAAAAGATAAACCTTGCTTTCTCTACCTCACCAGCTCTCCCTCCACTAGTCCGTTCCCCTCTCTCTCCTTCCCCTCATTCCCTTTCCTCCTTTCCTGAAGTTACTATTGAGGAAACTACACTTCTCCTTTCTTCCTCAAAATGTACCACCTGTTCCTCTGATCCCATTCCCACCCACCTTCTTAATGCCATCTCTCCTACTCTTATTCCTTTTATCTGTCACATTCTCAACCTCTCACTTTCCACTGCGACTGTCCCTGCTGCCTTTAAACATGCTGTGGTCACACCTCTCCTTAAGAAGCCTTCACTTGACCCTACTTGTCCCTCTAATTACTGACCCATCTCCCTCCTTTCTTTTCTCTCCAAATTACTTGAGCGTGCTGTTCACCGCCGCTGCCTTGATTTTCTCTCCTCACATGCTATTCTTGACCCATTACAATCTGGTTTTCGCCCTCTCCACTCAACCGAAACTGCGCTTACTAAAGTATCCAATGACCTATTACTGGCTAAATCCAGAGGTCAATATTCCATCCTCATTCTTCTTGATCTTTCCGCTGCTTTTGACACTGTCGATCACAGCATACTTCTCGATACCCTGTCCTCACTTGGATTCCAGGGCTCTGTCCTTTCCTGGTTCTCTTCCTACCTCTCCCTCCGCACCTTTAGTGTTCACTCTGGTGGATCCTCTTCTACTTCTATCCCTCTGCCTGTCGGCGTACCTCAGGGTTCTGTTCTTGGTCCCCTCCTCTTTTTTATCTACACTTCTTCCCTTGGTTCATTAATCTCATCCCATGGCTTTTCCTACCATCTCTATGCTGATGACTCCCAAATCTACCTTTCTACCCCTGATATCTCACCTTGCATCCAAACCAAAGTTTCAGCGTGCTTGTCTGACATTGCTGCCTGGATGTCTCAACGCCACCTGAAATTAAATATGACCAAAACCGAACTTCTCATTTTCCCCCCCAAACCCACTTCCCCGCTCCCCCTGTTTTCTATTTATGTTGATGGCTCTCTCATTCTCCCTGTCTCCTCAGCTCGAAACCTTGGGGTCATCTTTGACTCTTCTCTCTCCTTCTCTGCTCATATCCAGCAGACCGCCAAGACCTGTCGTTTCTTTCTTTACAACATCCGTAAAATCCGCCCCTTTCTTTCCGAGCACTCTAGCAAAACCCTCATCCACACCCTTGTCACCTCTCGTTTAGACTACTGCAATCTGCTTCTTGCTGGCCTCCCACTTAGTCACCTCTCCCCTCTCCAGTCGGTTCAAAACTCTGCTGCCCGTCTCATCTTCTGCCAGGGTCGCTTTACTCATACTACCCCTCTCCTCAAGACCCTTCACTGGCTCCCTATCCGTTTTCGCATCCTGTTCAAACTTCTTCTACTAACCTATAAATGTATTCACTCTGCTGCTCCCCAGTATCTCTCCACACTCGTCCTTCCCTACACCCCTTCCCGTGCACTCCGCTCCATGGATAAATCCTTCTTATCTGTTCCCTTCTCCACTACTGCCAACTCCAGACTTCGCGCCTTCTGTCTCGCTGCACCCTACGCCTGGAATAAACTTCCTGAGCCCCTACATCTTGCCCCATCCTTGGCCACCTTTAAATCTAGACTGAAAGCCCACCTCTTTAACATTGCTTTTGACTCGTAACCACTTGTAACCACTCGCCTCCACCTACCCTCCTCTCTTCCTTCCCGTTCACATTAATTGATTTGATTTGCTTACTTTATTTATTTTTTGTCTATTAGATTGTAAGCTCTTTGAGCAGGGACTGTCTTTCTTCTATGTTTGCGCTGCGTATGCCTTGTAGCGCTATAGAAATGCTAAATAGTAGTAGTAGTAGGGACAATAAGAGGCACATTCAGTCATGTCTTTACCAGGTTTGGGTATTACCGCAATCCAGGCTTCCATCATAGATGGAGAGAACACACCTCCCTCTGAGATTTCATTTATGATTTCTGTCAAAATAGGCGCCAATTCTCCCTTAAAAGCCTTATAAAATTTGTTCGGTAGCCCATCCAGTCCCGGGGACTTTCCAGTTGGAAGGGCCTGAATCACCTTAATAACCTCCTCTACTGAAACCTTCCCTTCTAACACCTCTGTCTGACCTGTTGTAAGTACGGGAAAGGAGCATGACAAAAAGAATTCATGTGTCGCTGCGTTACCAGCCAAATTGTCTGATTTATAAAGCGATTGGTAATATGACTGAAACTTCTCCCTAATCTGTTTTGAGCTATTCACCAACCTACCCTCCTTATCTCGCACCTTGAGAATAGTTCTATCAACCTGTAGTTGTCTCAATTTAACCGCCAATGCCCTACTTGGTTTATTATTATAAATAAAATGAGAGTGCTTCTGGCAATCGTTTAGGAACTTCAACTGATCAGAATAAATCAGGTCCAGTCTGTCCCGTTCCGGGTCCGTACCTGGGGGCCCCCAGCGGGGGGCGAAGACCAACGGAGGCCGCGGGATCCGAGGCGGCGAAGACAAGCCGCCGACGAGGCCGGTGCTGCCTGATCTACGGTACCTGGCCAAGGTTCTTCAGCAACAGCAGGAGCAGCTGAACGCCCTGTCGGGGGCGCTCCAGAACGTATGCTCGCAACTTTCAACGCTTCAGGTACAGAACCAGGCCGCTGCGGTCCAGGGGGCCGTAGCGGCTCCCCGTTCGGGAGGGTTCCGCACGGGACCTCGGTTCCCTGAGCCGACACGATATAATGGGGCCCCCGGAGGTTGCCGGGGGTTCCTCAACCAGTGCAATTTGGCCTTCCGGATGCAACCGGAGACATTTGCTACGGACCAAAGTAAAGTGGGGTATATCATGGGCCTATGTGAAGGGAAGGCCCTAGCCTGGGTGGCCCCACTTAACGAGCAACAGGATCCCATTTTGGATGACTATAATGAATTTCAGCGCCGGTTCCGTATGGTGTTCGATCTTCCTGGGAGACCCTCTTCCGTGGCGTCGGAGCTGCTGCGAATCCATCAGGGTGAGGGAACGGTGGCCGATTATGCCATTCGCTTCCGGACTTTAGCCACGGAGCTTCGTTGGAACCTGGAGTCCTTGATGGCCATCTTTACGGAAGGGTTACAAGAACGAATCAAGGACGAATTGGCGGGGCGAGAGGTCCCTAGCCAATTGGATGCCCTGATTTCACTTTGTATCCGAGTAGATACCCACTTCCAGGAGCGAGCGAGAGCCCGGGCGGAACGGCAGAAGTGGGTACGGGGAACGTCCCGGACTACTAAGGGGCCGTCTCTGCGCCCTGGGAACCGGGACCCCAAGGAGAATGGGGAGGAGCCGATGGCGATGGGTTGCCAACGGTTGGCCTCCTCCAACAGGAAAAAACGCTTGTGGGACGGACTGTGCCTCTATTGTGGTGAGGCCGGACATTTTATTCGAGTCTGTCCCTCCCGGGCGGGAAACGTCTCCCCAAAGGCACCTTGAGGGGAGGGGTCTTGGGGCATTCCGCTCCCCTACCGGATTCCCTGATCACCCTGCCAGTTATACTACGGTGGCACGAGACCGCGATCCAGACCCGGGCCCTAGTGGACTGTGGGTCGGGGGGCAATTTCATCGGGCACGAACTGCTACAACAAATGGGCTGGCCCACGCTCCCGCGGTGGCCGGCGCTGCAAATAACCTCCATCCAAGGAACTACGTTACCGCAGCCGGTCACGGAGATCTCCTCCTTTTTGGAATTGCAAGTAGGGGAGGATCACCGGGAAGAAGTCCAATTCCTGGTACTATCCCGCACCATTCATCCGGTGGTTCTGGGATTGCCCTGGCTACGGAGGCATAGCCCTGTCCTTGATTGGATCGAGGGAGGTATCCAAGCTTGGGGCAGTTCCTGTCGGGAGAATTGTTGTAAGGGCCGGACGGGCAGCTGCCCGGCACTAAATAGTATGCCCGGGAGGGCGCGGATAGAGCTGGGTTCTCTGCCCATGGACTATAGGGACTTTGCAGATGTGTTTTGTCCAGTGGAGGCGGAAGTTCTACCGCCTCATCGATCGTTCGACTGTGCCATTAACTTGATGACAGATACCATGCCCCCGCGGGGCCGACTGTATGCCCTGTCCCGAGGGGAGTCCAAAGCTATGCAGGAGTACATCCGGGAGAATTTGCGAAGAGGCTTTATCCGGCCCTCCACGTCCCCGGCCGGGGCCGGCTTCTTTTTTGTTACGAAGAAGGATGGCTCCTTGAGGCCTTGCATTGATTATCGGGGGTTAAATGCCATCACGGTAAAGGATCGTTTTCCTCTACCACTTATTCCCGAACTCTTTGACAGACTGCAAGGAGCCCAGCTGTTTACCAAGTTGGACTTACGGGGGTCCTATAATTTGGTGCGAATCCGGCGAGGGGACGAATGGAAGACGGCTTTTAACACCCTCGAGGGACATTTCGAGTATCGGGTGATGCCATTTGGCCTATGTAATGCCCCTGCGGTGTTTCAGCGACTTATTAATTTTGTGCTCGAGGATTTGCTGAACTCCACGGTGATTGTTTATCTGGATGACATCTTGGTGTTTTCACAAAACTCCGCGGAGCATGTGGGTCATGTTCGCGCAGTACTGCAGCGGTTGCGACAACACCGCTTGTTTGCTAAGCTCAGCAAGTGCGCTTTTCACCAGAGGTCATTACCCTTTTTGGGACATATTCTGCTACCCGGAGGACTACAGATGGAGCCGGACAAACTCCGGGCGATTCGAGAATGGCCACAGCCACTGGGATTAAAAGCACTGCAACGTTTCTTGGGGTTCGCGAACTACTATCGCCAGTTTATTCCCCAGTATTCACAACTGACGGCGCCTTTGACAGCGCTCACTAGAAAAAATGCAAAAGTCCGGGACTGGCCGCCCGAGGCGCAGGAGGCCTTTCGCCAGGTAAAGGAGGCCTTCAACTCGGCGTCCATTTTGTTAGCCCCTTTATTGTGGAGGTGGACGCATCCACGTTGGGAGCCGGGGCGGTCCTCTCACAAGTGAATTCCAAGGGCCGGCGCCAGCCGTGCTCTTTCTTTTCTCGTAGATTCTCCCCGGTGGAGTGTAACTATACAGTAGGGGACCGAGAGTTACTAGCATTAAAATTAGCTCTGCAGGAATGGAGACACCTGCTGGAGGGAGCGGAACATCGATTCACGGTGATCACTGACCACAAGAATCTACTGTATCTGCAAGAGGCTCAACGACTCAATCCCCGACAAGCCCGGTGGTCGTTGTTTTTCGCCAGATTTCAGTTTCAGCTGGTTTTTCGAGCAGCTGCTCAAAATACCCCGGCGGACTCCCTCTCTAGAGCATTCCAGGTTCCAGAGGAGACTAAGGAGACCCATTCCGTGTTGGATCCAGCATGCCTCAGCGCTGCCGTGGGGGAGATTACTCCTACTAAAGAACTAGTGCCGGCCGCCGAGCGAGCGAAGGTAATGCAATGGGGGCACTCGTCTAAATGGGCGGGACATTTTGGGTATCAAAAGACTCTGCGTCTCATTTCTAGACAATATCAATGGCCTAAAATGAGGCAGGACATTCTTCAGTTTGTCACCACCTGTCCTGTGTGCGCCCGGACCAAACCGATGATCGGGGCCCCCATGGGGAAGCTACAACCCCTGTCCGTACCGACAGGTCCCTGGACGGAGCTTTCCATGGATTTTATCACCGACCTCCCCAGTTCCCGGGGACATACGGTGATTTGGGTGGTAATTGACCGGTTTTCCCGAATGGCCCATTTCGTTCCCTTGCCGGGACTTCCTTCGGCGGGCGCATTGGCCCAACACTTCATCCAACACATTTTTCGACTCCGTGGGCTGCCTCTTCGGATTATTAGTGACCGAGGGCCTCAATTCACCTCACGTTTCTGGAGGGCCTTGTGTACAGCGTTGGGGGTGAAGACCGAGTTTTCATCAGCATACCATCCCCAAACCAATGGCATGGTCGAGAGGGCGAACCAAACGTTAAAAGGGTTCCTACGAGCATTCGTCAACAAACGCCAAGATAACTGGGCCTCCCTACTTCCTTGGGCCGAGTTTGCATATAATTACAGTGTCCACTCGGCCTCGGGGGACTCTCCATTCTCCTTGGTGTACGGACGACATCCTCGACTTCCAGCCCCTTTCCCGTCTGGATCTCCGACCCCCATGGTCAAGGTGACTCTGGCCGATCTGCAAAGAGTCTGGGAAATGGCCCGAGAACAACTGCAGAAGGAAGCCACCAAATACAAGGTCTTCGCAGATCGGCATCGGAGAACCGCCCCCGTCTTGCAACCAGGGCAGAAGGTATGGTTAAGCACGAAATACCTCCGGCTTCGGGTACCCTCCCGGAGGTTGGGACCTCGGTACATTGGACCCTTTGCAATCCAATCCCGACTTGGAGCTGTGACATATCGATTGCGATTACCTAGTACCCTGCGGGTGCATAACGCTTTTCATGTGTCCTTATTGAAGAGATTCCGAGGGTCTCAATGGCATCCTCAACGACAGGAGACTGAGGATCTAGAAGCAGATCCCGATCCAGAGTTTGAGGTGGACGAAGTCCTGGATGCAAAAAGACAACGAGGAAAGCTATATTACTTATTGTCCTGGAAGAATTTTGGCCCCGAAGATAACTCCTGGGAGCCCGCTGCGAATGTACATGCTCCGCAATTGGTCAAAGCCTTCCACGCCCGGTATCCGTCCAAGCCCGGGCCCAGGGAGAAGGGGGCATCCGGGGAAGATACTGTTCTGTTCCAGGTCCGTACCTGGGGGCCCCCAGCGGGGGGCGAAGACCAACGGAGGCCGCGGGATCCGGGGCGGCGAAGACAAGCCACCGACGAGGCCGGTGCTGCCGCAGGCCGCTCCGAGGCCGGCGATCCGCTGGAGCGAGCGCCGGCCTCGGAGAAGGGGATTCGCCGGTCAAGATGGCGGCGCCGGCGGTGTCGTCTCCCTCGCGAGGGGCAGAACAGCGAGCCAGCCCCACCTACTCGCGCCGGATTGGCGCGTGGATAAGGAGACTCCGCCCGCCGGGCACGCTGGCCAATCCAGACCTCCCTTGCCTGCCTAGGCCGGGGGGATTGGCTCCAGCTGCTTCCAGGGGATGGACGGGCGGGGGATTTAAACCCCGAAGCAGGAAGAGTCCAGGGCTTCCGTTTCGTTCGTCAGAAGCCCACGCCAGAGACTGCATCCTCTTCAGCTAGCCGTCCTTGCTAGCCCACGCCAGAGACTGCATCCTCTTCAGCTAGCCGTCCTTGCTAGCCAACCCCAGAGACTGTATCCTCTTCAGCTAGCCGTCCTTGCTAGCCAACCCCAGAGACTGTCTCCTCTTCAGCTAGCCGTCCCTGCTAGCCCACGCTAGAGACTGTATCCTCTTCAGCTAGCCGTCCTTGCTAGCCAACCCCAGAGACTGTCTCCTCTTCAGCTAGCCGTCCTTGCTAGCCCAAGCCAGAGACTGTATCCTCTTCAGCTAGCCGTCCTTGCTAGCCCACGCCAGAGACTGTATCCTCGTCAGCTAGCCGTCCTTGCTAGCCAACTCCAGAGACTGTGTTCCCTTCAGCTAGCCGTCCTTGCTAGCCAACTCCCGAGACTGTGTCCTCTTCAGCTAGCCCTCCTTGCTAGCCCACTCCGGAGACTGTGTTCCCTTTAGCTAGCCGTCCTTGCTAGCCAACTCCCGAGACTGTGTCCTTTTTAGCTAGCCGTCCTTGCTAGCGGCCCTTCAGAGACTGAGTTGCTGACTACCAGCCAGGCCGACCGTCACCCCGCGGTTCCAGCAGTCTTGCTGACCGCCTGCAGCTGGGGGCTCAACCCTCGGTGAACGGCGGTTGCCGCGGGTGAAGATTCAGGGTGCGCGGCGGTCCTCGGAGGTCTTCCCGGGCCTCAGGGAACCTACGGGCTCACCAACACCCACCACAGGACACAGTCTCAAGCGCAACGCCTGAATCTCCCTCAAAGTTGCCACAGAGTGAGAAGATTTGTGTCGCTCAGATAAGAGATTCAATTGCGTTAAACACTTAGCAATCTCTGCTCTTTGCTGCCTAGCCCTATAGCTAGCCTTTTGGAGGAAAAAAACCCTAGTGACAGCCTTAAGCGCATCCCAAATAACCCCCAAAGAAGGTCCCGAGTCCACGTTGAACTCCAAATAATCCTGCAATATCTATCTGTAACCAGCAATGATTTCCTCCTCTTTTAGCAAAGCAATATTCATTGTCCATCTCCTCTCCTTCTCCTCCCCCCCCCCCCCCCCCCCACCACCAAGCGAAGGGAGACCTACCTGACTGGAGCATGATCCAACAGTGTAGCTGTTCCAATGCCTGCTGTCCATCCCACATGAGTCAAAGATACATCCACAAATATATAATCAATGCGAGAATAAGTATCATGGGGATGGGAGTAGAACGAGTAATCTCGAACGCCAGGATGTGAAATCCGCCAAACATCTGATATACCCATATCTCTAGCGAACCTAGCGAAATCTTGGGAAATCTTGACATCCCCACGTGAAGGTGAACCTGACCTATCTAATACCGGGTGCTGCGTGGCATTAAAGTCTCCCCCTAGAATAATCTTCCCCCAAAACCGTAAGGAAACCCTTTTGTGCTTCATTAGGACCAGAAATGGATGCCAAAGTTACAGCCAGGTCTCCTAACAATGCACACAATATCAAGAAGCGCCCTTCTTTGTCACGCTTCACCTTCACCACCTGAAACTGCAGAGAGGAATGAAGCAATAAAGCTACCACCCTTTTCTTAGACCCATCAAGCGCAGAGGCACAGAAAATGTGAGGATACTGAGGGTGACATAGAAACTTTCATGATCCCTTCTTAAATATGTTTCCTGGAGAAATACCACCTGTGGTTTAAAGTGAGTGAGTTCTTTAAACAACTTGTGGCGTTTTTGTGGAGAGTTCAGACCTTTCACATTATAAGATAAAAATTTTTAAGTCCGTGGTCATAACAACTAGCTATTACACTTACATGACAAATTAACCAGCCCAGGAGCCCCCTATGGTCACAAGTACTACATGAGTCCCCCCTTGCCTACAGATCACCAAGCCCCCCCTCCCTTTACCCACCCTCTACCCACCTTCCCCATCCCTCCCCACCCAACCCTCTCACTCCACACACCCCCACCAGACAACACCCGTAGGCCCTGAATGGGAAACATAGGAAGATCCCCCCTTAAGCTAAACAAACACCCTCCCCCCTCACATACAGCCCATCCACACACCCCCACATGTAATATACAACAATAATTATGGCATCTGACCAGACATGCAGCCCCACACCCCACCTCTCTTCCCACTTAAGCAATGAACCCTGAAGGTTTCATAAACTGCTGCACAAGAACCCTGACTCCTTAATAGCGAGCCCAAGAAAATGCAGTTTAATTGAAAACCAAATCAAATTTGATCTCTCTATGGCTTAGCCTTCTGTGGAATCCTCTTCCACTTCTGCAACTGGGCCCACGTTGTAGGAGCCATACCACCCGGCAGAACCACTGCTGTAGTTAGTCCCGCCTCATGTAAGAACTTCCATGCTTCCGCGGGCCTGCAGGATCGGATCTGCTTACCACTTAGGACAAAGCAAATGGAAACTACCATCTGTACGTGATTTTCTCTTTCTGCAGGATCTCCAATACGGGCTTCATTGCTCGCCTCTGGGCCAAGGTAAATAATGACAAGTCTTGGAAAACCGTGATTTTAGCATCATTATAATCCAAGGGTGGTAATTGGTGCGCTTTGTTCCACAGCTGCTCTTTAAAGGCATAGGATGAGAATCGCACTACGATATCTCTTGGTCTGTTATCACGCGTTTTCCCCAGAGCTCTATGTGTACGATCTGTACGATCCATCACCACTGCCACTCCTTCCAGGGAATCTTCCATGATTTTCGCACACAGCGTTCGAACCATTGCCGAGACGTCCTCTATGTTGCCGTTTTCTGGCACCCCACGAAACCTGAGATTTTGTCTCCTGCCACGATTTTCCAAATTGTCGATTTTGTATTGCATCTCTTCCGCTTGATCTGAAAATTGCTGAAAGAGGGTATCGATCTCAGAAAATCTTTCCATCTGCTCATCTGCGCGCTCCTCCAGGGTGTCAACCCAACCACCTAGCTCGCACAGATCAGAGCTTAAGGCATCCATATGCTCTAATATCTCGATTTTCGACGCTTTAATATCAGCCCTGATTTCCTCCAGATATTTTGCTAAGTCTTTCGGGAGACTTTGTTATTACTTCATTTATCTATCTGTGAGGAGGCCGATTCAGAACCCGACGAGTGGTCTGGCTCAGGAGACACGTGGCACGTCAGGCCCTTCGCTGATTTCCTTGCCGACCAGCGTTCTCCATCCCGCGACGGCAAGCCAGCATTTTTACTCATTTCAACTTCAGGTACCCCACAAACCTCTCTTGGCAGTCAGATGAGAAACCTGGGGCCGATGTCTGCAGATATTGCAAATTAAAAGCAGGGAAGTGTAGGAGCTAAGAGCTCAGGCGTCCATTCAGCTTCGTGACGTCACTTCCTCTCGCATGTAATGTTTCTTTATTGGGTACTTGATATACTGCCTTCAGACAAAATCAAAGAACTGGTTTCTGATCTTTAAACAAAATGTAATATTAGACAAAGGGAACCTGAGTAAACACACAGCACAGTTTTTAAGTTATTACTTCATTTATTTAAGGAACTAAGTTAACCGATACCCACATCATCCATGTGAAAAAGTAACTGCCCCATTAGTTAATCAATCAGTTGATTTCTAAATCTCTGGGACTCTACCAAACCACAGTGAGAACCATTATCTCCAAATGGAGAACACTTGGAACAGTGGTGAATGTTCCTAGGAGTGCCGGTCTGCCAAGTTTATGCCAAGGGTGCAGCAACAGCTATTCTGGGAAGTCACAAAACTTCCCTGAACAACATCTAAAGAACTGCAGTCTCTCTAGCCTCAGGTAAGACGAGTGTTCGTGACTCCACAATAAGAAAGAGTCTGGGTAAAAATGGGATTCTTGGGAGACTAGCAGGGCAGAAACCTCTGTTATCCAAGAGTGCATAAGTACATAAGTAATGCCATACTGGGAAAAGACCAAGGGTCCATCGAGCCCAGCATCTTGTCCACGACAGCGGCCAATCCAGGCCAAGGGCACCTGGCAAGCTTCCCAAACGTACAAACATTCTATACATGTTATTCCTGGGATTTTGGATTTTTCCAAGTCCGTTTAGTAGTGGTTTATGGACTTGTCCTTTAGGAAACCGTCCAACCCCTTTTTAAACTCTGCTAAGCTAACCGCCTTCACCACATTTTCCGGCAATGAATTCCAGAGTTTAATTACACGTTGGGTGAAGAAAAATTTTCTCCGATTTGTTTTAAATTTACTACACTGTAGTTTAATCGCATGCCCCCTAGTGCTAGTATTTTTGGAAAGCGTGAACAGACGCTTCACATCCACCTGTTCCACTCCACTCATTATTTTATATACCTCTATCATGTCTCCCCTCAGCCGTCTCTTCTCCAAACTGAATAGCCCTAGCCTCCTTAGTCTTTCTTCATAGGGAAGTCGTCCCATCCCCGCTATCATTTTAGTCGCCCTTTCCTGCACCTTTTCCAATTGTACTATATCTTTCTTGAGATGTGGCGACAAGAATTGAACACAATACTCAAGGTGCGGTCGCACCATGGAGCGATACAACGGCATTATAACATCCTCACACCTGTTTTCCATACCTTTCCTAATAATACCCAACATTCTATTCGCTTTCCTAGCCGCAGCAGCACACTGAGCAGAAGGTTTCAGTGTGTTATCGACGACGACACCCAGATCCCTTTCTTGGTCCGTAACTCCTAACGTGGAGTGACATCAGTACTCGTTTCACATTTGCAAAAACTCACCTGGTTGATCCTCAAGCCTTTTGGGATAATGTCCTATAGACAGACGAGTAAAAAATGGAACTCCTGGACAACACAAGAACCATTGTCTGGTTGTAAAAACATCATATCAACAGTAAAACATGTGGTGATGTGTGGATGCTTTGCTGCCTCAGGACCTGGGAAACCTGCCACCATTTGAAGAACCATGAATTCTTAAGGAGAATATTCATCTGCCCATAATATAATTGGGTTATGCAACGAAAAAATGATTTAAAACACAAAAGCAAGTCTACGTCTGAATGGCTGAGGAGAAACAAAATTATAGTTTTGGACTGGCCTAGTCAAAGTCCTGACTTGAACCATGCACTTTTGAGCAACTATCAGCCTTCCCCCAGTTTCTTTTAAACTAAAAACTAAAAATCATTTTGACTTCAAAGATCTTGCGTTCCTGTATTGTTTTAAAGTTTCCTTTAAGTATTCTCACTATAAAATCATTAGTACAGTGTTCTGGTTTTGTAAAGTGCTGTCCCACAGAGGTAACATCTTGATTGGCATGGCATTTTTCATATGATGTCTATGTAAATTAAATCTCTTCTTCAGCATCTGGCTTGTTTCTCCAATATAGCATCCTTCGTCACATTTTTTACACTGGATGACATATACTACATTGGAAGATGAGCATGTGAAGGATTCCTTTATGTTGAATATTTTTCCTTTGTGAATGACTGTGGGGTCTTGTGAAATGTTTTGGCATAGTTTGCAGCTGGATATATTGCAAGGATGTGTGCCATTCTCTTCTTTTTGGGTCTCTGTTAAGAGCTTGCTTCTCACTAGCTTGTGTTTTAAATTGGGTGGCTGTCAGAAGGCCAGCACTGGTGGGGATGGGAATATCTCTGCCAGGTATTTGTGACCTGGATTGGCCACTGTTTGAAACAGGATGTTGGGCTTGATGGACCTTTGGTCTTTCCCAGTATGGCAATACTTATGTACTTATATAGTAATTCATCCTCCTGGAGTAGTGGCTGCAGATCTCTTATGATTTTCCTCAGTTTTTCCAGCTCTGGGTTGTATGTCACTATAAGGGGGTTCTCTCTGTGGCTTTCTTTTCCTTGTATTGTAGCAGAATTTCCCCTGGGTGTTTTGAGGGAGGAGGCAATGTTCTTGGATATTATTTTGGAGTTGTATCCTTTCTGTTCGAAGGATGCAGTCAGGATTTTGAGGTGCCTATTTCTGTCCCCTGGGTCAGAGCAGATACGGTGGTATCTTGTGGCTTTGCTGTGGATAATGAATTTTTTTTTTGTATGTGAAGGGTGGAAGCTGGAGTTGTGGAGGTAGCTGCATTTGTCTGTGGGTTTCCACTGCTGCTTCTTGTCATCTTGGGCAAGTCACATAACCCTCCATTGCCCAGTGTACCTGAATGTAACTCACCTTGAGCTCCTACTGAAAAATGTGTGCGCAACGTGTAAATACATAATAAAATATATGTAACAACTTTCTCCACAAAAAGATCTAGTAAAAAGTTAAGTGATGATGTGACAATTTATGCTTATTATCACTGGAAAATAATGCTCTTTTCACCCAAACTTTACAAATCTTACAGCTTTTTGATTTCACCTATGAATTTCCAGTAAGTTCATCATCAAAGTAAATAATATAGGTGAAATGGGTAATAGGGAGCTGGTCATGTGGCTCAGTGACAGTACTGTGCACTGCCATACAGAGAGGAATCTGGGTTGTATTCTGGCTCAGGTCTTCCACTTCGTAGGTAAGCTGAGATTTTGGATGCTACAGAGAGAACATTCACAGTCCCTAAAGGGAGGGAATCATAGTCATTGCGCAGTTATTACTCTTAAAAGCTAGATTTAGGGCCCATGATTATACGTTTCTGAAAGAAGCCCTGGTACATGGCCCCTAACCAAAGACTAAACTAACCCAATAGAGGAAAAGTTCCCCAGACAGATGCCAGATACCAGCCCTAGTAGTGGCCAAAGGAACAGAAGAAGCTATTCGTCCCCCCCCCCCCCAAATGAAACTAATTGTGCAGGCTTCCCTTATTGCTCAAATGTTCTTTGCATCCAGTTTTTCTCAAGGTTGTGTACATAACTGGCTCGTTGACTTTCAAGCTTTAACCTCTTCTGTTCCAGATCCCTTAGTAGCAAGGGTTTGTCCATCTTGGCCCTTGCCCCCCTGGTTGGTTTGATAAGGGGGCAAATTGTTCAGTTTTGCAGTCCATGTGCTGCTTTTTAGGTATGTGCTGTGTTCCCTGTGCGAAAGCAAAATGCTTTGTTTATCTTAACCATTCTTTTCTTAGCACTTCCTGCTGATTAAATATAGTACAACAGATGTCAACAGTCTTTTCAGTTGGTATAAGAGCAATACTTGACTCTGTAGTTGTGTTCATTCATTTCCCTTTGTTTGTTGATTATTCCCACTAAAGCCAGTATCATAGTTGACCTTACTGTAATTGCCTCCTTTATTTCATTATTGCCATTCTCAGGAGAAAGGTATAGAATGGACAAAGCTATTGCTACCAGAAAATATGGTGAATACAGCATGGTCTCTGCCCATACTGTACCTGTTTGTCAGTCCAACATTTTCCAAGAGGAGTAGAGTGTATAAAAATGTGTAAATAACATTTCATTTGCACTTCTAGGGTCCCAAGGTTCATCTATGGAATCCACAAGCAATGGTAGACATAGAGCCTCATCAACTACAGTCCCCAATGCAGAGGAACTTGCACGACCGCTCTCTCCTGACAGCCCCGAGATCCTTAGCGAACTGCAACAATATGCGGAAGCAGCTGCAGCAAGAGAGTCTCGGCACAGTTCCTCCAACACCAATGCTGCACAGGCGCAGCCTGCTCGAATGGGCAACAGTACTAACAGTAACAGCAGCATCATGGCAGCCCGAGTGGCAGAGCAGCGATCATCAATCCACTGCTCAGCTCAATCAGTCTCTTCCTCTTTGCCGGCTACTAGCCAGAACATTGGTGGCCAATCTGTACTGGATTTGCGGGGAAAGAAGCGTAAGACACTGTCACCATCGATAGTTGAGCAAGCCAGAAGGCAATTGAGCAAGCGGCAGCCGTACGAACATGGTTATTCTGTGCCCAGTGGGTTCATTATGCCGCCTGTCTCACTGAACAACAGCCTGGGTCACCCATTTATGCCTCAGGCAGGTAGTCCCCTATATATGGGTGCTGGCAGCTCCCCTTTCTATCAGCTACCTAATTTGCTGAGTGAACCACGTCTGGTATTCCCTGTAACTACTGACCCTCTCCTGACAGCAGGAACCACCAGCTCCTCTGCTGCTACCTCAGCTACTGCCAGCGTCCCTCCGTTCTTGCTGAATCCCAGTATGGCAGGCATGCTGCCCAGCTACTCACTTCCCTTCACACAATCTCTCCTTCCTGAGACCAGGATGTTTGCTCCTTTCCCGAGCTCCATCCTGCCCAGCAGCCTTCCAAGGAGCATGGCATCTGCCTTCCCCAACTACCTGTCATCTCACACGGGGTTCCCAGCTGCAGGGCTTCACAGGTCCCAGGTGCCTCCATCGTTTGAAACTAATGAAGTTTCTGAAGTCGGCTGCACCTCCAGCGAAGATGAGGACAAGGATGATGATGATGTAATAGAGATTACTGGGAAGTGATGGGCATGGTTATTCAGATTGTTAAGCAGGAGACATCATTCTAGGTGTTTCTAGAATTGAGATTTCATCTCCAGCTTCAAAAGAGGAATTGGGGAGGATGGGAGGGCAGGTTCCTAGTTAAGTAGGTTCCCATTGTTTTGGGGATTGGAAAAAGGAATGAACCTTTAAAGAGAAGAAAATCAACATGTCTTCAATAGGTGAGCCTCCCCTTCTTTACTATCCCTCTCTGTCTCTCTGTATCAGTTGTCTAAAGGGAAGTCCGATGGCAAGAGTCCACTCAGCACCCAACCCACATACACTGCTGAGATTACTTCATATCTTTAGAGTAGCCTCACCACCCTCTTGGTTAAGTTGTGTAATGGTAACATTTTCTCATGTCTTGGAGAGAGAAGGTTTGATGTTGAAGATACATGAGGGGCAGTGCATTGCATCTCACGGAGGAGAACATAAAAGGGCATTGTAAAGAGTGGGGGGGGGGGGGGGGAAGAGCAGATAAATGTGCGGTGTGGCAGAGTAGATGAAGAGGGAGTTTCAATTTTGTTTCTCTTCTGTAAATGGGTCGGTGAACAAGGTCCCAAAGAGCAGGTTAAAAACAAAGGTGAAAAAAGAAAAGTAAGCCACCTTACCATAGAACAGGTTTCCTTGCAATAAATAGTACAGAGCACATTTAATTGTGAGTTAGGAAAATGGTGAGCTCAGTGTTTTATAGACTGTGTTAAAAGAAGAGCAAACTCAAAATTTGGGCAGACTTGCGTCTTGGTTATATGGCCATTGCACTATGATTCTGTAGGATGAAGAACTTCAATCATAGCATGAAGCAGTCTCCAGCCACCAGAGATTTTTATATTTTGTTAATAAAGGGACATGTTCATTGTATAACAGCAAATTAAGTGAAAAATAGAAAGAGGCTAGAAATCTGGTAATGGGGTGGGGTGCAGGACTGAGCTGTGTATTATAGATACAGCAATAAAGACTCTGCTTTCCAGTCCTGTCTGGAAAGAGTCACTGAGATGAGCACCTGAATGGAGAGTAAAAAAAAGTATATTTCTGATGGCATACAGCTCATTTGCTGATATCAGATGGTTTTGAAGTCAGTTTTATATAGTAATTCCTTGACTGAAGCCTTGTCTCCAACTTCACCCTTCCCTATAATTTTTTTTTTTAGACTGCATTCAACACTTTTGCATGTGTAAATTCTTTATGTGTGTTACCATTAGAAATTAACACCCTGGAATTAGTTTTCTTGGCTTGAATTAGCATGATGGCCTACATCTCTGGTTCCACAATAACATATTAAGGCCTGCGCTCTTACTGCTATATAGAGCGGTTGAAGAGTACATCTGATGTGTTCATTTTAATAGCCAGTCTTTTCACTGTCAGGTCTGATTGGACCAGAATCTCCTGTAATATGACATCGGGAGTTTAGGGTGTTAATACCACCATTATGCTGGTGTGCCAAAAGTTATATACAATATCAAGATCACTTCTCCAGTACAGGTGCTTCTCTTTAAAGAACAGCCAGCACCAATGAGAATGACACCTACCCATCTACATTTGCTCTAGCAAGCTCGCTGAAATTTCAGGTATTGGGGCTTGTAAAAGTGTTGTCCATTTTGCTGCCATCATCTAGCAGTGGAAGAAAAGAGAGAGTGTAATCCTGCAGTTTAACACCTTGTAACAAGAAGGTAGAGTTATTGCATCCGTATCTGCCTTTATCTTATCGAGGAGGGTTTTTTCCCCCCCATACATTTATAAAATGATTTGGGTAAATCCCCTCTCGCACTATCAAGGGATGTGTATTTTGGCATTTCTTTTTATGAATGTATTTTTTGGTCTTGTATAAATGTGGTACCCCTACTGGCTTGCAATGTGTATTAGTTACAGGTGTCCTGGATTCTCTAGGATTAACCCAAGCCATGTTTGTAGAATACACCCAGAACACTGTCATTACATCCTGTTGTGTTTTTACTTAGAAATCATTTTACTTGTTAAAGATATATTTTCAAAGTCAAAAGTACTTAAAAAAAATCAGTTGCCAGTTCTTTATTTTATTTAACTATTGTTATATAATACAGTTCTTGGAAATTTACTTTATCCTCCTTCCAGTTTTGAAGTTGTTTGCACTTTTTAAAATGTGTTCATTAAATCTGTGTTTGTATAAGAGCTTTCCAATTGCTTCTCAATTCTGCCCAGTGAAATTTGCAGTGATTGGAGACAAATGTGCTTTGTCCTGATCTTCGATGGTGTCTGGAGCTGAGAATTCTGGGCCAGTTGTTTCCGCTGGTTTTAACCGCCTGCCAGGTTCTTGTTTTCTTACCTTTATTTTCTATAACTGTTAATATAGTGGTTCTCAACCCAGTCCTTGGGACACACATAGCCAGTCAGGTTTCCCGAATACCCACAATGAATATGCATGAGATACATTTGCATGTATTACCTGCATTGTATGCTAGTCTATCTTAAGCATATTTGTTTGGATATTCTGACAGCTTGACTGGCTGGGTACGTCCCAAGACTGGGTTGAGAACCCCTGCTATAGTTGATATTTAATGGTCATTTGTTGATCTCTGTTGGAGAATTAGCACTGGCTATGGTAGGCAACTCCATGACATTGTTGGCCTGATCCATTATGGCTGCCATTGACCATATGTGACCATTTTGGGGGGGGGGGGGGGAGGTGACTAAAATAGCAGATCCAAAATTTTGAGAGTGGACAGTTTTTCATGTCATGAGTCCATAAGCAGGTTGAACTTATGTAACTTTTTCCATTTTTTTCTTTTCATATAAAAGGATGAGGTTTGGACTGTTGTATTTCAAATTGTTTGCTCTAACAGAATTCATTAAAACCTCATTCTTAGTTTCTGGTGACTTTAGCCACCTTTTCCCAGAGATGGCCTCATATTTGCTTATGGAATCCTACAACCCAACAAAACAGGACCAAAGATTTAACCACTGTTCCTCTCGCTCTCTCTCTACTACTAGTATATCATTTCAGTATTAAATGAGTAAATAACAGTAACATTTGTTGTATCAATTTTATTCATGATCTCCAAGGAAGAATATTTCAAAAAGTAAATATACATAGGGGAAAATTTCAGGCTTGGTTATCTTGAAGCTCTCCGAGTACAAAAGCTGATTTTTATACTTGCATATGGGCTGCAGCAGGCACAAATAATACTTTAAAGTATATGCTGTGATTGTTTTTAAATTCTCACCTGATACCCCCCCCCCCCTCCCCCCCCCCCCCCCCCCCCCCCCCCCCCCCGACCTTTCCACAGCCTCTTTTCCTTACGGGTGAAAATGTCTGTCTCATTAATGTTGCTCATTATATCTGTAATAGTTTTATATTAATATTTTATTATTTTAGTACAGACTGGCTTTATAGGGAATTCTCCGACATGATCTCAAAGCCTGGAAATGAAATGCACAGAATTCTGATGTCCTGTTTCCATTAGATTTAGCATATTTTGTGGACCAGAGGTACTTTGGCCTTCAGTAAAACACATACTCTTTAAGCTGAGTCTGACAGCCAGTTCCAAATATTACGGGGTCTATTTACTAAGCTAAGCTAGCGACTTCCACACAGCATTGCTGACGTAGCCCATTCAAATTGAATGAGCTGTGTCAGCACTAGCGCACAGCCAGCTGCGCTAGTGGCTTAGTAAACCCCAGCATATGTTTTTAATTTTAAGTTTAAATAATACAATATTTAAAATATTACAAAATTAAACTGTTCTTGACAGAAGATGTTCCTGGGGATCCAGATAACAGATTGGTTTACTGAAACTGTACATTAACACGAGAACTTTGTTATCTTCTTGTTTTCGAGTATGCAGCTGCTCTGCAATGTCTGGTAGTTATCCAACTGAATAGAGCAATTTCATGCAGAGAACTTCATGATATATTTGTAACTATTGCATAGGAGAGGATGAAGAATAAATTCCAAATATAGTGCTTTTGAATAATCAGAAAAACAAGTGGGAGAACATTTCTGCCTTCAAGCTTAATGAATGTAAGAGCATGGCAGCTGCTGGAATGAACTAAAATATAAAGCAAAAAAGTCACAGCGAAGGAGACAAAACAGATGATGGAAAAAACTTCTACTGGACTTAAACAGTTCACAGCAAAAGTTTATTACTAAAACTGGACTCTCAACACGAGTCGTGTTTCGGCCACTCCGACCTGCCTCAGGAGTCCCTCAAACAGTGCAAAGCACACATGTTGAGAAACATCTAAAGCAGTTATGCCACATAAAAATGTATCAAAATACAAAGCAAAGACACAGACTATATTTAGATTAATAAAAGCTAAAATAAAATACATGTGTACAAAGTAAAAGTCACCTCAAAGTAACATTTACATGCGACCAAAATGTGTATACCAAAAGAAAACCTTTAATATATTAAAAAAGGTAAGTACATGAAAAGTAATTAGTATTCTCTGAGGACAAGCAGGCTGCTTGTTCTCACCGATGGGGTGACGTCCATGGCAGCCCCTCTGATCGGAGATCTTCACTAGCAACAGCGTTTGCTAGCCCTCGCGTGCGCATGCAAAGTGCGCATGCGTGACCGTCTTCCCGCCCGAACGCGAGCGTGCCCGCCAGTCTTCTTTTTTCCGTGGCTCAGGACGGTTGTGTGTATCAGTCGGTCTGCGCCTCAAGGAGACCCCTCACGCTTTTTTGCTGCGTTCTTCGTTCGGAAGTTTCTGGTTACGCTTTCCGTCGTCATCGTCCGGTGCGTCGACGTCTGCAGTACCGAGGTCATCGACTGGTGCTTCAACGTCTGCGATACCGAGGTCATCGGTGGTATCAATGTCGTCGGAGGGTGCATCGTCCTCCAGAGTGCAGGTGAGAGCTGTCCATTCCCCTGCTGGTAGCGGTGAGCCCTCGAGTAGGTCTCCGCATGCCTCGAGGGTTCCTGCGGTACAGGCCCCCCGGGATCGACCTCTTTTGGAATCGACCCAGAGGAGACGTTTGGATTCGACGTCCTCCTCTTTGGTACCGGGAGGTACCGGTGACGGGCTTCGTGCGAAGGCAAAGAAGCATCGTCATCGGTTGCCTTCCAGGCGTAGTACCGAGAGCTCTGGGTCGTCGGTGGCACCGGCACCCATTAAGCGTCAACGCCAGAAGGACCGCTCGCCCTCCATACAGGAGGTGTTGACGCGCTCTTCTGTGGACAGCCCGGTACCGCCTCCACGTCCCGAACAGATACTGAGCTCGTCGCCGGTACCGGACTCCTTGCCTTCCTCGACAGCCGCTCTGAACGAGAGCCTCCGGGCCAACCTTCCAGGGATCCTGGAAGAGCTGTTGCGCCCTTCTCCGGTACCGGGGGTGCTTGAGCCAAGGGCCGAGATGTGTGAGCTTTTGGACTATCCTTTGCCACCTAAGGAATCGTCCACAGTACCCATGCATCATGTCTTCAAACAGACATTGCTGGTGAACTGGGCGAAGCCGCTAACCCCCACATCCCCAAGAAGATAGAGTCCCCGTATCGGATCCATGGGGACCCAGAGTTGATGCGGACTCAGTTGCCTCACGACTCTGGTGTGGTGGATCTGGCCGTTAAGAAGGTCAAGAGTTCTAGAGAGTATGCTTCGGTGCCCCCGGGCAAAGACTCTAGAACCTTGGATTCTTTCGGGAAGAAGGCCTACCATTCTTCAATGCTCATTTCCAAGATCCAATCTTACCAGCTCTACATGAGCATTCATATGCGGAACAATGTGCGGCAGTTGGCGGACTTGGTGGACAAGCTCCCTTCTGAGCAAGCCAAGCCTTTTCAGCAGGTGGTCAGGCAGCTGAAGGCGTGTTGTAAATTCCTGGCCAGGGGTGTTTACAATACTTTTGATGTCGCGTCATGGGCCGCTGCTCAAGGTGTGGTGATGCGCAGACTCACATGGCTGCGTGCCTCTGACCTGGAGAATAGGGTCCAGCTTCGGATAGGGGACTCTCCTTGCCGGGGGGATAATTTTTTGGAGAAAAGGTCGAACAGGTGGTAGAGCAGCTCCACCAGCGGGACACCGCCTTCGACAAGCTCTCCCATCGGACGCCTTCAGCTTCTACCTCAACTGGTAGACGTTTTTATGGGGGAAGGAGGACTGTTCCCTATTCTAGTAAGCATAGGTACAATCCTCCTTCTCGCCAGCCTGCTGCCCAGGCCAAACCCCAGTGCGCTCATTCCAGTCAACAGCGTGCGCCTCAACAGGCCCCTGCAGCTCCCCAGCAAAAGCAAGGGACAAGCTTTTGACTGGCTCCAGCAGAGCATAGCTGCAATCAAAGTGTCTGTGCCGGACGATCTACCGGTCGGGGGGAGGTTAAAATTTTTTCACCAAAGGTGGCCTCTCATAACCTCTGACCAGTGGGTTCTTCAAATAGTCCGGCTTGGATACTCCCTCAATTTGATCACAAAACCTCCAAATTGTCCACCGGGAGCTCAGTCCTTCAGCTTCCAGCACAAGCAGATACTTGCAGAGAAACTCTCCGCCCTTCTCAGCGCCAATGCGGTCGAGCCCTTGCCACCGGGGCAGGAAGGGTTGGGATTCTATTCCAGGTACTTCCTTGTGGAAAAGAAAACATGGGGGATGCTTCCCATCCTAGACCTAAGGGCCCTGAACAAATATCTGGTCCGAGAGAAGTTCAGGATGCTTTCCCTGGGCACCCTTCTTCCCATGATTCAGGAAAACGATTGGCTATGCTCTCTGGACTTACTACTACTACTATAAATCACTTCTATAGCACTACCAGTTGTACGCAACGCTTTACAATTGAACATGAAGAAAGACAGTCCCTGCTCAAAAGAGCTTACAATCTAAATCAGGACAAACAGGCAGGATCAATAAGGATAAGGAAAGGACACAAGGATAAGATAAAAGTGACAAGTCAGGAGTCGAAAGCAGCATCAAACAGGTAGGCCTGTAGCTGGATTTGAAGGCAGCCAGGGATGGAGCTAGACGTAATGGCTCAGGAACCTATTCCAGGCATAAGGTGCGGCGAGATAGAAGGAGCGAAGTTTTACACCCACATCCCGATACTGCCAGCTCACAGTATCTTCGATTCCGTCTGGGAACATGGCACTTTCAGTATTGTTTGCTACCCTTTAGTTTCGCTGCCGCGCCCAGGGTGTTCATAAAATGCCTGGCTGTCGTAGCGGCCTCTCTACGCAGACTGGGAGTGCACGTGTTCCCTTATCTCGACGATTGGCTGGTGAAGAACACCTCCGAGGCAGGAGTTCTACAGTCCATGCAGATGACTATTCGACTCCTGGAGCTGCTAGGGTTTATGATAAATTATCCAAAGTCCCATCTTCTTCCAGTCCAGCAACTCAAATTCATAGGAGCTCTGCTGAACTCTCAGACGGCTCGTGCCTACCTTCCGGAAGCAAGGGCTGACAATCTTCTGTCCCTCGTTTCCTGGGTGCGGGCGTCTCAGCAAATCACAGCTCAGCAGATGTTGAGATTGCTCGGCCACATGGCCTCCACAGTGCATGTGACTCCCATGGCTCGCCTTCACATGAGATCAGCTCAATGGACCCTAGCTTCTCAGTGGTACCATGCTGCTGGGGACCTAGAGGACATAGTCCTGCTGTCCACGACTTTTCTCCAATCCCTGCATTGCTGGACAATTCAGTCCAATTTGACTCTGGGACGTCCCTTCCAAATTCCTCAGCCGCAAAAGGTGCTCACTACAGATGCGTCTCTCCTGGGGTGGGGAGCTCATGTCGATGGGCTTCACACCCAAGGGAGTTGGTCCCTCCAGGAACAAGGTTTACAGATCAATCTCTTGGAGTTGCGAGCGGTCTGGAACGCTCTAAAGGCTTTCAGGGATCGGCTGTCCCGACAAATTATTCAAATTCAGACAGACAATCAGGTTGCCATGTACTACATCAACAAGCAGGGGGGCACCGGATCTCGCCCCCTGTGTCAGGAGGCCGTCAGAATGTGGCTTTGGGCTCGCCGGTACGGCATGTTTCTTCAGGCCACATATCTGGCAGGCGTAAACAACAGTCTGGCCGACAGGATGAGCAGGATAATGCAACCTCACGAGTGGTCGCTCAGTTTCAGAGTGGTATGCGAGATCTTCCAGGCATGGGGCACCCCCTTGGTGGATCTCTTTGCTACTCGAGCCAACCACAAGGTCCCTCAGTTCTGTTCCAGGCTTCAGATCCACGGCAGACTAGCGTCGGATGCCTTTCTCCTGAATTGGGGGGAAGCCTCCTGTATGCTTATCCTCCCATACCTTTGGTGGGGAAGACTTTGTTGAAACTCAAGCAAGATCGAGGCACCATGATTCTGATCGCTCCTTTTTGGCCGCGTCAGATCTGGTTCCCTCTTCTTCTGGAGTTGTCCTCCGAAGAACCGTGGAGATTGGAGTGTTTTCCAACCCTCATCACTCAGAACGAGGGGGCGCTTCTGCATCCCAACCTCCAGTCCCTGGCTCTCACGGCCTGGATGTTGAGAGCGTAGATTTTGCCTCCTTGGGTCTCTCTGAGGGTGTCTCCCGAGTCTTGCTTGCTTCCAGGAAAGATTCCACTAAGAAGAGTTACTTCTTTCTATGGCGGAGGCTTGCCGTCTGGTGTGACAGCAAGGCCCTAGATCCTCGCTCGTGTCCTACACAGACCCTGCTTGAATACCTTCTGCACTTGTCTGAGTCTGGTCTTAAGACCAACTCTGTAAGAGTTCATCTTAGTGCGATTAGTGCATACCATTACTGTGTGGAAGGTAAGCCGATCTCGGGACAGCCTTTAGTTCGCTTCATGAGAGGTTTGCTTTTGTCAAAGCCCATCAAACCTCCTACAGTGTCATGGGATCTCAATGTCATTCTCACCCAGCTGATGAAACCTCCTTTTGAGCCACTGAATTCCTGCCATCTGAAGTACTTGACCTGGAAGGTCATTTTCTAGGTGGCTGTTACTTCAGCTCGCAGAGTCAGTGAGCTTCAGGCCTTGGTAGCTCATGCTCCTTATACTAAATTTCATCATAACAGAGTAGTCCTCCGCACTCACCCTCAGTTCTTGCCGAAGGTGGTGTCGGAGTTCCATCTGAACCAGTCAATTGTCTTGCCAACATTCTTTCCCCGTCCTCATACCCGCCCTGCTGAACGTCAGCTGCACACATTGGACTGCAAGCGAGCATTGGCCTTCTACCTGGAGCGGAAACAGCCCCACAGACAGTCCGCCCAAATGTTTGTTTCTTTTGATCCCAACAGAAGGGGAGTGGCTGTCGGGAAATGCACCATATCCAATTGGCTAGCGGATTGCATCTCCTTCACTTACGCCCAGGCTGGGCTGACTCTTGAGGGTCGTGTCACGGCTCATAGTGTTACAGCCATGGCAGCGTCAGTGGCCCACTTGAAGTCAACCACTATTGAAGAGATTTGCAAGGCTGCGACGTGGTCATCTGTCCACACATTCACATCTCATTACTGCCTGTAGCAGGATACCCGACGCGACAGTCGGTTTGGGCAGTCGGTGCTGCAGAATCTGTTTGGGGTTTAGAATCCAACTGCACCCCCCTAGGCCCATTTTTATTGTGTTCCAGGCTGCACTCTCAGTTAGTTGGATAAGTTAGTTCAATCTCAGTTATGTCCTCGCCGTTGTGAGGCCCAATTGACCAATGTTTGTTGTTTTGAGTGAGCCTGGGAACTAGGGATACCCCATCAGTGAGAACAAGCAGCCTGCTTGTCCTCGGAGAAAGCGAAAGCTACATACCTGTAGAAGGTATTCTCCGAGGACAGCAGGCTGATTGTTCTCACCAACCCGCCCGCCTCCCCTTTGGAGTTGTGTCTTCCCTTGTCTTTGTCCCGCTCGCGTTCGGGTGGGAAGACGGTCGCGCATGCGCACGCGAGGGCTAGCAAACAGTGTTGCTAGTGAAGATCTCCGATCAGAGGGGCTGCCGTGGACACCACCCCATCAGTGAGGACAATCAGCCTGCTGTCCTCGGAGAATACCTTCTACAGGTATGTAGCTTTCGCTGTCCGGAATGACATTGCATACATAAGAGCAAATTGGTGCACAACAATAATATCTGTATACAGGGCACAAAAATGAAAAAATAGGGAAAAGCAAAGATTTATACTATGCCTATATACAATATACGAAAATAAAATAACAGAATATGGCTCATATTGAAAATATGTGCCTTGCTAAAATAAAGAATCTTAATTAGAATTTTTAAAAATTTTAAAAGGTGGTCTAATGAAAATCTTTTTATTAAAAGTTACTAATAAACTATGAAATATATTGCTAAAGTATGGTACCTGTATAATAACTGTGGTAATTCTTGAAAGAGGAAAATGTCCTCAAAGTTGTGTAGCTAATAGACAAAAAGGACAAAATATATATTATATATTTACTAGTAAAAATGGCCCGTTTCTGGCGCCGATGAAACGGGCGCTAGCGGGCACGGGACTCCCTTCCCCTCCCCTTCCGGTACCTGTTCCGTCGGCCCAGGAAAGAAAGAGCCCCCTCTTTCCTCCCGTAGCGGTGGCTTCCTTGCTGCATGGTGTGGGAGTCCGGCTCTCGGCATTTCAAAATGGCCGCCGAGAGTTGAAGTCTCGCGAGGCAGCTTGAACTCTCAGCGGCCATTTTGAAACGCCGATAGCCGGACTCCCACACCATGCAGCAAGGAAGCCACCGCTACGGGAGGAAAGAGGGGGGCTCTTTCTTTCCTGGGCCGACGGAACAGGTACTTCTAGACCACCATGGAGACACGCGTAAGGGGAGGGGAGGTGACAGGGAGGGAGGGAGGGAGGTTGGTGAGGTTAAGCGTGTGCTACCATGGGCGGGGCTATGTGGCGAAAGGGGCGGGGTTCATGTGCACGTCAGCGGCGGCTGGGATTTGTTGGAAGGGGAGGAGTCTCCCCGTGCGTAAATTTGTTTTCGTGTTCCGCCCTCGACATCACGTGTGATGCGAGGGCGGGGCATGAAGATGTGGTGGCTTCACCACCATGAAACCACGAACCGGTGTGTGAGTGACTTCAGTGACGTCAGTGTCCTCAGAACATTGAGGCTGCGTTTTATTATAGTAGATATATACAAGGCTGTGTTAGAAAAGATGAAACGAAACAGGGCTGTATATGAAACAACAGGTAACGACCAAGAATAATAGAAGCCATTGAAAAAGTGGAAGACTAATAAACCAATGTGCATTCTAAAGACAATGGGTTGCTAAAACCCAAACCCAGACTCTTGTGTGAAATATCTGTCATTTGTTTGAACTGGAGACTTAAAACATCTCAAGTCAGTGTCAGTGGAAACTAAAAGGGTGGGAAATGTCCATTTGAGCAGTTACAGCGCTAGGATGAAAATATACATAACCGGCTACGCTAACTCTAAAATCGATGTGGAGGCACCGTCAGTTTAAAGACATTGTGATCATAAATTAGCATGAACTAAAATATAACAGAGGAAGAGAATCAAAAAAATTTAATAAAGGATTCTCAAATGTCAATAATATGAGCAAAGGGTTAATTGAAAATCAAAAATAAGGAGGGAAAAGCCTCAAGAAGCTTCCAGTTTAAAGTTGTAAGAGCGGGACTTCATCATTGGCAAAAAACCTCCTTAAACATTAACTTCTGCAAAAATAGCTTAACTGAATCAAACTTTTCAGAGAAATATAATCTATATGGATCAGCTATAAATACTTAGCTGTGGAGTCTCTTCTTACTGCAACAAGGCACACCGCGACCAGTGATGACCAGCGTTTCGTCAAAACTGCATCAGGGCAGAGCTGCTGGAATGAACCAGTATGGAAGTAATAAGAGGCTGGTACTAACTTTATAACAAATTGAGCTTTACCATGAGTGATATTTGTTCCAAGAACTTTCCTGAATTTTGGCAACTTTTTTTTTTTTTTTATTTTACCAGGTAAAAGGAGGCTGAACTCAAGGCCTAATGTGTTCACCACTCCCCTGTATTACTCTGACCAAAAGTGTAATCCCTTACGAGGTGAAATTCTTTAAATCTTTGAGACATGTAATGCTATGTTACACTTGTATACTGCCTTTCTCACGGACCTAAAGCAGTTTATATCAAACAAAATAATACAATAATTAAATGACTGACAAAGGAAGGGATAGTTTTGTTTAGAGAAGAGATCCCACTTGTATGTGTGTATATAGTTAGTTTGATCAGGTTATACTTCAAGTGGCATATCATGGGACTTTTTTCCATTCATCAGGTATCTCTTTCAAAATGCTCCTCGCCATGTAAGACTTAGAGGCATATTTTCAAAGCACTTAGCCTTCCAAAGTTCCATAGGTTTCTATGGAACTTTGGAAGGCTAAGTGCTTTGAAAATATGCCTCTTAGTTATACAAATTAAGCTATGCAAATTATTTTACTCTTTCAGGTTAGTGCTTCAACATATCGGTGGGATGGGAAAACCCAGCAGATCTAGAGATGTGAACAACTTGGTAACTTGAAAGTTTTTTAATAACATTAGAATTTTTTAAATTTTTTTTTTTTTCAATGACCTGAAAACAATTTCTCTCTGTAGATCTTAGTGTTTGTGTTCATTGTATCTGATGTGAAGACAGCTGAGCTGATAATAGAAACTCATGAATATATTCTTTGGCGCTGCTGAAAAGTCAGATAGCCTTACTTACGGTGACAAAGGATATATTTTGGAGGCATCCATGCTGTAGGGTAGGAGTCAGCAGTAAATGAACTTTACACACTAGGGGGAGAGCTGGCCCTACCATTTAGTGAATGTATTTTTCACACATGGCCCTGCTTTTCAATTCTTACTGGCTTGTGCAAATGAGGCCCCACAAAGTTCCTCTGCAAATGACACTTCAACATCTACAGATCATAATACAATACAATAAAATTTATATTCCGCTATCTACACACAAAGGATCAACCCGGATTACAATGTAAGTAAAAAAAAATCTTAGGCCATCATGAGGAAAAGTACAACAATCATAGAAATATCTTATTAGCCCAAACCATAACATATCAATAAATTGGTCAAAACCTAGATCAAATGTGTAGAAAATAAATGAGTTTTCAACAATTTACAAAATCTAAAATAAGAGGAGACATCACTCCAAAGGAAGAGAATTCCAACATTGTACTGAACAAGATACATGACTGGAACTATGATAACATTTATACCTCATTTTTTACAGATGGAAATTGTAATAAACAATGATTCTTTGATCATAATGAGCGGATTGGTATTCCTAACTTAAACAGTTCAATTAAATAACCTGGAATAAGGCCTGCTAGGAGTCAGTTTTTAAAAGTTTTCTCCCTTCCTCAACTGAGTGGCCAGATGTAGCCATGTGAAAAAGAGGCTGCCCCAGAGGCACTCCCAAAGTAGACTTAGAAATAGAGAAAAATGTAAGCAGATAACAAGCCCATATGCTCTATCCAGTCTGCCCATCCATGCCATCTATTCTCCCCATCACTCCTTAGAGATCTATGTACTTGTCTCCACCACCCACTGGGACGCTTAAGTGATTTTCAGCACTACGTAGCTATGTTTAGACAGGCAATCCCAGATATACAAGTAGCAACCATAAATCTAGCTTGTTAGATTTAGGTGAATTTTCAGATTCAAAACTAGCCAGTTAAACTCAGCCTGTTAAAGCTAAATATTTTATCACTCAGCAGTTTTGAAAATTGACCCCTAAGAATGAATGTGTAGAATGATTTTATATAATATGTTTTTCTCTTTGATCCCACCCTCTTCACCCTGTCATCCCTAGATGCTATTCTCAGGTATCTTTGTGGACACTTACTGGCCTGAGGGTTTATAGAGCATCTCCTGTGATGCTTACCCTGCTCACCATTCATAATGCATCCAAGCTCACTAATCTCTGGATGAGGAATCAACCAGGATCCCCTGTGGTGCAGTGCTATTTCCTGAACTACAAGGCTAGTCCCAAGTGTTACTTTGTAAAATTTAAATTCTATATTTACATTACTAACCACATTTATAAATTAGATTGAGCACTAAGTTCATGGCTGTTATCATTTTTTTTCTCATGGTCTTAAGAGAGGAAGTATAGCACTGAGGTCGCAGGTCTGATTATGTTGGATCTAGTGAATTCACGGTCAGACCCCTTGGCAAGGAACATATGTCTAAGGCTGCTGTCCCTACTTCCGTTGGACTTGGTATATTCCAGTTAATAAAAAGTTGCATTCCATAGAATGGTCACTACCCATAAGGAAGAAGAGGATGGGCACTGTTGTTCATGTTGGTGATGTCCACATATTTTTAAAATTGTCCCTTAAATCCTTTTTTTCTGGGAAGTGCTAGCTGGACTCAATTGAATGATCCAGTCCACTATTCCAGATGATGAACAGTTTTGGTTAGTACCTTATAAAGTTATGTTTGAATGTTGGTCATGTGCTTCAGGAAAATAATGGGTTACTCCAAGATGAGAAAGCAATAACAAACTACATGTGTTTACAGTATTAACCATTTATTGTCCTGCTTAAGATACTCAGAGAAGGTCATAGAAACATGTACTATCATCCTTACTAGAAAACAGGCAAACCTGTAGTGATTCTATCATACTAGAAGCAAAGAAAACTGGTTTTAGTCCGGAGGATGTTTCTCATCATACGTACATTCCTATTTGCCTTCTTGCTACAAGCAGTTAGATAGGATGTATTTTGTAGAATATGAGCTTTCATTGCAGGTGTTCCATGTAATACTTTAGGATCATGAAAGATGCAGGATTTTCTATACAAAAAAATAAATCTCTTGTTGGTTAACGTGAGGCATTTTCCAAGCTTCTTCTTGAATTGGCTTTGGTTCTACTGTGTACCCCTACAGTTTAGGAAAGAAAAGTTAGGAAGGGGAATATTATAGTTTAAAATACTAGATCTCACAGTGCCCTAGAGGATATATGTAGACTAACCTTTCCTGTAGTGATGATAAACCGTGACTTGTAGTTTGATTAGTGTTAAAACAGACAGACAAAACTTCGCAGGAGGAACAATAAAGTTAAGATAATCTTCAGTACAAAGTATGTGCACGTGGTCTAATTGAAAAGCACAGGACTATTTTCCTTAGGAGAAGGTAGTGTTGGCACTCTGACCCCTTGACTTACCTGCCAGAAATATTACTACTACCAGCTGCCTGGGCTGTGCTGCCACTTATTGCCAGGATGTCTACCTGATTCAGGCCTGCTGGATCTGAGCAATGTGAAAAACTTATTTTCTGCATCTCAAATCCAACTTTGCCCTGTTTTGCTGACTAGATGACCGAGTCTAGTATAGCAGGGTCAGTTGGCATTGTTTGCATGTCACAGACTTTCCTCTTCCTTCTGTTCAATATGGGTTGGGGGCTATGCTTGATGGACTTCCCAGAACAAAGACATCAAACAGCTCATTGTTTATATTATGTATTTATTTTTATTTCATTATGTTTCATGTCATTTTTTAAAATATATATATTGTAAGTCTGTATAACTACCTATTGGTTCTCTATTTGTAAATAAACTTTAAAAAGAAAAAGTGAGTTCTGCCTGGAATATATGAATGAATGTATTGTATTGAAATGGTATAAGGTCAGACTAGACTGAGGATGTAGAAGAATGTCATTCAGGGTTTAGGTTAAAAGAATATCAAACCTATTTCATTTGGGAATCTTAGTGAGATTTAATATAACATTCCAGAAATGAGTATTTTGGCCCCCACTAATCTGATGGTGTTTGTTCCCTTAAAAGCTCCATTTGCGTGTAGATTCCAGAATTTCAAATTGAAGGGCTTATTTTCAAAACCCTCTAAATCCAGTGCAACTAATATGGACTTAGCAGGTTTTGGAAATAAGCCCTTCAATTAGTTACTGCTTTCCCAATGTAGTAGCATGGGCCTGGAGTCTTGAATAACGCAGCCACATAAAATTTATAAAGTGAAATAAACCTATTTATTTGAGAACAAAAAAAAAATGGATGATCTGTTCCTCTCACAGGTCAGGAGGAAATAAACACATCAAAAGCAGTTCTTTTGTTCAAAAGGTTCTCTGCCAAGGCCAGCTCCTGCAGGGCCACAGCATGCACTGATCTGTCTTTCAAAAGGCAACACAAACAGCCTGCTTCTGGCCAGGAATCCCAGGGTTACAGTTCTGTCTTTCCAAAAGCAGCACAAATAGCCAGGCTTGGCCTTCATTTTAAAAGTCAGTTTTTAGCAGGGTTCCAAGCTAAACCTACCTGAGTAGAGCTTCTGCAGGACTTCTTTCCTCTGGGCCTCCCTGACTGATCTATGCAGAGAGTTTTTATCCTGCCTTCACCACACTCTCTCTTTGCTGTGCTCCTGCTGAGTTGTCATCTCCTTGCTCTGTAGCTCTTTTTAATGTGGTTCTGTGACTGTGAGGGAGTGCTGTTAAAGGGGAATGTAATTTCGTATAGACTCCCTCACACCCAGTTCATTCTGTAACCTAGTCATAAAATAGGTGCTTAAAATATACACTGTGGCAGCAATTCTATAACTTGGTGCCTTAAGTTAGGCATGCTATGCGCTGAGTGCTAATTCTCTTAATAGCAACTGTGTGCCAAGATGCCATTATAAAATACTAGCGTAAACCTGAATTAGCACACATAAGTCAATGGCAGATATAAATAGGCACACCTAAGTGCACCATTCAAAGTGCATAACTTACAGTTCAAGTTCAGCTTTATTTGATATACCACTAAAGCTTACGGTGATCTCAAAGCAGTTTACAATCATCAAATTTAGGTTTTATAAGCTACTAGTAAAAAAGGCCCGTTTCTGACACAAATGAAACGGGCGCTAACAAGGTTTTCCTTGGAGTGTGTATGTTTGGGAGAGTGTATGTGAGAGTGACTGTTTGAGAGTCAGAGTGAAAGTGTGAGTGTGTGAGAGAGAGAGTGAGTCTGGGTGTGAGTGTGTTTGTGAGAGAGTGTGTGTGTGAGAATGAGAGTGTGTGCAAGTGTGTATGTGAGACACAGTGTGAGAGAGAGTGTGTGTGTGTGGGCGAGAGAGAGAGTGTGTGTGAGACACAGATTCTCTGTGAGAGTGAGTGTATGAGACCAAGCGAGTGTGTGAGTGACTGTGTGGCACATAGAGAGTGAATGTGATACAGTGTGAGACAGAGTGTGTGAGAGGGAGAGTCAGAAAGACATTGTATATGAGAGAGAGAGTGTGAGCCGTGCCCTCCCAATCCATGGCCATCTGTCCCCTGCCCCCTCCATTCATCCTTTTCCAGCAATTCCCCTATCTCCCTGAGCCCTGCCCTCCCAATCCATGGCCATCCATGTTTCTCTGTCACCTGCCCCCTCCATTCATCCCTATCCAGCATTTCCCCTCTCTGCCTGAGGCCTGCCCTGCAATCCATATCCATCCATGCCCATCTGTCCCCTCCATTCATCCCTATCCAGCAATTCCCCTCTCCCTGAGTCCTGCCCTTCCAATCCATGTCCATCCATGCTCCTCTGTCACCTGGCCCCTCCATTTTTCCCTATCCAGCATTTCCCCTCTCTGCCTGAGGCCTGTCCTGCAATCCATATCCATCCATGCCCATCTGTCCCCTCCATTCATCCCTATCCAGCAATTCCCCTCTCCCTGAGTCCTGCCCTTCCAATCCATGTCCATCCATGCTCCTCTGTCACCTGGCCCCTCCATTTTTCCCTATCCAGCATTTCCCCTCTCTGCCTGAGGCCTGTCCTGCAATCCATATCCATCCATGCCCATCTGTCCCCTCCATTCATCCCTATCCAGCAATTCCCCTCTCCCTGAGTCCTGCCCTTCCAATCCATGTCCATCCATGCTCCTCTGTCACCTGGCCCCTCCTTTTTTCCCTATCCAGCATTTCCCCTCTCTGCCTGAGGCCTGTCCTGCAATCCATATCCATCCATGCCCATCTGTCCCCTCCATTCATCCCTATCCAGCAATTCCCCTCTCCCTGAGTCCTGCCCTTCCAATCCATGTCCATCCATGCTCCTCTGTCACCTGGCCCCTCCATTTTTCCCTATCCAGCATTTCCCCTCTCTGCCTGAGGCCTGTCCTGAAATCCATATCCATCCATGCCCATCTGTCCCCTCCATTCATCCCTATCCAGCAATTCCCCTCTCCCTGAGTCCTGCCCTTCCAATCCATGTCCATCCATGCTCCTCTGTCACCTGGCCCCTCCTTTTTTCCCTATCCAGCATTTCCCCTCTCTGCCTGAGGCCTGTCCTGCAATCCATATCCATCCATGCCCATCTGTCCCCTCCATTCATCCCTATCCAGCAATTCCCCTCTCCCTGAGTCCTGCCCTTCCAATCCATGTCCATCCATGCTCCTCTGTCACCTGGCCCCTCCATTTTTCCCTATCCAGCATTTCCCCTCTCTGCCTGAGGCCTGTCCTGAAATCCATATCCATCCATGCCCATCTGTCCCCTCCATTCATCCCTATCCAGCAATTCCCCTCTCCCTGAGTCCTGCCCTTCCAATCCATGTCCATCCATGCTCCTCTGTCACCTGGCCCCTCCTTTTTTCCCTATCCAGCATTTCCCCTCTCTGCCTGAGGCCTGTCCTGCAATCCATATCCATCCATGCCCATCTGTCCCCTCCATTCATCCCTATCCAGCAATTCCCCTCTCCCTGAGCCCTGCCCTTCCAATCTATGCCCATCCATGCTCCTCTGTCCCCTGCCCCCTCCATTCTTCCTTTTCATGTAATTCCCCTCTCTTCCTTCCATGACCCCTCCTCGCATCCATGCTCCTCTCTGTCCCATGTCCCAGCCTGGCCCGCCCTCTTCTCCCCCCCCCCTCCTCTTCGCATCCATGCTGTCGTTTTTCCCCTGCCCTCCTGCTCCCAGTGTTCAACTTTGCTGCCCACCCTCTTCTATCCCCCCAACATCCCTTTTCTTTTTATTTTTTTATTTTTTTATTTACCTCCGTGGTGGCGGTTCCGGCAGCGCAGCGTCAGGGAAGGAGGCGGCGCTCCCGACGTCTAGCCTTCCCTTCGCTGTGTTCCGCCTTCTTCTGACGTCATCATTGACGTCAGAAGAAGGCGGAACACAGCGAAGGGAAGGCTAGACGTCGGGAGCGCCGCCTCCTTCCCTGACGCTGCGCTGCCGGAACCGCCACCACAGAGGTAAATGTAAAGAGTAGTTACTTACCTGTACATCCTCTAGATACCCTAAACTTGATACCACTGGGAAGCTAGGATGCACTGAGCGGATGTCATGTGCAAAAGTGCCATGGGAGTTACGTGAACTGTGGAAGCCATGTGTCAAGAAGTCTCAATATGTACTGTGCTGTAATCTGTTGAGACGGGCAGTCATCGTGTTAAGGGAACACATGCACTCTCAGTCCATGAAGATACGCTGCAACAACAGCCAGGCACTAGGAAAAAAAAAAAAAAAACATACTCTGGATGCAAAGAGAGTATAAGTATCCTGTAAATCCAGAGAGCATAACCAATCGTTTTCCTGAAGTATGGGAAGAAGGATGCCCAGGGAAAGCATCCTGAACCAAATCTGTTTAGGCCCCTTATGTCTATGATGGGACGCAACCCACAAAGAAAGACCTGGAATAGAATCTCAACCCTTCTTGCCCTGGTGGAACGGGCTCGACTGCATTGGCGCTGAGAAAAGCAGAGAGTTCCTCTGCAAGTACTCACTTTTGATGGAAGCTAAAGGATTAAGCTTCCAATGAACAATGTGGAGGGTTTGATTCCAGATTGAGAATGTATCCTAACCGGACTAGTTGAAAAACCCCACCGGTTGGAGGATAAAAGAAGTCACCTTTGGTGGAGAAATGTAAACTTCCCCCCCGACAGGCAGAATGGCCGGTACGGACATTTTTTTTTTTTTTTTTTTTTTAGTGGCTATACTGAATTGGAGCCAGTCAAAAACCCCTCTGTTTCCTGGGGAATAGGTGCAGGGGCCTGATTAGGTGCACGCCGCTGACTAGAACGAGCGTGCTGAGGCATAGCCCGAACCGGCTGTCGAGAAGTAGGAGTATAGGTACGACCCCTTAAGGCACAAGGAAAACTACTCCTCTCTCTAAAGAACTTCCAAGATGAGGAAGTGTATGCAGAGCATATCTACAGTTTTCTGCTGAGTCTCCTCCTCCAGGAGAGAGGCACACAGTCATGAGAGTCTGCGCATCACTGTACCAAGAGCAGAAATCTAGGTGTTACATTACAAGTGTCGAAAATGCCCTTGGACAGGAACCTGCGACACACCGTGTGCTACCTGACCACTTGGTGAAAAGGTTTAGCCTACTCCGGTGGGTATGCTCGTAAAGATCTGACAAGACTTGATTTGGGATGCGATCATGCCAGCCTGGTACGCCATTCTCCAAAAGAGGCTAAGGATGTATGCTCTGGCCCCGGGGGCGCCGAAATAAGTTCTTAGAACTCCTATCTGTTCTGAGTGCAGAAGACTCAGGTGAAGATAGTAGTCCAGGACCTCTAGCATCTGGGCATTGGGATTCACAATCTCCACTGTAATGTCAGATGACCATCATTGAACTGAACTAACTACTCAAACAGAGCAGCTCAGATCCAAACGCGTCCGATATGGAGGCTACTATGGGTCGAGAAGTTGCTCCAGTGGGGTGCGAACACCCATACCAGAGGCAGCATCGGTGAAGGAGACCAGGTGAAAAGCCAGATGCCGCAGGAGGCGGTAGCACCCATTTCATCCAATGGTACCCATGGTCCCGAAGCCAAGGACAAAGTCTGGAAATGCAAGGGAATCGAAACCAGACTGCTAGACCATGGCACCGACGGTACCGATGATACACATGGTACCGATGGACCCCGGTACCAATGGTACCCATGGTACTTGGTACCGATGATAGTCATGGTATCTGGTATCGATGGTACCCATGATACCTGGTACCGATGGTAGCCATGACATGTGGTACCAATGGTACCCATGATATCCGGCACCAACAGCACCGACGGTACCGATGGTACACATGGCACCGACGGTGCTCATGACACCTGGTACCAATGGCACCCATGGCACCGATGGTACCTGGTCATGATATCTGGTATCGATGGTACTCATGTGCCGACGGCATCCATGATACCTGATACCCATGTATCCACGGTACCGACGATACCTGATACTATGGTACCGATGGGCGATGATACCTGGTACTGATAGTCGATGGTGCCCATGATACCTGGTGCCGATGGTGCCCATGACTCCCGGTACCGACAGCACCCATGGCACCGATGACACTCGGCATCGACGGCACCCATGGTACCGATGATACCCGGTGCCGACGGGACCCATGGTACCGATGATACCCGGTACCGACGGGACCCATGACACCGACCATGGTACCAATGTAGTTGGTATCGATACTCCTCGGTACCGACGCACCGATGATATTCGGTACCGACAGTACCCATGGCACCGATGATACTCGGTACCGACGGCACTCATGGCACCGATGATACCCGGTACCGACAGCACCCATGGCACCGATGACACTCGGCATCGACGGCACCCATGGTACCGATGATACCCGGTGCCGACGGGACCCATGGTACCGATGATACCTGGTACCGACGGGACCCATGACACTGACCATGGTACCAATGTTCCTGGTATCGATACTCCTCGGTACCGACGGTACCCATGACACCTGGCACCGATGGTATCCACGGCACCGATGACACCTGGTACCGATGTACCGGTGCATCGACGTCCAATGCCAGGATACCTCCATAACAGAGGGAGCAACGCTCTCGGCACCGACTGATGTCTGAAGCCCGGATACCTCCATAACCGAGGGAGCAAAGCTCTGGGCATCTCCTTTGGGCATCCCTGGCAGAGTAGAATACGTCTCGGTTCTTTGAGACACTACTTGCGCTTCACAGGGAGATGATCCGGCCCAAGACACATCCGCCGATGCGCCCGAATGACCTGCCAAGCAGGAGGCGCCGAGGCAGGTGGAGACCTATTCGATGCATAACTATACCCAGCGTGCATCGGTCTCTGTCGGACTCCAGAATGATCTCCTTTGGGCATCCCTGGCAGAGTAGAATACGTCTCGTTTCTTTGAGACACTACTTGCGCTTCACAGGGAGATGATCCGGCCCAAGACACATCCTCCGATGCGCCCGAATGACCTGCAGAGCAGGAGGCGCCGAGGCGGGTGGAGACTCACTTCAAAGGTTACACCACTGATATTGTGTCACCAGGTTGCCCATGCAGTGGCTGACCAGGGATGCACCTGCTTAGGTTCCTGGTTTTTCCTGTGACATACACCTTCACACTTGTGGGGCTTAAAGACAGTGGTGTGCTGGAGCAGGTTCTCACAGCTCTGGAGAGCCATTTGTAAAGTTTTAATAAATGGATCCTAAAAATGTGGGCTTGTTTAGTTTGCTGGCGAGAGAGAGCCCACAGATAACAATATGCCAGCATTTTTATAAGAAAAGAGAAGCTTAAATGCTTTGTTTTCCTTTCAGGCACAGCCCCTTGTGACTCTGGCAACTACTTAACTTTTCCTTGCCCCAGGTACAAAAAAGTACCTGTATATATAAGCCACAATGAGCCTGCCATGAAAGGATCAAATGAAAAAATAAAGAACACCCAAAAAGGGTAAAATAAAAAAATAAAAAAGAGATTTTACTCCGAGGACCTGAAGAAAACACGAAGCACTAACAAACTCCGTGTCTCCTCAGACGCGGAAAAAGAAAAACTGAGGGGCGTGTCCGCACGGCGAGCGGGAAGAGGTGTGCGCACATGCGCAGTGCGTTCGCTCGCGCGACGGAACGCCGTAGAAGAGATTTTTAGATTTTGCTTTAAAATCCTCCGGGGCCGACGTGGCGTCACCCACTTGTGAGAATATGCAGCCTGCTGTCTTCGGAGAACACCTGTTACAGGTAAGTAACTACTCTTTACTTACCTGTAACAGGTGTTCTCCGAAGACAGCAGGCTGCATATTCTCACAAGTGGGTGACGCCACGTCGGCCCCGGAGGTTTTTTTAAAGCAAAATCTCTTTACGGCGTTCCGTCGCGCGAGCGATCATACTGCGCATGTGCGCACACCTCTTCCCGCTCGCCGTGCGGACACGCCCCTCAGTTAAATCCAAAAGATGGAGGAGACAACTCCAAAAGGGGAAGGTGGGAGGGTTTGTGAGAATATGCAGCCTGCTGTCTTCGGAGAACACCTGTTACAGGTAAGTAACTACTCTTTCTCCAAAGACAAGCAGGCTGATATTCTCACAAGTGGGGTATCCCTAGCTTCCAGGCTTACACAACACAACAAACAGTGGTCAATTGAGTCTCGCAACGGCGAGGCCAGAATAAAATTGACCTGAAAAGAAGAAATATCTAAATGAGTGTAGCCTGGAACAGAACAAAAATGGGCTTAGGAGGGTTGGAGTTGGATTCTAAACCCCAAAGAAGTTCTGCAGCCCCGACTGCCCAAACCGACTGACGAGTCGTCTATTGCTGAAGGCAGTAGTAAGATGAAAATGTGTGGACTGATGACCACACCGCAGCTTTGCAGATCTCTTCAATAGTGACTGATCTTAGATGAGCCACCGACTCAGCCATGGCTCTAATTTTGTGAGCCGTGACATGGCCTTCTAGAGTCAGTCCAGCTTGGACAAAAATGAAGGAGATGCACTCTGCTATCCAAGAAGAAATTATGCAGTTTCCGACAGCAACTGGCATTAAAAGAAATAAACAACTGGGCGGACCGTCCGAGGGAGCTCGTCTGCTCCACGCAAAAAGTGCGGAGCTTGCTTTCGCCAGGGCTTGTAAGATGAGGGAGAAAGAATGTTGGCAAGACAACTGACTGGATCAGCTGGTACTCTGATACCAGCGCCAGTAAGAACTTTGTCTGCATGCAGAGAACTACTCTGTTAAGATGAGAAGTAAGGTAAGGCGCTTGAGCTACTAGAGACCGAAGCTCACCAACCTTACGAGTTGAAGGAACAGCCACTAAGGAAAACGACCTTCCAGGTCCAATACTTCAGATGGCAGGAATCCAGTGGCCCGAATTGAGCTTGCAGCAGCTGGATGAAAACGACATTGGGACCCCAAGATACTGGATAAGGAGTGATAGGAACTCTGACCGAAGCATAAGAGCCAACTGTCAAAATTATTGTGGGTGCTAAGCCCAAGAGAAATAATCTCCCCTAGACACATACAAGGAATTCTCTCAATATTGGAGGAGAGATAAACCTCTCGTGAAGTGGACAGCTAAAGGCTGACTTTTCACACGTTGATGATAAGCTCTATTGCACAAAGATGAATACTGACAGAGTTGGTCTTGAGACCAGACTCAGACAGGTGTAGAAAGAACTCAAGCAAGGTCTGTATAAGACAAGATGCAGGATCTAGGGCCTTGCTGTCACACTAGACGGCAAACCTCTTCCATGAAAAAGAATAACACCTCTTTGTGAAATCTTTTCTGAAAGCAAGCAAGAGTCGGGAGACACTCTGGAAAACTCAACGAAACCCCACTCTCAACATCCAGACCATGTGAGCCAGAGATTGGAGGTTGGGATGTAGAAGTGCCCCCTCGTTCTGCGTAATGAGAGCTGGAAAACATTCCAACTCCAGAAGAAGAGGGAATCCTATCTGACGCAGCTAGAAAAGAGCAATCAGAATCATGGCTCCACAATCTTGCTTGAGAAACAGCAAAGTCTTTTCCACCAGATGTATGGGAGGATACGCATACGGAAAACCTGTCTCCCAAAGAAGGAGAAAGGCATCCGATGGTAGCCTGCCGTGAACCTGCAGCCTGGAACAGAACTGAGGGACTTTGCGATTGGACTAAGTAGCAAAAGATCCACTGAGGGGTCTTTCGAACTATAGGCATGCTCAACTGTAGCATTATCCTGCTCAGCCTGTCGGCCAGACTGCTGTTTACGCCAATTAGATAAGTGGCTTGGAGAAAACATGCCGCATTGCGGGCCCACCGCTACATCTGCATGGCATCCTAACTCAGAGGGCAAGATCCAGTACTCCTTTGTTATCGAGTACATCACAACCCGATTGTTTGTTGAATTAAAATAATTTGGTTGGATAGCCAGGAGGGATGCAACCTTCGTCAGCAGCTTTTGACTGAGTAAGATGCCTCAGAATCAAAATAGAGAGAATTAACCACCTCTGAGGGGAATACCGAAGACTGGCGAACAGTCGGGTTACATCCTCTAGATACCCTAAACTTGATACCACTGGGAAGCTAGGATGCACTGAGCGGATGTCATGTGCAAAAGTGCCATGGGAGTTACATGAACTGCGGAAGCCATGTGTCTAGAAGTCTCAATATGTACTGTGCTGTAATCTGTTGAGACGGGCAATCATCGTGTTAAGGGAACACATGCACTCCCAGTCCATGAAGATACGCTGCAACAACAGCCAGGCACTAGGAAAAAAACATACTCTGGATGCAAAGAGAGTATAAGTATCCTGTAAATCCAGAGAGCATAACCAATCGTTTTCCTGAAGTATGGGAAGAAGGATGCCCAGGGAAAGCATCCTGAACCAAATCTGTTTAGGCCCCTTATGTCTATGATGGGACGCAACCCACAAAGAAAGACCTGGAATAGAATCTCAACCCTTCTTGCCCTGGTGGAACGGGCTCGACTGCATTGGCGCTGAGAAAAGCAGAGAGTTCCTCTGCAAGTACTCACTTTTGATGGAAGCTAAAGGATTAAGCTTCCAATGAACAATGTGGAGGGTTTGATTCCAGATTGAGAATGTATCCTAACCGGACTAGTTGAAAAACCCCACCGGTTGGAGGATAAAAGAAGTCACCTTTGGTGGAGAAAATGTAAACTTCCCCCCCGACAGGCAGAATGGCCGGTACGGACATTTTTTTTTTTTTTTTTTTTTTTAGTGGCTATACTGAATTGGAGCCAGTCAAAAACCCCTCTGTTTCCTGGGGAATAGGTGCAGGGGCCTGATTAGGTGCACGCCGCTGACTAGAACGAGCGTGCTGAGGCATAGCCCGAACCGGCTGTCGAGAAGTAGGAGTATAGGTACGACCCCTTAAGGCACAAGGAAAACTACTCCTCTCTCTAAAGAACTTCCAAGATGAGGAAGTGTATGTACAGCATATCTACAGTTTTCTGCTGAGTCTCCTCCTCCAGGAGAGAGGCACACAGTCATGAGAGTCTGCGCATCACTGTACCTAGAGCAGAAATCTAGGTGTTACATTACAAGTGTCGAAAATGCCCTTGGACAGGAACCTGCGACACACCGTGTGCTACCTGACCACTTGGTGAAAAGGTCTAGCCTACTCCGGTGGGAATGCTCGTAAAGATCTGACAAGACTTGATTTGGGATGCGATCATGCCAGCCTGGTACGCCATTCTCCAAAAGAGGCTAAGGATGTATGCTCTGGCCCCGGGGGCGCCGAAGTAAGTTCTTAGAACTCCTATCTGTTCTGAGTGCAGAAGACTCAGGTGAAGATAGTAGTCCAGGACCTCTAGCATCTGGGCATTGGGATTCACAATCTCCACTGTAATGTCAGATGACCATCATTGAACTGAACTAACTACTCAAACAGAGCAGCTCAGATCCAAACACGTCCGATATGGAGGCTACTATGGGTCGAGAAGTTGCCCCAGTAGGGTGCGAACACCCATACCAGAGGCAGCATCGGTGGAGACCAGGTGAAAAGCCAGATGCCGCAGGAGGCGGTAGCACCCATGGCATCCAATGGTACCCATGGTCCCGAAGCCAAGGACAAAGTCTGGAAATGCAAGGGAGTCGAAACCAGACTGCTAGACCATGGCACCGACGGTACCGATGATACACATGGTACCGATGATACACATGGTACCGATGGTACCCATGGTACTTGGTACCGATGATAGTCATGGTATCTGGTATCGATGGTACCCATGATACCTGGTACCGATGGTAGCCATGACATGTGGTACCAATGGTACCCATGATATCCGGCACCAACAGCACCGACGGTACCGATGGTACACATGGCACTGACGGTGCTCATGACACCTGGTACCAATGGCACCCATGGCACCGATGGTACCTGGTCATGATATCTGGTATCGATGGTACTCATGTGCCGACGGCATCCATGATACCTGATACCCATGTATCCACGGTACCGACGATACCTGATACTATGGTACCGATGGCAGTCATGATACTCGGTACCGATGGGCGATGATACCTGGTACCGATAGTCGATGGTGCCCATGATACCTGGTGCCGATGGTGCCCATGACTCCCGGTACCGATAGCACCCATGGCACCGATGACACTCGGCATCAACGGCACCCATGGTACCGATGATACCCGGTGCCGACGGGACCCATGGTACCGATGATACCCGGTACCGACGGGACCCATAACACCGACCATGGTACCAATGTAGTTGGTATCGATACTCCTCGGTACCGACGCACCGATGATATTCGGTACCGACAGTACCCATGGCACCGATGATACTCGGTACCGACGGCACTCATGGCACCGATGATACCCGGTACCGACAGCACCCATGGCACCGATGACACTCGGCATCGACGGCACCCATGGTACCGATGATACCCGGTGCCGACGGGACCCATGGTACCGATGATACCTGGTACCGACGTACCGGTGCATCGACGTCCAATGCCAGGATACCTCCATAACAGAGGGAGCAACGCTCTCGGCACCGACTGATGTCTGAAGCCCGGATACCTCCATAACCGAGGGAGCAAAGCTCTGGGCATCTCCTTTGGGCATCCCTGGCAGAGTAGAATACGTCTCGTTTCTTTGAGACACTACCTGCGCTTCACAGGGAGATGATCCGGCCCAAGACACATCCGCCGATGCGCCCGAATGACCTGCCAAGCAGGAGGAGACCTATTCGATGCATAACTATACCCAGCGTGCATCGGTCTCTGTCGGACTCCAGAATGATCTCCTTTGGGCATCCCTGGCAGAGTAGAATACGTCTCGTTTCTTTGAGACACTACTTGCGCTTCATAGGGAGATGATCCGGCCCAAGACACATCCTCCGATGCGCCCGAATGACCTGCAGAGCAGGAGGCGCCGAGGTGGGTGGAGACTCACTTCAAAGGTTACACCACTGATATTGTGTCACCAGGTTGCCCATTCAGTGGCTGACCAGGGATGCACCTGCTTAGGTTCCTGGTTTTTCCTGTGACATACACCTTTACCACTTGTTGGGGCTTAAAGACAGTGGTGTGCTGGAGCAGGCTGTCACAGCTCTGGAGAGCCATTTGTAAAGTTTTAATAAATGGATCCTAAAAATGTGGGCTTGTTTAGTTTGCTGGCTAGAGAGAGCCCACAGATAACAATATACCAGCACTTTCAAGAAAAAAGAAAAGAGAAGCTTATATGCTTTGTTCAGGCACAGCCCCTTGTGACTCTGGCAATTACTTAAATTTTTTCTTGCCTCAGGTACAAAAAATACCTGTATATATAAGCCACAATGAGCCTGCCATGAAAAGTACAAATGAAAAAATAAAAAGAGATTTAACTCCGAAGACCTGAAGAAAACACGAAGCCCTAACGAACTCCGTGTCTCCTCAGACGCGGAAAAAGAAAAACTGAGGGGCGTGTCCGCACGGCGAGCGGGAAGAGGTGTGCGCACATGCGCAGTACGATCGCTCGCGCGACGGAACGCCGTAAAGAGATTTTGAGATTTTGCTTTAAAATCCTCCGGGGCCGACGTGGCGTCACCCACTTGTGAGAATATCAGCCTGCTTGTCTTTGGAGAATATAGTAAAACGCACCGTGCGTGGGTGCGATCCGTTTGTTTTTTTTTCTGCCCTCGCGATCCGTGTGTTTTCCCCGCCCTCGACGTCATGACGTTTGACGCGAGGGCGGGGCAGAGACGGCTGGGTGGCTTCACACCACGAACGCCACGAACCCCACGAACCCTTCAGGGAGTGTTTTTTAGTGACTTCAGAACGTTGTCCTCATTAGAACGTTCACGGTGCGTTTTATTATATTAGATGTGCATATTACATGACATCACATCTGAGTCTTCTAGCCCGCACATGTGTTGAAAATGTCCATGCTCCTGCCATGAAACCCCATGTCAACACCCCCTTGCAGTTATGCACTATGGCTCCTACATGATGCCTTATAAAATAGCACGTATTGCACATCCATGCATATGTGGCAGTTTTCTGTGCACTTATGTGCACCACTGCACGCTTTTATGTGTATGCTAAATTGTAATTTATATCTGGCAAGTACGTTTTGGGTATATAGACTGAATTTGGTTGCAAGGTCTCTAGAACCAGTGCTGTAGATGTATCTTTAGCAGTGTGCCCCCCCCCCCCCCCGGGATTGAGTTTGCTGTCTGAAGCAAGAGATAAGATGGTGCTACTCTCCCAAGGCATCCAAAAGGGAGGTTTATATGGGGGTACAAGGCCCCAGACTCCAGTATATCTGCTCTCCCTCATATATAAATAATTACAAATCTATTATACCTAACAGTGTCCACCACAGTAGTACATAGAAGTTCTATTATTTATTATAAAGAAGGAGAAACAGACTCAGAAGGCTAGATTTAGTTATATGAGAAAAAGTAAATTTATTATAGCTTACCAACTGATAGCTATTTCAGATTAGGTAGTACAGCAAATCAAGGCAAGTCAATCAGCACAGGCCTCAGGCTTTTTCTCAGAGAGATTACACCGGTCACAATTCGTGAATGCGCAGTAATACATCTCTGGTTCTAATTGATTAGGTTACATCTTATATACTATTTCTGTTACATTGAAGTCTATTGAAGCCTCGTCATTTTGCATAATTTGCTCCACCTTTTCAAAGTTCCCTAAATGCTAGTTTCGTGATAGTTTCAACTTCTTTCTTCACACCATCTGGCTTTCTGTTTATTAGCACTTATTTCTTATGTAATCTGTATTCTTAATTATAATTCATAATAAATCACATTTTCTGTTTATTCAGGGTCATTTGTATTTGCACTTTCCACCACAAGTTTCGTTAGCCTTTACTCTGTTCCATATTCCCCTAAATTCCATTTCATTTATTTGACTATTATCTCATAAACAGATCTTTTAGTTCCTCTGTTAAATTGCTGAGTAGCTAACAGGCATGCTCTTATCTCATGTTTCTCTGTGAAGAAACAATGCACATCTGTTCTCTGTTGCTGAGTTCATTAGAGCACTTCTGCTTTCACTATTAGTAAAGACAGGCTTGTTTCATTCGGCCTTTTAACCTTGTGGCCTAGCTACACACACACAGATATCCAAGCTTGTTCAGCTTCATATAGAGTCTCAGGTCATGTCCAGCATAAGGCCTGGAGCCCCCATATTAACAGAGGACCCCCTCAGAGCTCTGGTTAAGGAGCAAGGAGGGAGGGTCCCAATCATCAGGACAATGGTCAGGCAGTTGCACCAAGAAAAAAATAATGCAATTTATATTCTCAGGCTATGCAGTTAAAAAAAAAAAAAAAAAAGAGAGAAAATTAACTTTCCAATTGCTGGTTATACATGGCAAACATTGAAGCAGCTAATTATATAGCCTAGGATTCTAATATAATAAATTCGGACTCCTGATCCTGCAGATTGCATCATCATGATTCTGGCTTGCTGTATTGGAATGAAGTGTTCTATTGAGGCTCGATGAGTCATGGTCAAGACAAGTAGGTTAATGGTGCATAGAGTTTTTGTTCATTCCATCTTCTGGTCCGTGACTTCTACATCCTGGCTGTTCATAGTTTTGCACGACTTCTTGTGAGCTCTTCTGATGTTGTCCATGCGGTATGCTTGGCCTATGAGGTGTTCCTTTTTGTGCTGGAGGCAGTTTGCCATTGGGTATACTGGTTGGCACTAGATCTTTTTGCCCACATGGGTACTATTTTGATACCTTCTATATCTTTCTGGATGTCATTTAAGCCCAACTGGGTAGGGGCTGATCTCGCTATACCCTGTGCTCTTTTCCCTCATGTAGGGATCCTTTTTTCTATTCGCTCTACTTTTCACTTTAAAGTGGGTTGTCTCTCATTTCCATACTCATGCTTTCATGTGTGTTATAGAGATTCCACTTCCATCTCCTCTCTCTCTCTCTGAGTGGTCTGCTGCAGAGGCGGGTTGTTGTCAGCCGCCTGCTTTACTGTTCTCTCTCAAGATTTTACCCCTTGGTTCTGGTTTGGTATGTCTTACTTCGGATTGCTGGGTCAGTCTGTTTTGAACCTAGTAACAGTTCTATTTTTTCTTTTCTATTACACTCAAATTTTTCTTCACCCAACGCATAATTGGGTTCTTGTCTCAGATTCTGTTGAACTTTCCTTTACATTGGTGATTCCGTTGTCTGAATCCTTTCATGATCTTCTGCCCCGGCGTGCGTGTGCTGCATCGTTTTTATTTAGTTGCCATCTAGAACCTGCCGTCTCTATTCACATTCCTTTTCTTTCACTCAGCTGTTATCCAGGAGGATCGTCTTGCTTTTCGCAATCCTTGAGCCCTAGCTCAGCCATTAGCTTCCTTCTGAGAATTTGTGGGCTTACTATGTAGTTTCATTCTATGGATTCTCTTCTCATTCCTGATTCAAGTAGCATGCCTTCTACTTCTTGACCAACATAACAGTTGGTTTGCATCCATAGGAATAACTACTTCACTTGTTTTGGGACATTCTGGGATCCAACTCTACCCGCTTTGGCCCATTTTTAATTCTTTCCCAGGCTGCTGTTCTGACGACTTGCATTTGTTTCCGATTCCTATGTTTGAACCTCACCTTTACGAGGCTCAATTAGTCATTGATTGTTAGTTCCAGTGAGCCTGGAAGCTAGGGATTCCCCCATGTGTGAGAATATTGGCCTGCTTGTCCCTGGAGAAAGCGAAGGTGCTTATCAGTAGAGGTATTCTCTGAGGACGGCAGGCCATACTGATGCCCCCATGTTCACATGGCGGGCAGGAAGGCACTCACTCATTCACAAATCGAGCGTGGTATCAGAAGATTGGAGGGTGGCCAATGTAATGCCGATTTTTAAAAAAGGTTCCAGGGGAAATCCGGGAAATTATAGACCGGTGAGTCTGACATCGGTGCCGGGGAAAATGGTAGAGGCTATTATCAAAAACAAAATTACAGAGCACATCCAAGGACATGGATTACTGAGACCAAGTCAGCACGGCTTTTGTGTGGGGAAATCTTGCCTGACCAATTTACTTCAATTCTTTGAAGGAGTAAACAAACATGTGGACAAAGGGGAACCGGTTGATATTGTGTATCTGGATTTTCAAAAGGCGTTTGACAAGGTACCTCATGAAAGGCTACAGAGGAAATTGGAGGGTCATGGGATAGGAGGAAATGTCCTATTGTGGATTAAAAACTGGTTGAAGGATAGGAAATAGAGAGTGGGGTTAAATGGGCAGTATTCACAATGGAGAAGGGTAGTTAGTGGGGTTCCTCAGGGGTCTGTGCTAGGACCACTGCTTTTTAATATATTTATGGGAAAATTAGGTTCTTACCTTGGTAATTTTCTTTCCTTTAGTCATAGCAGATGAAGCCATTACGTATGGGTTGTGTCCATCAACCAGCAGGAGGAGATAGAGAGCACTCAACTTTTCACAGTGCCTCATGGCCAGCCAGCTCCACTGCCTCTTCAGTATTTGAAGCTTCCAAAGCAGTATGGCAAACCGCAATGGGAATAACATGAACTTTCCTCACAGCGAACGATGGCCCCTTAACAAGGGCATGAACTCAAAAGGAGGGAATGAACACATCCTCCTGGAGGGAATAAACTTGTCCTCCTTATTGTATAACTGGAGGGGATACACGCAACCTCCTGGAGGGAATAAACTCATCCTCCAAAACATAAACTGGAGGGAATGGGACTCATCCTCCTATAAGTGAACATGAATCCTGAAGACTGTTTTCCAACTTTCTGCCAAGGAAGGAACTTCAGGAAACAAGAACAGAACCTGAAACAGATTCACAGCATACAGACAATCATACAGGGAGGGCTCATGGCTTCATCTGCTATGACTAAAGGAAAGAAAATTACCAAGGTAAGAACCTAATTTTCCCTTCCTTGTCATCAAGCAGATGAAGCCATTACGTATGGGATGTAACAAAGCAATCCCTATATAGGGTGGGAACAAGTCACACCACGCGCTAGCACTTGTGCTCCAAAACGCGCATCCCTCCTAGCAGCCACATCCAGCCTGTAATGTCGGGCAAAAGAGAGCTTAGAAACCCATGTTGCTGCACTGCATATCTCTTGATGAGAGAGTGCTCCAGTTTCAGCCCAAGAGGAAGAAATCGCTCTGGTAGAATGCGCCTTAAAGGCTACAGGCGGAGACCGGCCGGCAAGCAGATAAGCTGAAAAGATAGTTTCTTTGAGCCAGCAGGCAATAGTGGCTTTAGACGCTGGAGACCCTCTGCGAGGACCTGATAGCAAAACAAACAGATGATCATAGATCCTGAAAGAGATAGTAACTCGCAGATACTGCAGCAGAGTCCTGCGCACATCCAACAGGTGCAACTGCCCAAAAGATTCTGGAAACTCCTCCTTATCAAAGGAGGGCAAGAAAATAGGTTGGTTTAGGTGAAACGTTGAAACCACCTTAGGCAAGAAGGAAGGCACGGTCTGAACCGTGACCCCGGACTCTGAGAATTGCAGAAATGTTTCTCTACAGGACTGCGCTGGGAGCTCTGACACCCGTCTCGCCGAAGTAATGGCCACAAGAAAAACGGCCTTTAGTGTCAAATCTTTCTCCAATGCTCGCCGAAGCGGCTCAAAAGAAGAAGCCTGCAAGGCCTTCAAAACTAGCCCCAGGTTCCAAACTGGACAGGGTGCTTGCACGGAAGGCCGGAGCCGAATCACCCCACTAAGAAACCGTGCCACATCTGGATGAGCAGCTAAAGACACGCCATCAACCTTACCACGAAGGGAGGCCAACGCTGCCACTTGCACCCGCTGGGAATTATAGGCCAAGCCTATTTGTACACCATCCTGCAAAAAGTCCAGAATCGGCGAGACAGGAGCCTGCATGGGTGTGATCGCTTTTGAAGCACACCAAGACTCAAACTGGCGCCAAATCCTGGCATAAGCCACGGAAGTGGAACACTTGTGGGCCTGCAGGAGAGTGGAAATGACTGTGTTTGAATAGCCTTTGTCCCTCAATTGCGCCCTCTCAATCGCCATGCCATAAGCAAAGTGGCAGGCGTCCTCCATGGCTACCGGGCCCTGTGACAACAGGTTCGGTACCAGAGGTAAAGGAATGGGAGCCTCCACTAGCATCTGTCGGAGGTCCGCATACCAAGGCCTCCTGGGCCAATCCGGGGTGATGAGGACCACTTCTCCTGGGTGCAGCCGAATCCGCAGGAGCACGCACCCTATCAAGGGCCACGGAGGGAACACATATAGTAGGCCCGGAGGCCAGGGCTGAGTCAAGGCATCCAACCCTGCCGAGCGAGGATCTCTCCATCTGCTGAAGAAGCACGGGACTTTGGCATTCGAACTTGTCGCCATAAGATCCATCATGGGCTTGCCCCATTTAGCACATATCTGCAGGAATACTTCATCTGCTAGTTCCCATTCTGCTGGATCGATCTGATGCCTGCTTAGATAATCAGCTTGCACGTTGCTCTGACCTGCAATGTGAGCTGCCGACAGAAACTGAAGATGCAGCTCGGCCCAGTGGCAAATCTGTTCGGCCTGCGTGGCCAGTGCTCTGCACTGAGTGCCGCCTTGTCGATTTATGTAGGCCACTGCTGTCGTGTTGTCCGACATCACTCTGACAGCCAATCCTTCTAGGGTCACTTGAAAGGCCAGAAGCGCCTGAAACACCGCTTTCAACTCCAGGCGGTTGATGGACCACTCCGACTCCTCGGGTGTCCATAGACCCTGGGCATGCTTCCCCTTGCAATGTGCGCCCCAGCCCTTCAGGCTGGCATCTGTCACTACTAGACACCAATTGGGGAGCGCCAGCGGCATTCCTCGCCGCAGCATGCTGTCTGAGAGCCACCACTCCATGCTGAGTCGGGCCGCAGGGAGCCAAGAAAGTCTGCATTGATAATCCTGAGAAACTGGAGACCATCTTTGAAGTAGGGAATAATGTAGAGGTCTCAGGTGCGCTCTCGCCCAGGGCACCACTTCCAATGTGGCTGTCATCGATCCCAGCAGCTGGACAATGTCCCAAGCTCACGGGCGGGGCATCCTCAGGAGCAGACGGACCTGATTCTGAAGCTTGCACCGCCTTAGCTCGGGTAGGTATACATAGCCCGAGTCTGTGTCGAACCTGGCCCCCAAATATTCTAGAGATTGCGAGGGGGTCAGGTGACTTTTGGCCATATTGACGACCCAGCCTAGAGATTGAAGTACTGAGACCGCTGTGGCTGTAGCTTGATAGCTCTCTGTTACAGAGTCTGCTCTGATGAGCCAGTCGTCTAGGTACGGGTGAACCCTGATACCTTCTCGCCTGAGCAAAGCAGCTACTACTACCATTACCTTCGAAAAGGTTCGGGGAGCTGTGGCGAGGCCAAAAGGCAAGGCCCGGAACTGGAAATGTTTTCCCAACACCGCAAACCTCAGAAACTTCTGGTGCGGGGGCCAAATTGGTATGTGCAAGTAAGCTTCTTTCAGGTCTAGAGACGTGAGAAACTCTCCTGGCTGTACCGCAGCAATGACGGAGCGCAGGGTTTCCATGTGGAAATGCCGCACTCTCAGGGACTTGTTTAATTCTTTTAAGTCCAGAATAGGGTGAAAAGACCCACCTTTTCGCGGCACCACAAAGTAGATGGAGTATCGGCCGTAGCCGTGTTCGGCGGGAGGTACCGGGGACACGGCCCCTAACTGAATCAGACCTTGCAAAGTCTCCTCTACCACCGCCTGTTTGGCGGCAGAACCGCATCGGGACTCCACAAACACGTCTCTTACTGGGACGTTGAATTCTATTCTGTAGCCATCTCTGATCAGGTCCAGAACCCACTGATCTGAGGAAATATTGTCCGACTCCTCGGCAAAGAGGGAAAGACGTCCTCCGATGACAGGAAGCGAGGAGGGGGCCGGCGCACCATCATTGAGAGGGTCGCCCCTGAACTCCAGGCCTAGAGCCGGTGGCTGCGGAACGCTTGTCCGAGCGAAAGGAGTTCCTCTGCTGAAAAACGGGCACGAGAAGTGAACCCAGCAGAACGCCCCGGGCGGTACCTTCTAGCTTCACAGAAGCGAGGTCTATAAGAGGAGTGGACCACCTGGCCCTTGGAGGAAGGCCTCGGCCTATCTTCGGGCAAGCGTTGGGGTTTAGGATCTCCCAGGCCTTTAACAATTTTTTTTTCCCAACTCCTCACCAAATAGGAGAAGGCCTTGAAAGGGCAACTTCACCAACCTTTGCTTAGAGGCCATGTCCGCTGCCCAATGTCATAGCCAAATAAGACGGCGAGCCGCCACTGCTACTGCCATTTGTTTAGCCGAAGGCCTGACAATATCATAAAGGGCATCATCCAAAAAGGACAAGGCCGACTCCAGCCGCGGAGCCACATCCGAGAAGGGCTCCGCTCCATCTCCGGGCTGTTCCACTGCCTGTTGCAACCAAGCCAGGCAGGCTCTAGCAGCATAACAACTGTATGCAGAAGCCCGAACAGTAAGACCTGCAATTTCAAAGGACCGTTTAAGTGCTGCTTCCAGCCTACGGTCTTGTATATCCTTAAGGGCAACTCCTCCTTCCACAGGGAGGGTAGTTCTCTTTGTCACCGCAGTGACTAGGGCATCTACTTTAGGCCTTGCAAAGCGAGCCAAATGCTCCTCACGCAGAGGGTATAATTGCCCCATAGCCCTGGAAACTTTCAAAGGTCCCTCGGGGTCAGCCCACTGAGCGGAAATAAGCTCTTGGATGGAGTCATGCAAAGGAAAGGCTCGAGCAGGTTTTTTGGTACTAGCCATTCTAGGATTCACAGAGGAGGCCGTGCCACTGTCAGGCTCTTCAATAGAAAGGACCTGTAGGGCATCTGAAATAAGCGCTGGCAGCTCATCACGGTGGAAAATCCTCACCGCGGAGGGATCATCGGGATCATGTGGTAATTCTGCACCTGACTCTGTCTCCTCAGACCACGAAGGCCTGCCAGAACTCTCCGAATCCTCACAGCCCGACCACGGGGGGGGGGGGGGGGGGGGGGGGGGGGGGGGGGGGGGGGGGGGGGGAGAAGGAAGGAGGTGCACCACAATCTGAAGGGGAATTAGCCCTTCTATGCTTTTCTTTATGCTAATTATCAGGGAAAATAGCCTCAGCGGGCAGTCCCAGGCCAGAATCCACCGGGGGGGGGGGGGGGGGGGACGACAATAGAAGGGGCCTCAGACGACCCTTGAGGGACAGCTCTTTTCAGCATGTATGCTTTATGCAATAATAACACAAAATCAGGGGAGAAAAACTCGCCCTGGGCACCCAGATCCCGTCCGGGGCTAGCCGCTCCCTGAATAGCCTCAATTCGAGGTCCCCACCCCCCATGCAGAGAATTCAAAATTGCGTCCGCTGCCAGCTCTGAGCGGGGAAGAATCATCGCTTGCCATGCTCGGGCCGGCTCTTACACCTGTACAGCACGATTTACAGAGCCCCGCTGCTGATTTGCACTTGCCACACCGGGAACAGCACTTTACATTCTCTGCAGTCATTGCAGAAAACGACGGGAAAATTCAAAATGGCGGTTTCGCGCCAAAAATGCCCCAATCGTGGGCCCACCCCGGAGGAGTTAGAAAACGCTCTTACCTCACCGGACCGAGTATCACAGCTCCGGTCCCATAGAAGAATCAAAGGAAAACCTCTGTTCCATTTTTTTTTAAACGCTGTGAGGAAAGCAGAGGTAATAAGAACTCCGGAGGCTCAGATGAGTGGGGAATTTGTCAGGAATTATACGATCAGGGTTATGTAAAATTACCCCCTGACTCGGATAATCCATCCATGCCCAGAAGTCAGCTACGCCAAAACCCTCCAGAACGACAGTCATTCCCATTATGGAACCCGGATCAACGCCGCCCACAGTGACTAGGCGTGGTCCACACTACAGCAGGATTGGACGATCCTATGATCACCTTGCTAATCTGTGATGTTCCCGTCCCCTTTTTAATTGACACAGGCGCTTCTCGCTCTGTGCTTGCCCATGTTCCGCACAAACTGCAGAAGTTTCTCAAAATTTCTCCAGACAACATTACCACCACTGGATTTGATGGAGTCCCAACGGACACACCACTGCTTGAACCCCTGCCCACTAAATATGCCGATCTACAACTTTCGGCTCCTTTTTTGTATGCTCCACTATGTCCTGTCAATTTACTCGGAAGAGATCTGTTGACATTGTTTCATTTTGAAATTCATTTTGATCCTTCCCCTAATGAAAGCACTTCACTCATGATGGCTGTCACCTCTATGGTTGAGAAACAAATAGAGATTGCACTGAATGACCTACCAGGTTTCCTTTGGGCCACACCTGATAAGCCCTATGGTCAAGTAACAGGTCCTCCCCATCGTATCCAGCTCTTACCTGGCTGTAAAGGCCCCAAAATCGCCCAATATCCACTAAAACCTGAAGTTATTGCTGGAGCTCAGGAACAAATTGATTCCTTGTTACAGCAGGGTATTATTGAAAAATGTAATTCACCATACAACACTCCATTGTTCCCTGTCCCAAAGAAGGATCCTGGAACCTTCCGTATAGTGCAGGACTTACGAGCGCTAAATGACCTCACCCATTCCCAAATGTGGAAAACCCGACTACTCTCCTCAATAGCATCTCCTTGCAGACATACCATTCCACTATTGATTTATCCAACGCCTTCTTTTCCATCGCTCTCGACCCTGTAAGCCGTCCGCTAACGGCCTTCCAATTCAATAACACAACATATCAGTGGACTCGCCTTCCCCAGGGATTCACAGACAGTCCTACCATCTTTTCCCAAACTCTAGCAGAACACATACAGGAATTTAAACGTGATAGGTATGTTCTCCCACCACATACTTCTATTGTTCAGTATGTGGATGACATGCTTATTACATGCCCTGACTTTGACACTTGTGTTCAAGTCACCTGTGACTTTCTAGGCTTTCTTGCTACGAAGGGCTACAAAGTTAACAGAAAGAAATTAAAAGTTGCTCAGACACATGTTACCTTCCTTGGCCATCACATTGGCCCCCGTCAGAAGGGCCTAGGTCTTGATACCCTACAACACGTTTCTTCTTTGCGTATGCCCACAATAGTTTCTGATCTCAGAGGTGTCCTTGGCATGCTAAACTTCTGTCGCCTTTGGATACCCAATTATTCCGCCCGGACTCAGCCATTTTACATGAAACTACAAGGTAAACAGAAAGTAAAACATGAACCCTTACACTTTACAGCTCAGGAAACAACTGATCTTATGGCCCTTGTGAAGGATGTTATGCTTTCCTCACCATTGGCAACCATTGATGTTTCTCAGGATGTGCACCTTTGGGTTGTGCATACTGAGGATACTTGGTCCTGTCTAATCACACAAGAACATGATGATCTTGCATGTGGTTACCTTTCAGGAACTTTTTCACCCGTTGAAAGAGCTTTTGCAACTTGTGAGAAAGGTCTTGTTGCCGCCAGTACTGCTGTTACCAAACTATACAGCTACATTCCTCACCTTCCGGTGATTCTCCACACGTCCCATGATGTTAAATATCTATTGGACAAACAGATCAGTCACATGACTGTCTGCCGTTTGCAAAAGTATCAAGTACTTTTGTTTAGTGTAGTGCACTCCATTCACCCATTAACTTTAACTGACCTTCAACGTTTGGATCCATTGCTCACCGTAACAGAGACAGCACAGAATGCTATCTTTCCCCATGAGTGCACTACCCAATTATCTGTACCCGAATCTCTCCATGTACATTCTGAAATCTTGCAGAGTGGCGAGGTTTGGTTTACAGATGGTTCTCAGCAAAACGGGGTAGCTGGTTTTGCCGCCCTACGCTACACACCCAAAGAACATATACTCGACCCTGTACAATTTAGACTGCCAGAGGCATTCACAGCCCAAACTGCAGAACTTGCTGCTGTTTTGTACGTTCTGCTATTCAAAGCACTACACTCAGATTTGAGCATTGTCACCGACTCAGACTATGTTTTTGCTTCCTTGCACTCCCATGTTCGCAAATGGAACCAGAGGGGTATGATTTCCTCAACTGGACAACCCCTAAGTCACTTACCGTTGTGGATTGCTCTTTTTGACGCGCTGCAGCAGCGTCATCAAAAAGGCCTCCGCACCAGTATCTCCTGGATAAAGGCACATCAGGAGACAGTCTTTTCTTTCGCCATCAACGGCAACCATGCTGCTGATGAACTAGCCCGTGAGGTCACTTCCCTTTCCAGTCCTCCTTCCGGAACCGCTGCCGATGCGGCACTTCCGGTCATTGTGTCCGAAGCACCACTTCTTGACACGCCTCCTTCAACTCCTTCCGATTCCACACAATCTGATTCCTCCTCTCCAAGTACCCCTCCCCTTTTTCATACTCCTCCCATCATTACACCTCCCTTATCTCCAGTACCGCAGTGTCCTCTGAACGAGCCTACTCCTCCTGTAACCTCTGAATCCCTAACTTCTGACTTCTCTTCTACCCTCACGTCCTCACTTACACAAGCAGAAATCACCTTGTGGAAGCAAGCAGGCTGTTTTCTTAATCCTAATGGTATTTGGACCCATCCCAACGGTCAATTATGTGTTTCACAGCATGTTTTCTCTCTCCTCCTGCATGCCCTCCATTATCCTTTGCATTTGAATGCTAATACATTGTATGATCAACTGTCTTCCAAATTATGGGCTCCCCAAATGATGCCCATGTGTCACACTGTGGTTCATAATTGTTACAAATGTTTTCTGTATACACCTAAACGAGGACCTGTCATTCCTTCAGGTCATTTACCTGTTGTCCAGGGACCTGGCCAACATTGGTATATTGATTTCACAGATATGCTGACACCTGTTCGTGGTAAACGGTATCTGCTTGTCTGCGTGGACGCTTTCTCTAGGTGGGTGGAAGCTTTCCCTTGCTCTAGAGAAACCGCACAAACTATGGCACAATCACTGTGCAATGAAATTATTCCTCGATTTGGTATTCCTGGCAAAATAACCACAGATAATGGTACACACTTTGTAAATGAACTGCTGCAGAATCTCCTTCCAGCACTTGGCATTACTCACAGAACTGTCTGTGTCTACAAACCCACCAGTAATGGTTTGGTAGAAAGATACAATGGATTGCTCAAAACCAAAATGCGTCAGCTTATGGCAAATGGGATAAAGAATTGGCTTGATGCCTTCCCACTGGCACTCTTATCACTTCGTGCCACTCCATCCTCTTCCCTTAAACTGACGCCTTTCCAATTATGTACAGGTCGCCCAATGCGACTTCTACCTGGCAATCCAGACACTCAAGTGCCCGATCAATACTCAGTATATTGGGATATCTTGCAGACTATTGTAAGTTCTCTGTCCTCAATTCCACAGGCCATTTCGGACAGAAGAGGGGATTGTGATGCCAATAGATCCCCCCCTTACAAAGTGGGCGATCTAGTGCATCGGCGTTATTACACGCACAAAACCTGGCGAGATCCCATCTACGTTGGCCCCTTCAAGATAGAAGCTCTGTCAGCAACAGCTGCTAAGCTTGAGGACCACACATCCTGGGTCCATCTGAAAGATATACGAGCCTACCCGGATACCGAATCAGGCCTCCTGGATGTTTCCATTGATGTTTCCAGTACAGCAGCCACTGGAGAGACCTGTCCCACCACGAACCCCATCTCCACCGCCACTGAGCCCAAGACCACCGACCCCACATCCAACACTCTTAAACCATCTTGATCAACTCGACCAAAGACTTAGCCACTTAATCAACTTAGACCATCCATCTCCTGAATCGCACCTCCTTGATCTGGCTGACATCGTCATCCAAACCATCGCAGAATCTCCAGAGTCACCATCTGAACAACCACCTGTATTTGAACCAGCTTTTGAGTTGCCATCCTCACCTCCACCTCCCACTGTTCCAGCCTTCCCACTTCCCTACGTTGATCTTCACATCCGTCTCATCCGAATCCGTAACCTTGCAGAAGATCTCACGCAAGTCCGCAACTTAGCAGGAGAGTTAAATCTGGAAGAACAAGAGTCTGTTGTGGTTTCAACAGTACAGAATTTGCACAGCAACATCAGTGAGCTGCTCGACATTCTACATTTGTACTTCCCGAATCAAGCCAGATAAATGCCACAGCAAGTTCCGCCGCTGTTCACTCCAGAAGAGCTCATTCCCTTACAGACTATTTCTCTACATAAAGTTCCTATTCCAATACCACCTTTCCCAACCACTCCTGTGAAAGTTTTAATACCACCACCCTCCCCCGCTGGTAAAGTTCTCCGCAGGGAACCAACTGCTGAGAACCTTGCTGCCCTTGATGATATCAAGGAACCAGACCCACAGAACACTGGACTTTACCCTGTTGATAAGTGTGACTCTGAGCAGTTATCTGAAACCAATACCCATTGGTCCAACGACTTTGACGAACCTTATCTGGAAGACGACACCATTCCTGACGACACGGACGCAAACAGCACCGTGGCAAGTGTTGTTTCAGCAGCAGTTACGGTGTTACATCAGTACACCCTCTTCTTCTGCTTTCCATCTGCTCGACTGTTTGCTGTTGGACTTGTGTGCATGATCCTACTTTGTATAGGTTTGGTTTTGTTTCTCACTACCTTGTTTACCTATACTGCTGACAGTAACCTCTTTGATCTTTGGACCACACTCACTGCCTTTCCCACTGGCAACGTTACTTTGCCCGTTGGAAACGCCACGGTACTTGCAACTACTTCGGTACTTGCAACTACCCCAGCGGTACTTGCGACTACTTCGGTACTTGCAACTACCCCAGCAGTACTTGCAACTACTTCTGTACTTGCAACTGCTCCTGCTCCTCCACCTACTACAGCAGCCTACACAGAGCCCCAACAGAACACCACATTCACACGCCTGTTTGGACACAGATCCCTCCAAACGATCAAAAAGATCAGTCCCCTTGCCACCAGTATTCCCACCCCCTGGGCAGACACATCTGCCGCAACAGACTTTTCAACTGGCAACCCTACAGTGCCTATTGAAAACTCTGTGACTACTCCTGTCCTCACTAATTCTCCTGTTTTGCATTCTACAAGTGTTCCCAATAATATCAGTAGCTCGGTCCATATTGTCCCCAATCTTACAACTGCTTTTGGGGATAATATTACCTTGCTTGAATCACGACCCACCCCTCCTCCTTATCCTCTGGTTCCTACTAGTGACGTTCCTCCTTCCACGAATACTACCTTAGCCACTCCAAATATCACCGTCCCAGCTACTCGTCCTCCCAGATAGCTCAACATCCCAAAGTAGCTATCAATATATGTCCCACAACAGACCAGATAACCAGCCTTCTCCACCTGATTCTCCCCCACCGTCGCCTTTCAATTTAGGTGAACAGTTAATCCCTGAACCCCCAGAGTACCTTTTTGATCCAAGAGAATTAATACATCCCCATTGGGACCCAGCTCCAGAAGACGATCCCAATTGGGACCCCTTCACACGATTTCAAACATTGTGTGAACCCTTATTCGAGAGTTGGACACTAGGTCCTAGTCGAACGGTCACACACACTCTGGTACTGTTTGGAGGAACCTTAGGTTTACAAGTTGAACAAACCGACGATCTCCTAATAAGACCAGAAACTGGTGACGTTGTAGATTTTTGGTTAATCACATACGCTGTACTGGGCACTGACTGGATACCCTTCCTGTTCATTAGAGAGGTTGGATTGAGACCTTTGGAAGTATATAGCCTTTTCGAAATCCCCGACCCTACTGAAAGAGGAGCTATTAGAATTTACCCACCCTACCCAAATTCTTCCTAATGATATATCAAGCATTGGTATACGTAGGAATATTAATTATAGCAATTGCAGCTCTGGTTAAGACCCTAGCATTAATTTTGTTACTCATTTTCATTAACCGCCAATTGCCTTTGGTACAGTCCAGATCTTACATTTAACCATGAAAACTACCAACATGAAGTGCCTAGCCCTTCTGTTGTGTGTGCTCACCATGCCTATGGTACAAGGAACAAAGCATCTAGAAAGTTTTCTGCAACAGTTTATTACCACCCCTGAAATAACATTACCCACAACTGAGGACACGACCACAATCACCCTTGATGTGTGTGCTTACACAATGTGTGGGGAACATCCTGTACAGCAATATTTGTCAGCCTTTGAGGTATACCTGTGTCCCTTCTCCAATTGCGGAAGTTGGGCACAAGTATGGTGGTACACAGGTTCATGGGTTCCATACTCAGGTAGTGAGATTCCAGATCTCAAAAAGAGCATTTCCATTATGAAATTGCGAGTGACTGGCCTCTGTCCAATGACCAAATGTAATCAAGTGGCTATCACTTTCAGAGGAGTAACGGCTGTTACTTACAGAACTTATTCCTTAGGAATTGATGCCACAGGTAGAGACCCCATTGGCAAATTTAAGATTGTTCCACCCCCAACACAACCAGAAAAGAATCCTTTGATGCCAACAAAGATCCCAGAAGTAAAGATTCCTTACCAGATCGTGCCAATTAATAATTCTAAAGATTTAGTGGCACTAGAAACAGGATTTGGAGAAACAAACCTGTGGCTTGAATGGGCGCATTATACTACAAAGAGTTTGAATGTCTCTAATTGTTATTTTTGTTCCCATGCAAGAGCAGAACCAACAGTAGTTCCCTTTCCTTTAGATCTGAACAATGATCCAGATGGTTTTTGGTGTATGTTAGAGTTATTACAAATGAAAGATGATATAACCAGACTTGTCAACATCTTAACGAGCACCACCCCTACTTACCCCCTCGGCTGAGGGTTCCACCTGCATTCAGGATTCCAGATCCTGCTACCAGATATCATACATGTCTGGAACGATATGGGGTGAAAAATACACGGTTTCTAGGAAATTTGACCAATTGTAACACAACCCTAGAAAAAGGGACCCTGCGAAATCTAAATCTCACAGACTTTTCACAAGCTAGAGCAGACATATGGTGGTACTGTGGAACCCACACTATCTACCATACACTCCACAGGAGTTGGACAGGCAGATGTGCCTTAGTCAAATTGGTAATTCCAATTGTAATAGCATCTTTGCTCCCTCCTCATAGCAGCTCTTCCTCACGAGTGAAGAGAAATGCAATGCCTGGATCTTTTGATGATCGGGTCTATATAGATGCAATTGGAGTTCCAAGAGGGGTTCCTGATGAGTTCAAAGCCAGAAACCAAATAGCTGCAGGATTCGAATCAGCTTTCTTTTGGTGGGCTACTATAAATAAGAATTTAGACTGGATCAACTATATATATTACAACCAGCAGAGATTTGTGAACTACACTAGAGATGCAGTTCAAGGAATTGCAACACAATTAGACGCCACCAGCAGGATGACGTTGGAAAATAGATTAGTTCTTGACCAGATTTTGGCATCAGATGGCGGAGTGTGCCGGAAAATAGGTACACAGTGTTGCACCTTTATCCCCAACAATACTGCTCCAGATGGATCAATCACCAGAGCTTTGGAAGGCTTAACCTCACTGTCACAAGAATTGGCAGAGAACTCTGGTGTTGACACATCCTGGACTGGTTGGATGGATAGAGCTTTTGGTAAATGGAAGACATTTATCATTTCAGCAGCCACTACTATAATTATAGTGGTAGCAATTTTTGTATTAGTAGGATGTTGCATAATCCCTTGTGCTAGAGGCTTAGTAGAACGCTTAATTGAAACTGCAATAATGAAAAAGACAACAGCAGGACAATATGTCCTGTACGAAAATCTCCTTCCCAACACCACAGGAGATAACACATTGGACTATCTCCCTCTGAGAAGGACCAATCGCTATGCAAATGCTAGAGACACTAGAGAGATGTCTGCAACTGTATAATCAGGTAATGGCACACAGGGATACAATATAACCATATAAAGCTTTATAAGATGAAGTGATACATGAGCAAAATGTTTACATAACCTATGCAAATCTATGCAAATGTATACTCAAGATATAATCAGTATATAACCAAAGAATTTATGATTGATAACAATATATATACTCACATAGGTAAGAATAAGTTAGAACCTGCATATTAAAGGGTAGAATTAAAAATATTATTATAGTAATTATAAGTTTTTGTATAACCACAGATATAGATAAGAAGGATTGAAATAATTGAAGTGGTGCCAAGATGGTAATTTCAAACCAAAAACAAATTAGACTGTACCAGTTAATCGTAAGACTCAGAAAATTTGATGGCCTGATAGGATACCTTCTGGAATGGATGGTACCATGGTGTATTAACCCTGGTGTCACCCTATGGGATAGGGTGAAGAGGGGAATGTTAATATGTGGCCTAGCTTCAGACCTACCACTGGAATAGTGGTGGGCTAAGCTACACAGCCTAAAGCAACTGAAAAAGTATTGACTAGGCCAAGTAACAAGCTAATGATGTCATATTTGAGAATCTGCAAAAAGCAGGTCTGAACAATGGGTCTTAACACAACCAGGTACAACTTTCTAATTGAATATAGCACCTATAATGAAAGAATAATGGATAAAAGGAATAAAATTAGGTTTTTTAAAGTGGGACTTATTTTCCATCAGATGGCACACAGATCATAAGATGTTATGAAAGGTATTACAAAAGGAAGATGTGAAACTGATAAAGATATTTTGGTAAACGAGAAAAACAAAATGTTCCAAAAACATGTTGACTTTGACGGATATGGGGCAATCTCTTGAAATAGCTAGAACGGAAAGACAGATGGTACAGATGCGCATCTGGCCGGATACAAAAGTATGATCTCAGAAATTGAGAAATATTAGAAAAAAAAGGTACCTCACAATAGACTTGTATTGGGACTTGGGGCTATAAAAGAGATAAGATTTTGAGAGAGAGTTGGAGTCCTCCCCAACGCTTTTCTCGGACAGCGGAGCCCTATGCGATTGAAACCAGAATCTGTTTGATGTCTGTACTTAATTGAACAACTTGGTAAGAATAAAGCCTTCTCTCTGAAATCTATATCTGTCTTTATTTTCAAGTATTCTTCACCTTTCATTGATACTACAAACTAAGCCATACACACAATTAATACTCAATGTGTATATAAATTACTGTTGCATTTTAATAGAATTCATGTAGTTACATAGATGACCAAGAATTCACTTAGATCCTGATAGACAGAAGGCCAAGGTCATGGACAGTATCCTAGACTTACGCCTTCTGGTATCTACACAACAGAGATATCACTGGGATGGAATATCAAAAGGATTTAGGCAGGCGGCCCAACACATAGTGGAAGCGCAGACCCTTTGTCCCTGGAGAAGGGTATTCCTAGGGCGCAAAGAGGGCCTTTAAAATTTACAAAAGGCGAACCAATGTGCCTACATTCACTGAGTGGGAAAGGACAGGGAAAATCAAGCTAATATGTCCACATCCATGGGGGCATGGGTAAGGCAGGGAAAGGGCTAACCTATGTGCCTTCAAAGTGAAGCTGCTATAGCCTCTAACACCCCGGCTAACAACTGGCAAGCCAGGAGCCACCCCCAGGCAGATTTTTGATGGAGCTCGAAGAAGCTGCAGCCACCCTTCCTGGGGAGATAGAGAATACTGAAGAGGCAGTGGAGCTGGCTGGCCATGAGGCACTGTGAAAAGTTGAGTGCTCTCTATCTCCCCCTGCTGGTTGATGGACACAACCCATAAGTAATGGCTTCATCTGCTTGATGACAAGGAAAAATGGTTTAGAGATGGGAGTAACTAGCGAGGTAATTAAATTTGCTGATGACACAAAGTTATTCAAAGTCGTTAACTCACGACAGGATTGTGAAAAATTACAGAAGGACCTTACGAGACTGGAAGACTGGGCAGCTAAATGGCAGATGACGTTTAATGTGAGCAAGTGCAAGGTAATGCATGTGGGAAAAAAGAACCCAAATTATAGCTACGTCATGCAAGGTTCCACGTTAGGAGTTACGGACCAAGAAAGGGATCTGGGTGTCGTCGATAATACACTGAAACCTTCTGCTCAGTGTGCTGCTGCGGCTCAGAAAGCAAATAGAATGTTGGGTATTATTAGGAAAGGTATGGAAAACAGGTGTGAGAATGTTATAATGCCGTTGTATCGCTCCATGGTGCGACCGCACCTTGAGTATTGTGTTCAATTCTGGTCGCCGCATCTCACAAAAGATATAGTAGAATTGGAAAAGGTGCAGGAAAGGGCGACTAAAATGATAGCGGGGATGGGACGACTTCCCTATGAAGAAAGACTAAGGAGGCTAGGGCTTTTCAGCTTGGAGAAGAGACAGCTGAGGGGAGACATGATAGAAGTATATAAAATAATGAGTGGAGTGGAACAGGTGGATGTGAAGCGTCTGTTCATGCTTTCCAAAAATACTAGGACTAGGGGGCATGCAATGAAACTACAGTGTAGTAAATTTAAAACAAATCGGAGAAAATGTTTCTTCACCCAACGCATAATTAAACTCTGGAATTCGTTGCCAGAGAATGTGATGAAGGCGGTTAGCTTGGCAGAGTTTAAAAAGGGGTTAGACGGTTTGCTAAATGACGTCCATAAACCACTACTAAATGGCCTTGGGAAAAATCCACAATTCCAGGAATAACATGTATACTACTACTACTACTTAACATTTCTAGAGCGCTACTAGGGTTACGCAGCGCTGTACAATTTAACAAAGAGAGACAGTCCCTGCTCAAAGAGCTTACAATCTAATAGTATAGAATGTTTGTATGTTTGGGAAGCTTGCCAGGTGCCCTTGGCCTGGATTGGCCGCTGTCGTGGACAGGATGCTGGGCTCGATGGTCTTTTCCCAGTGTGGTATTACTTATGTACTCAACCAGTTGTTAATTGTACAGCGCTGCGCAACCCTGGTAGCGCTTTAGAAATGTTAAATAGTAAATAGTAGTTATGCACAGTGGAACGCTGCTCGTGCTCCAGAAGACTCTGTTTTTAAAAGCTTGTTACAAGCTCCGGACTGGGCAGCGCAGGACTGCGTTACCCACATGTGAGAATATATGGCCTGCTGTCCTTGGAGAATACCTGCTACAGATAAGTATCTTTGCTTTCTCCAAGGACAAGCAGGCTAATATTAAGACATGTGGGGAATCCCTATAAACAGAACATTACAGTAATCCAAGTGTAATAAAACAAGAGATTGCACCAATAACCTGCAAGATGACTAATCAAAGAAATATCTAATTCTTCTTAATTTCTTCAGGGTGAGGTTCAAATTTTAAATTCTCATAAAAAAATAACTCCCAGTATCTTATAACTGTTTTTCCAGTTGAAAAAGAGTACCTTGAAAGCTTTTTGAGAATTCCCTAATACTAAGAATTTAGTTTTATCATTGTTTAATTCCAATTTAAAAGCATTTACTCAACTAGAAATAATATTAATACCTTCCTCTAATATCTGGAATATAAGGTATAATGATGTATCAAAAGGTATAATAATAGTCACATCATCTGTATATATATGTGTTATACCCTGCGAACAGTAATCAAATAGCTAATTGGGCCATCAAGAGATTAAAAATTATGGTAGACGGGGGGGGGGGGGGGGGGGGGGGGGGGGGAACCCTTGTGGAACACATTCAAAAGAGGGATTCAAATTTCCTTTAACTTGATATGATCTTTTCTTTAAGAAACCTGCAAACCAGTCACATACAGGACCAGCAATGCCAAAATGTGTTAATAAATTCAATATGATCTACAAGGTCAAATGCAGCAAACATATCAAAACTGCATAATGAAGACACTATGGCCCATACTAATTTCTCTCCTGGTCTCTGAATGTTAAGGACGTTAGTGTTTCAGTACTAAAGTATTTTCTGAATCCTGATAGTGGAGGGGGAAGCATATTATGAAATTCAATGTAATCTGTCAGCTACCTTACCACTATTCCCTCCATAACCTTAGTAAGAAATGGAATAGATGCTATGGGTCAATAGTTTGAAACCTCCACTGGACTTAATTTTGCATTCTTTGGTACAGGAGTGAGGAGAATGTTTCCTGCCTCAATGGGAAAATGACCAGAATGAAAAATAGCTGTAATGCAACCACAAGCATAATTAAAAGTGTGGAGAGCTGAAGTGTAATAATGAATTAGGACAGTAATCTGAGCACAATTTGATGAGGAATAGTTTCTCTTAAATGACCCAAATAAGGTGAATTCAGGAATTTTAAATATACTCCAATTCCTCTCATCTATAGTCCCCTCCTACAGACTATCACTATAGTCTAAAAATTCAGGTTCATAATGGTCATCCTTTTTTTTTATTTTATTTTAAAGCCTAATTTTCTCAAATTTCTGTTTTAAAAAATAAGCCAATTCATCTGTTGATAGTCAAATTATTTGCTACTAAATGTTACGATGGAGTTAATAGTTTATTTACTAATTAATATTTTTTAGAATCTATTTGATTTGAGCCAATAAGTGAACTAAAGTGTGGTTTTAATTTCTTTGGTTTTTATATTCCTATACATTTCCTCCAAAATAACTTATCAGACTCACTTTGAGTTTTCTGCCATTTTCGTTCCAGAGTTCTACATTGTCTCTTCAATTCATCTAAAGCTAAAACACCTAAAATGAGACAACTTATTAAAATCTGCCCTTCATCTACGACGACTGACCCACATTTGCCTGTCCAAGTTGGATACACCAACGCTAGATCAGTAGTTAATAAAACAGAAATCATCACTGACTGTATCACGTCAGACAACCTGGATTTACTCTTCATCACAGAAACCTGGGTTCGTGATTTAAAAGATCCCATCATACTTGACTTATGCCCCCCTGGTTATAAGATATCTCATTGGCCTAGGAAAGATAAAAGAGGTGGAGGCATAGCATTTATCCATAGAACTAATTTCTCTGCAGAACCCATCTCAGAGTCTATCCCACCACAAATCGAAATTGCTTCAATTAAACTTTATAATTCCATACTATGTGACCACCTAACCTGCATATTGTTTTACAGGTCTCCCAACAACTGGAACATTAGCCAAACTATGTTCATGGACTTTATTTCAAATGCATGCGTTAACAGCTCCATTATACTATTAATTGGAGACTTGAACCTTCATCTAGAAGACTCCAACTCTGTCCATACTCGAGAGTGTATTGACTTCCTTCAATTATGTGACTTTATCCTACCCCCTATGCAACCTACCCACTACATAGGCCACTCACTTGACATCATCTCCTATAAACACTCTTCAGACCAAAACTTCCTCATTTCAAATATCCTCTGGGCTGCTTCACCTTGGTCTGATCATTACAGAGCAACCCTATCCTTATACTGGCGTAAAAAGGACCAGATTTTAGCACGCAAACCCTTAACAATCATCACCAGAGGACGGATCGACAAAGAAACCTTCTGGCACCAAATCTATAATAAGGAATGGTTGATACATCCCAATTCAAGTCATTTCCTCAAAGAATGGGATAACAGGTGCAAACTCATACTGGATGAAATAGCACCTTTACACCCCAAAACTCTACATAGAAGAAACCCTTCTCCTTGGTTTAATGACACTTTAAAAAAACTCAAATCACAAACCAGGAAACTGGAAAATTTTTTGGAATAAATCAAAAAACAACCTCACCTTCAATGCATTGAAACAATCTCAAAAAGAAAGCCATTAAGCAAGCAAAAAGATCCTATTACACAAAGAAGATTACAGCCACTGGAACAGACATAAGAAAACAATATCAAATTATAAAAAATCTTCTCAACACCATCCCAGTCACAACAACATCCTCAAACTGTCCATCTGCCGACCAATTAGCCAAATACTTTAAAGATACAATCATCAACCTATGCAATGCAATCCCCCAAGATAACGCCAGTATTGATAGCTTTCTTGACGAACTAGACCCAGATATGGACGGAATTCCGGATGACCGATCCTGGACAAACTTCACCCTTCTTACCACTGAGGAAATTTCCACAATATCCAAACTCTCTAAGTCCCATTGCCATCTTGACCCATGCCCTAACTACCTAATGGATAATGCACCATCACATTTCATTACAGACCTTACCACTCACTTAAACTTTCTCCTTCAACAGGAATCCTTCCCCACCGAACATGGTGACATACCACTTACACCAATACCTAAAAACATCAAGAAACCAGCAGATGACATCACTAATTACCGCCCTGTGGCCTCCATCCCCTTACTGATTAAATTGATGGAAAACAGAGTAACCTCCCAACTTAACAAATTCATTCAAAAATTCTCCATCCTACATGAGTCGCAATTGGGATTTCGACCTGCCAACAGCACAGAAATGGTATTACTCACCTTAATGTCCAAATTCAAACTCGAAATTTAATTTGGAAACAGCATCCTCCTTCTGCAATTCGACCTGTCTAGCGCATTTAACATGGTAAATCATGATATTCTTACAAAATTACTGGATAAACTAGGAAATGGTGGAAACATCATTAAATGGATAAAGGATTTCATCACCACTAGATCCTACCGAGTTAAATCATCCTCTTTTATTTAATCTCCTTGGTCATCAGAATGTGGGGTACCCCAGGATCGCCTCTATCTCCAAACCTCTTTAACCTTATGATGATCCCTCTGGCCAAATCCCTATCTAAATTAGGCCTCAATCCCTTCATTTATGTTGACGATGTCACTATATTTATCCCCTTCAAGTCTGATTTAGCAGAAATCTCCGATAAAATAAACAATGGAATGAACATTCTAACCTCCTGGGCCAATGCTTTTTAGATGAAATTGAATAAGGAGAAAACACAATGTCTAATCCTCTCATCCCAATATTCTTCATTCATCCCAACTACTCTCAACACCCCAGACGTCAATATTCCCATATCCGACAACCTAAAATTTTAGGAGTTGTTTTAGACAACCATCTAACTCTGGAAAATCACGCAAAAACTACGATAAAGAAAATGTTCAACATTCATACCATCCGTAACTTGGTTCAATCCACTGTACTTACCCACGCTGACTACTGCAACAGTATTTTTATCGGATCCAAGGCCCAAATCCTGAAAAAATTCCAAACCAAAACACTGCAGCCAGACTTGTTTTTGGTAAATCACGATTTGAGAGCACAACACCTCTCCGTGAAAAGCTCCATTGGCTCCCTATTACTGAACGAATATCTTTCAAGATCCATACTTTGATTCACAAGATCATCTACGGAGAAGCCCCAGGTTACATGTATAATTTGATTGACCTTCCAGCCAGAAATGGCTCAAAATCTTCTTGAACTTATCTCAATCTTCATCTTCCCAAATGTAAAAGACTTAAGTATAAAACATATTACGCATCCAACTTCTCCGTCATGGGCAGCCAACTCTGGAATGCCTCAGCAAGATACATTCGAACAGTTAATGACCATCTACCTTTTCGGAAGCTGCTAAAAACTTACCTCTTCAAGCAAGCCTACAATAAGGACCTGACTTAAATTGCGAGCCCATCTGCATTACCTGGTTCAGATCTCAAAGTTAAAATCTGGAATATGTCTCCTGTCTAATCCTTCTAGTATATCCCTCTTCCTTCTTCTCCCTACACATCCTAGTAAGCTCCTTTGAGCAGGGACTGACCTTCTTTGTTAAACTGTACAGCGCTGCGTAACCCTAGTAGCGCTCTAGAAATGTTAAGTAGTAGTAGTACATCCCTCTTCGTCCCTCCCTTACACTCTCCTATACCCACCTCCCCTTCCTCTACCATCCGCCTTCCACATTTCACCTATCCACATGTAACGACTGTCTCTTTATTTACTTGTCCAACCTGTAATGCTATGTAAACGACCACCGCTTTATTTATTATATTACAGCTGCATCCATTCTTTGCTACTTTATTTAATCTGTAGTACTATGTAAGCCGCATTGAACCTGCTAATGAGTGGGAAAGCGCGGGGTATAAGTGTTACAAACAAATAAATAAATAATTCAACTAATTCTTTAGTGAACCAGCCAGGTTTAATATTCTTAATGTGGTGCAATTTTATCCATCATTTCTTTACTTATTAAAAGCCAGTTTAAAATACTATATGAGCCATCTAATAACTGAGAAGATAGCAAAGGATTGACCTTGTCCCAACATTCCTCTGGTTCCACTTTCCTACGTACGATGCAATCTTGATTAGTTTTCTGTGATTCCAATCTATAGTAAACTGCAGACCATAGTGATCCGACCACATCAGATCCCCAGTTAATCTCTATATATAAAAGGCACCACCAACGTTCTAATGAAGCCTCACTTCCGTTTTGCATGGTGGTATATATCCGGTTTCACGAATCACAGGCAGGAGTAAGGAGTAGGGAAACACGCTCCTTTCCTGCTGACTCTGCTGCCCGGGTTGCTCCCTTCCCCCCCGCTGTATCGTCAGGGCATGGCTGAGGATCTCAAAGCACAGAACACCCTTCCTCCCCCTTACTTCTTCCCTCCTTCCCCTTACATTTACATTTAAAACAACACCAGGGGCTTGCAACTCTGCCTCTCTCTGCTTATTCTATCCCTCCGCCGAGAACTAGCATTAAACTGACCTTTTGAGTGGAAATTGGACTCACTCAAACATAGCCAGCAAGCTGCAATCTGCTGCTCTCCTGCTGACTCTGTTGCCTGGCCTGCTCCCCTCCCCCCCGCTGTCTCGCCAGACCATGGCTGAGGATCTCAGGGCACTGAACCCCCTTCCTCTCAGCTGCAATGTCAGAGAAAATGAGTGCAGGGAAGGGCAACCGCTCCCTCCCTCCCTTTACATTTAAAGCAACACCAGCAACTTGCATCTCTGCCTCTCTCTCTGCTTATTCTCTCCCTTCGCCGGACAACTAGCATTAAATAGCCCTTGCGAGTGGAAACCGTAAAACTGGTGTACAGAGAAATGGGAGTTACTTGATGCTTTTCTTGACAACAGACCTCTTCTGTATGCCCTATTTTCCAGACTGCTGCTGCTGCCAGTTACATATAAAGCGCAGGACTCAGACAGGCTTGCCACTTTCAGAAGCCAACAACACTCTTTCTACACATTCACTCTGCAGGGGAGAGGAGAATCGATGGATGGCAAAAGGGGGGACAGGGGATAGAGGAGAATCGCTGGGTAGCTGGAGGGGGTGCAGGGGAGACAGGAGAATAGCTGGGTGGATGGAGGGGGGCAGGGGAGAGATAACAATCACACACACATTCACTCTCACAGACACACTAACACCCAGACTCAATCTCTCTCTCTCTCACACACACACACGGTGCTGCCAACCACGCAGAGGGGGGGGGGGGAGAGGCAGGGGGTCCTGAGACCACAAGGGAGGGGAGGGGAACGCAGAGGGGGAGGGGGTCCTGAGACCTGTGAGGGGGGAGGGGGTCCTGAGGGGACAGGCATCTCTGTCACACATACACTCTCACAGTGTCTTCCTCTCTCTCACTCTCACACTATGTCTCACATTCACTCTCTATGTGTCACACAGTCACTCACACACTTGAACATTCTGGCCAAATCCCTATCTAAATTAGGCCTCAATCTATTCATTCATGCTGACGATGTCACTATATTTATCCCCTTCAAGTCCGATTTAGCAGAAATCTCCGATAAAATAAACAATGGAATGAACATTCTAACCTCCTGGGCCAATGCTTTTTAGATGAAATTGAATAGCGCCCTTTTCATGTGTGTCAGAAACGGGCCTTTTTAACCCTACACCCCCTCTCCCAAGTCGCCGCTGCTCCCCCCTCTCCCTCCACCCAGCAACTTTCCCTCCAGTCCCACCCACACACACACCCAACAGACTTGCCGTGCTGCTCCAATCTCTGCCCGAAGCTGCAGTACCGGACCAACAAAAACATCAGCTTCCTGTAAACAGCTCTGCAGCCGCTCCTCTCGCTTCACGTCGCTCCTACAGGGTCCTTCTCCAGGGGCACTGACGTCCAGGCGTGAGGACCGGCTGCACAGCCAACTGCCAGTCCTGATGGCCTCCTGCGGTGCCTTGCCTGCTTTGTTAAAACACCTGATGCTGATTTTGGACCGCCGCGCCGCCTCTGTGGATGGAGACAGTTGCTGGCCGCAAGGAGAGGGGGGAGCAGCGGCAGCGACTTGGTGAGGGCGAGGGGGACAGTGGCAGCGCAGACATCGGGGGGGGGGGGGGGGAAGCGGTGCTAGCGCCCTTTTCATTCCTCTCTGAAATGGGCCTTTCACATTAGTATTAAATATAGATATAAGATTATCATCAGGGAATCTATTTTATTTTTGTTACATTTGTACCCCGCACTTTTCCACTCATGGCAGGCTCAATGCGGCTTACATGGGGCAATGGAGGGTTAAGTGACTTGCCCAGAGTTACAAGGAGCTGCCTGTGCCTGAAGTGGGAATCAAACTCAGTTCCTCAGTTCCCCAGGACCAAAGTCCACCACCCTAACCACTAGGCAAATGATGCTCTTTATTGTGAAATTAAGTGAAATAGGGTCACTTAAAATTTAGAGATTGAAGAAATTTCAAGAAAAGCCTGACCTTTGGGTCTCCTTGATCTTCCAAATAGAGATTTATGTCTCCTTTTAGTAATATATTTTCATTTTCTAAAACTATATTAGTAAATCTAAAAAAATTGGTGGAAGTATTCTTCCATTGGCCTGGAGGGCAGTAAAATCAAACATATAAACGGCAAGTGACGACTCACCTGCAAATGCACAGTAGAGTCGGAACGCTGAGAGTGTAGAAGTCCAAGCCCCGCCTCCACCAGTACAGCCCAATAGGGAGGAGGGCTTGGACATGGGCGTGGAAATCGGAGGAGGAGGGACCAGGGAGGGAAGGAGGGGACGGAACTGAGAGAAACAGACGCTGGGAGAAGGGCAGGGGAGAGAGCAGGGTTGGTGGACGGGGGGAGGCCATAGGAAAACAAAAAACTAGCTTGTTGTTATGGGCTTAACGGCTAGTGGAATAATAGTTTGAGTATGTCTAGTTATGCAGTTTCCGGGTTTGGACTTTAAAAATAGGTCAGTTTGCAAGCCAGCTCATTCGTGGTGACCTCCTTTAAAAAGGATCTTTATGTTCCTGCCAACAGTTAAAAGACCAATTCGCTTCCTCTCCTGTACTCCCAAACCAACCCAGCCATGAAGCCTTTCTTATATGAAAGGTGCCAGCTGCACCAATTTGGCTGTTGTTGTTGTTTGAAGTTTGCTGTACACACTGGAGAAAAAGTCAAGACTCACTCTTCTATGTTAGTGAGGGTCTTAGCTTAACCTGAACCTGTATATTGGCCCAGAAGTCTGATACAGATATACCATCTCTCCCTTTATGAATGAAATCCAGTTCTTTACAGTCCATTGGTCTAGACATGAGGGATGGAGGCTTATGTTTTCTATAACTTCATAGCTTCATCACTTGAAAGGTCCCAGCTATGCATGTTCACCTGTGACCTCACAGTGGTTCTCCTCCATGGTAACCCTGGGCCTGAGATTGAAGCATTGTATGAAACATCCAACAAGAGGACTGAAGGAGATTTCCACTCTTTATAATGAACGTGCACACAAAAGAATGGTAAATGTCCACCAAGAGCAAGGTAAGAGTGACAGGCTATAATATTATAATATGCTATTATTTTAACAATTCTAAGGCTGCAACAGCATTATAAAGAAAGTCTATAGAAGTCCTTACTGTTTCAATCAATTTCAGTTTCATGATGAAGGAAGAGGTTTGATCATTGAACTATTTATCAGAAGACAAATGTGGGATGTCAGTTAAGACTGTGTTTTCCCTTCTGACTTGGACAATTTCCTTTGTGCCAAAGTTCTCCAACTGTAATGTGATAAATTGGAGCATTGCTTGTCCTCCATGCTAAAGCTATTCTGGTACTGAAGTCTGAAAATGTATTTAGAATGTCATCATACAGAATTCTTTGAGATCATAGTTCCTCAAAAAGTTATACAGAACTCCACGTGTATATGTGGTGGTCTCAGTTAATTTCTTTTGATAAAATTGCTCAGCGTTCATTGGCTAATCAGACTTCAAAATGTGTCCAAAATTCACTCTATAGCACAAATGTTACAAAGACGGACTAAGAAATAAAAAGTCAACGTAGAATTAGGCAAAGAACTACTACTATTTAGCATTTCTAATTAGGCAAAGAACACATTAAATTCATGTTTCAGAATGTATACCAGTGGTTCTCAAGCAGAGTGTCCTCAAAGGTTTGACGTTAACAGCAAGACTGTACTTTCCTTAAGCTGGGAAGACCAAAGATCCAGAGTCAGGTGCTTGGAATCTCCCTAACTGGTCTGCTGCAACCAGTCTCAAATGGAAATTCTGTAGGTCTACTGTTCATGTTTTGTTTGCCTACATAGTTTCCAAGTAGCATAGTTGCAGGGTTACTCCTCCACATCAGCAGTGAAAAGGAAGCAGTCTTGCCCTTATCTGTGTCATTAGTGAGACAGCCCACTCTCCTTCCCAGTATTGTGCCAGTTCTGGAGATCACCTCTTTGTAAGGGCATTGAGAGGATGTATGCAGTTCAGAAAATAAAAAGCCTGAAACACAAAACTTGTACTCAAAAGAAAGAATAGAAATATTCAAATGTTTAACTGACTCCAATAAAGTACTAGCTGACATTGGGTGAGATTCAGTGGAGGGGCCTGTTCACTCACCTTACCCTTGATTAATTCATTCTTCCAACCTGGACCCCTTCACCAGTCCAGACCATTTAATTTTTGGTCTCTACCCATTCCCACCAGTTTCTCTCAATTTCCCTTCATCCCCAGCAGTCTCTCTTTCAACCTCTGATCCTGACCCTCATCAGTCTGCCTCTCTCTCTCAATCTTTTTCCCTGTCCCTAGCAGTCAATCTAATTACCCCTCTCCATTGTGGTCATTCACTTTCTCACTCCCTCAGTAGCAGAAGTTACTCTTAAATCTGCCCCTCCCATGCTCATTATCCATTTTAAGCAGTCCAATTCATAGCGTAGAGGTGTATACACAGAGCAGCATGTCCATGGCAGGTTGGCCATGATTGCTAGTGCCAGCAGAGTATGGAAGATGTCTGGTATGATGGTTAACATATAGATAGGTAAGAGGAGTTAGAAAGTAAGGTGACTAATTTAACGAAAGGTGCACATGAAGTCAGAGAGATGTTAAATATTAGCATAGCTAGGGTAGGAGCAGATAAACATGTCCTGCTGCAGTATGTGCAGCCCATGTTACTCCTTGTATGTGTGTGTGTGTGTGAGTGAGTGAGTGAGACTAACAAGTTAGTTACTAAATAATAATAATAATAATAAAGGCCTGGTTGAAGAGCCAAGCTTAAATCTGCTTTAAACATTACACACCGCCTTTCTTTCCAACATGGACATTAATGACTTCCTCTATTGTCTCACGGCTGTCCTTCTTCAACACGTTCTCCAGCCATCTCAATGTGGTCGTCTGAATATGGCTGAGGATATTAGCTGAGGCAAATCTACCCAGCACAAAATCTACTTGAGCCTGCTGTACGAGTTGAGAGAGGAAACCACCCAGCCTTGATGCCAGAATTGCAGCCATAATCTTGATATCCTGATTCAGCAGCAAAATGGACCTGTAGGAACTTACCAACTCTGCATCCTTGCTTGGTTTTGGAAGGACAGTTATATAAACATGGTTTAGTGAGGATCCTGTGATTCGAGTGATCGATTCACACATTTGAACAAAGGGCCCTGGGAGCACACCCTGTAAGATCTTATAGAATTGGAGGTTTGGCCAATTTAAATTTTTTAATAATCCCTTGCACCTCCTGCCCCCTCAATAGAGCATTAAGTTGCTCCAATTGTTCCACCGATAGGGACAGCAATTCCGAAGAGTTAAAAAAAATTCACTACACTTACTACTAGAGAATGAGCCTGTGTCATACAAGGAGGTGTAGAACTGTATGAACTCTTTAAATATCCTCCAGCTTGGTGCAGAATAATGTAACTTTTTGACGAACCTTTGCTTCACCAAAGAGGCCAACAATTTTCCTGTCATATTTCCCCATCGAAAGGCCCTAGCATCCAGTAGCATTTGCATCTATTGCTTGACCTTGAAATGGCCTTTACGATTCTGTTCTGAGGGGTGGAGTATAAACAATCTCCTCTCCTTCAATCTAGATGCCACCTCCATAAGATCTTTCTCCCTCCTCTTATTGATTGACGCTGTAAAAGCAGTAATCTTGCCCCTGAGAACAACCTTTGCAGCCTCCCACTATACCCTGGGCTCCACCTCGTCCACATCATTTCAACTGCGTAATCCAGCCAGGCCTGACGGAGATATATATGTTTTGATACAGTGCAGGGTTCATTTCACACCATGGAGACCTAGAGGCCTGCCCCCACCTCAAATCCACCACACCGGTGAATGGTCAGGAACATCTGCTGTTCCAAAGTTGGTCCTATCCACCTTCTGGATCAAAGATTGTGACAAAATTATATAATCTAAATGTGGGTGGACCCTATGTGGGTGTGAAAGGAAAATGTAATCATGCTTGTCCATGTGTAGCATCCCCCACACATCCATCAACTCTAGGTCTCTGGTGAGCAAGTTGACCCCTTCTCCTCATGATCTTTTGTGGATTTTTGGGGGGCCTGAGATCTGACAGAGGATCACTGGTAATATCAAAATCTTCAAGAATAAGAGGATAGACATCAAATGTCGCTAGGCAGGCTGACATGAGTGCAAAAAATTTATTTGAATAAACATTAGGGGTGTAACTACTGCAGAGAGACACCCTAATCTCTTGTAGGTCAACTGCCACCACTATGTAAGCCACATTGAGCCTGCAAATAGGTGGGGGAATGTGGGATACAAATGCAATAAATAATAATAAATAATACATAATGACCCTCTGGGTCCTGATATAACCTATGCATGGTAAACGCAACACTTTTACGAATCAGGTTGGCTACGCCACATTGAGGGGCATTTTCGAAACGGACGTTCTTACAAAATGGCAAAATCCAGGGGCGGGGAAACCCGTATTTTCGAAACAAGATGGACATCCATCTTTCATTCTTAAATTTGGACGTCCCTAGATTTGGTCGTCCCTAGACATGGATGTTTCTGACTTTCGGTGATTTTTGAAACCAAAGACGTCCATGTCAAAAATGGTCGTGGGAGGTGCCAGCATTTCTAGTGCACTGGTCCCCCTGACATGCCAGGACAACAACCAGGCACCCTAGGGGGTACTGCAGTGGACTTCATAAATTGGTCCCGGGAACATAGCTCCCTTACCTTGTGTGCTGAACTCCCCAACCCACAACTGTACACCACTACCATAGCCCTCACGGGTTAAGGGAGGGGCACCTATATATGGGTACAGTGGGTTTGTGGTGGGTTTTGGAGAGCTCACTTTCCTCCACAAATTTAACAGGTGGGGGGGTCCACCTGTCTGAAGTACCCACTAAAACTGCTCCAGGGACCTGCATGCGCTGTCATGGACCTGAGTATGACATAGAAGCTGGCACAACATATTTTGAAAGATGTTTTTTGAGGGTGGGAGGGGGTTAGTGACCACTGGGGAAGTAACGGGAGGTCATCCCCGATTCTCTCCAGTGGTCATGTGGTCATTTTGGGCACTTTTGTGTGCTTTGGTCCAAGTGTTCGTCAGGGACGTCCTTGTTTTTTTCGATTATGGGTCAAGGACGTCCCAGTGTTAGGCACGCCCAAGTCCTGACTTCGCTACGCCTCCGACACACCCCCTTGAACTTTGGCCGTCCCTGGGACAGAGTGCAGTTGGAGAAGTCCTAAATCGGGTTTCGATTATACCGATTTGGATGTCCCTGGGAGGACGTCCATCTTTCGATTTATATCAAAAGATGGACGTCCATCTCTTTCGAAATTGAGCCCCATTGTCTACCATTATAGGCTGCTTAAAGATATCCCTCACCCAGTCTTGCTTCAATTTTAAATGTTCAGGTTTTCTTAGGTGAGTCTCTTGTAAAAGAGTTATATCGGTGTGCTGTCTTAACATCTGCAGAATCTTAGCCTGCTTTAAGGCAAATGGACCCTGTCCACAGTAAGGGACAAGATTTTTAGACTAGCCAATCCCCTTACGTGGAAAACGTAAGTGTAGCAGACAAGAATGTGAGGTGGTAGGCCCTCAGTGCTAAAAAGTGGCTAACCCAGATCTGAGGCACCAAAGGAATTGTTCCCAAAACAGAAGCACAGATATAGTGGGATTAGAAAAGGTACAGAGAAGGGCGACGAAAATGAGTGGAGTGGAACAGGTAGATGTGAATCGTTTGTTTACTCTTTCCAAAAATTCTAGGACTAGGGGGCATGTGATGAAGCTACAAAGTAGTAAATTTAATATGAATCAGAGAAAACTTTTCTTCACTCAACGTGTAATTCAACTCTGGAATTCGTTGCCAAAGAAGGTGGTATGGCGGTTAGCTTAACGGAGTTTTAAAAGGGTCTGGACGGCTTCCTAAAAGAAAAGTCCATAGACCATTATTAAATTGACTTGGAGAAAATCCACTGCTTATTTCGGGGATAAGCAGCATAAAATGTATTGAGCTTTTTGGGGATCTTGCCAGGTATTTTTGACCTGCATTGGCTGCTGTTGGAAACAGATTCTGGGCTTCATGGACCTTTGATCTGTCCCAGTGTGGCAATACTTATGTACTTATGTAGCATAAACAACTAAACAAACATTGTACAAAAGCACATATTGTAAAAGAGCTTGAGGTCCCCCTCCCCACCTACCTCAACTCTCTTCCTCACCCCCCCCCCCACACCTCCCATTAAAAAATCCCAAGTAGAGGGAAAAGGGAAATGGGACTTGATATACCGCCTTTCTGAGGTTTTTGCAACTACATTCAAAGCGGTTTAGATATATTCAGGTACTTATTTTGTACCAGGGGCAATGGAGGGTTAAGTGACTTGCCTAGAGTCACAAGGAGCTGCAGTGGGAATCAAACTCAGTTCCCCAGGATCAAAGTCCACTGCACTAACCACTAGGCTACTCCTAAAGCCCACACACACACACCAAACTGGTTCCCAACATTCACACTATCCACTCCCTTCCAATCACCAACTCTTCCCTGCCCCGGTCCCTACCAGCCTCTTAACTGAACTTCCCCATTAACCTGCATACAGAACTGCAAACAATCAGCTGAACACAGAAATAGTAATCATCAGTGAACCAAAGGCCTCATAAGTCTTGAACATGGATCTCCCCATAACTGCCACCAGTCAGGGATGCCGAGAAACCCTGTGAATGAGCTCTCCAGCGCCCCTGTTGCAAGACCCTGTTGGACATGGCCACAGAAAAGTGTGCCATGCAAAACAGGATCATCAGTCTGACAGCGATAAAGATGACCCAAGGAGGTTTAGGTGGTACTCCTCAAACAGTGTACGCTGTGGGGTCACCCAAATGCTTTGCAATCCAGGCAGGTCAAATAATGCTCACCAGGGCTACCGCTCCAAGGGCACCAAGGACTGATGCAATCACAGAGCTCTGTGCTGACCCCACATGAGCACAAAGAGAGTGTAACATCCACTAGGACACCCTTTGAAAACAAATGGTCTCTGGAGGGGAACAAAACCACCAGAAACCACATCCAGAACACCAACCATAACACACAGTGGCAACTGGAATGTCAGCTTTTTTTTTTTTTTAATTTTTAACAAGAATTCTTTATTGAGGGAATGTGCTTGTTACAACTCAAATCAGTACAAACAGAAATCATACAAATCCCTTACCATATAACATCATGAGTGCTTCAGGTCTAGCAATAACACTATCGTATGTATGCAGAGTATTTCTTGTAATATTTAAACTTTTTATGTGTATCCCCCTTTCCCAAAACCAACCCCCCCCCCCCACCTTCTCCCTATGTCTCATCCCCGAGGAAAATCTAACCTCCATATCTATGCCAAGAATCTTATCACTGGGGCCCAAATTTGCTCCCACTTTGCTAGGGTTTTTTGTTCCATAGCCATTAACTTTTCCATGTTGCTTATATACCATAGCAAATGATACCATTGTTGCATGGAGGGACATCTCGTCTGTTTCCACATCCTTGCTATCAGCAACCTGGCTGCATTAATGCATTGTTTTGCCAGCTGTGCACCCGGGGCCCTTAGTCCTGTGAGAGGTTTATTAAACAAATAAATTGCTGGGCCCCAGGGAATTTGTCTTCCACCCAGACCTGTACTCTCCCTCGCACCGACTTCCAGAAAGCTGTTATTTTTCTGCAAGACCACCAGATATGTCCCATTGTGCCCCTCTGCCCGCACCCCCTCCAGCATAAATTGGAGGTATTCGGGAACATATGGTGCAACCTCTCCGGGGTCAAATACCAGCGGTATAAAACCTTTGTACAATTCTCTTGAATATTGACCGCCCGAGAGCAAGAGACCGAGGCCCTTTCCATCTGTTGCCATGCTTCGGGGGTATAGGTCACTTCTAGTTCTTTTTCCCATCTACTTCGATGTTTACTACTTAGCTCTAGTGAGTCCCTCAAATAGCCATATAGTTTAGAAATCAGCCCCTTTGTCTTTTCAGTTTCTACACATAATTGCTCCAAAAAGGTAACTTCTCCCCTTAATTTACCCCTCCGACCGGGTGTCTGGAGAAAATGAATAATCTGATTATATGCGTAACGGTCTTGTTGGGGTAGATCATATTCATTTGCTAATTCCTCAAATGTGATGAAACGATCCTCCTTCATTAGTTGCCCCCACCATATCAGTCTGTTTTCCCGCCATTTAATAAAAGGGGAAAGGGAGCAACCAGGAGGCAACGTGGCATTGTATGCTATAGGTGTCAGTCTCGAGTCATGAAATCCCTTTACTCTCTCTAATTTATCCCAACATGAGAAGGTGTATTGAATGATTGGGTTAAGAGGCCTAGGGAGGTATCTATTTCTAGGAGCTAGCCACAGCAGCTGTCCCAACTTCAATGGGCTGTGGATCATAACTTGCTCCATCCCAATCCAAAGTTTATGATCTGACTCATGGAACCATTCAATTGCAGCTTTCGCTTGGGCAGCTCTGTGATATAGGCCTAAATGTGGTACCCCTAATCCTCCCCTCCCCTTCCGAGCCGCATATAATACAGATCGGGGAAACCGGGGCCTACGATCTTGCCAAATAAATTGTTGAAGTCTAACTTGGAGTGACTGTAACATACGCTCATCAATTGGCAGGGGTATGGATTGAAACAAATAAAGTAACCGGGGAAGAATATTCATCTTAACCGTTGCTATTCTCCCAAACCATGATAAATGGGAATGTCAGCTTTATTGCAATTTATCTGCAAACAATTTCAGGTCACCTGGATCTGAAAAAAACAGTCTTGGCTGGTTACAAGAGTGTGAAGAACATTCCCTTGTTAAATAAGTAATGGCAATATTGCCTCATCTTCTTTTGCTGCTCAGAAACGCTCGCCAAGTAATCTTCGAATAATATTTTGCTGCCTTTTTTGTAATCCACTGGCCTCTGCACCTGAAAAGCTTGTAGAACCTGATCTTTGTCAGAGTAGTAAGCACATGAACCAAAACTGTCCGCTGCTCTCCTTCCCTAATGGCGTCCACTCTATGCACATGTTCCACTCTCATGGCACTGTCTGGAAGAACAAGGCCTAGGTGACTTATTTATTTATTATTTATTTACCGCCTTTTTGACGGAATTCACTCAAGGCGGTGTACAGTAAGAATAGATCAAACATGAGCAATAGGCAATTAGAGCAGTAAAAATATTCGAACAACAATACAAAGTATGGCATGGTATACTACTTGCAATGACAACACAATATGTACTAGAACATTATAATTGGTAGTGAAGGGTATGGCAAAGTTGTAACAAATTGATGAGTAAGAAAGTAGGAAGAATTAGAAAGGTGACATGGAGGGGCATATTCGAAAGGGACGCCCAAGGTTTCCTGGGGACGTCCTCGCAGGACAGCTCCAGCAAGGGGCGGGGAAACCCGTATTATCGAAACAAGATGGGCGTCCATCTTTCGTTTCGATAATACGGTCAGGGACACCCAAATCAGCAAATTTATGTCGACCTTAGAGATGGTCGTCCCCAGGACTTGGTCATTTCTGATTTTCGGCAATAATGGAAAGCGAGGACGCCCATCTCAGAAACGACTAAATCCAAGTCATTTGGTTGTAGGAGGAGCCAGCATTCGTAGTGCACTGGTCCCCCTGACATGCCAGGACACCAACCGGGCACCCTAGGGGGCACTGCAGTGGACTTCAGAAATTGCTCCCAGGTACATAGCTCCCTTACATAGTAACATAGTAGATGACGGCAGAAAAAGACCTGCATGGTCCATCCAGTCTGCCTAACAAGATAAACTCATATGTGTATACCTTACCTTGATTTGTACCTGCCTTTTTCAGGGCACAGAACGTACAAGTCTGCCCAGCAGTATTTCCCGCCTCCCAACCACTAGTCCCCATCACTGGCTCTGGCACAGACTGTATAAGTCTGCCCTCCACTATCCTCGCCTCCCAACCACCAACCTCTCTTCCCCCACCTGCTTACCTTCAGCCAGATGCACTAACTGAACGGAAAAGGCCCTTCCCTTTCCCTTACCGATCCCTTAGCGATTCAGAAAGGAATGGGCATGCATGAAGGAAATCACATGCAGATCAGCTACATTTTTACAACTGCAGGGACTGGTTTTCATACACCATGTCACTATCTTTGACTCTGCCTGGCTCTTGGAAAACATCACCCCTTTTATTCTATGGTGGTTTGTTGGCAAAAATGTGAGCCTGGGGGCTGATGTCCTGTGACCTCACTGGGGAAAAAACCCGGGGGTTCAGCCTGGGAGACAATCATCCTCTTTCCTGCAGCTTTCACCAGATTAGTACCCCCTGCTCCCACCCCAACCAAAACTGATGGTAGTTTTCACAAATGACATTGAATGCTTTTGTTTGAAAATGGCTGTCATGACTCACTGTTAGCTCATTTGCACACGATTTCCTTCCTAAGGAGGGGAAGCCAGTGCAGAGCAGCCAAGCATTATGCGTGGCTGCTCTGCACATGCCAAAGATGGCTTCATAAATGCAGACAAGCTGCATGTATATTAGCTGTCTACAACCTTAAATAAATTGCCGTCTACAACCTTAGAAAAACACAAGTCCAGGTGAAAACATCCAAGTGCTCGTCAGGGAGGTCTTTTTTTTTTTTTTTTTTTTTAGATTATAGGTGAAGGACGTCCTTTGCTATGCCTCCGTCCCTGCGACGGGCAGTTGAGGGCGTCCAAAATGAGGATGTTTCTGTGAGATGGACGTCCATGCTTTTGCTATGTATCCGACACCCCCTTTATTTGGATTTTGGATCACAAGTAGCAGCAGTGGGATTTGAACCAGCCACCTCTGGATTGCAAGACCAGTGCTCTAACCACTAGGCCACTCCCCCACTCCACTCCCTTGAAATTTGGCCGTCCCTGTGGGGGGGCAGTTCAGGACGTCCACGCCGTCGCTATGCCTCTGCTGACACACACACACCTCCCCTCCCAGGGACCTGCATACTGCTGTGATGGACCTGAGTATGACATTTCAGGCTGGCAAAAAAAGTTTTGAAAGTTTTTTTGAGGGTGGGAGGGGGCTAGTGACCACTAGGGGAGTCAGGGGAGGTCATCCCCGATTCCCTCCGGTGGCCATCTGGTCAGTTCGAGCACCTTTTTGAGGCATGGTCGTAAGAAAAAATGGACCAAGTAAAATTGGCCAAGTGCTCGTCAGGGAAGCCCTTCTTTTTTCCATTACCGCTCGAGGACGCCCATCTGTTAGGCACACCTCAGTTTCGCCTTTGCTACGCCCCCGTGAACTTTGGTCGACCCTGTGACAGGAAGCAGTTGGGGACGCCCAAAATCGGCTTTCGATTATGCCGATTTGGGCGACCCTGAGAGAAGGACGCCCATCTCCCGATTTGTGTCGACAAATGGGCGCCCTTCTCTTTCGAAAATAAGCCTTTTGGTAGCCAGTGTTCCACAAAGTCCCAGCGCTCTTCATCTTTCACTGGTTCAGGCAAGCTGATTCTCACGTTGTTACGCCTACCTCTGTTTTTCTGATCATCAACCTTCTCGAGCAGTTGTCTGTACTGGGACTCTATAGTACTCAAATGGGCCTCTGCTGAGCTCACCCGAGCCTCCTGATTGGACGGTAAAATTAGGTCTTACCTCATAATTTTCTTTCCTTTAGTCGAAGCAGATGAATCCAGGAAGTGGTGGTTTGTATCCGCCTACCAGCAGGTGGAGATAGAGACACTGAAGAGATAGCAGAGACCCTAGACGCCCAGCTCCCTATCACCTCAGTATAGGTCGCATCCCAAAAGCAGAGGATAAGGATAAAATATTGAAACAAGAACACTCCTCACAACTATGCAGCAACAGCCAAACCCATAACTTGAACTTGTTAGAAAAAAACATCAATAACTGTAGTAACTCTTTTTCTTTCTTCTCATTTATCTCATCTTAATTTCAGAAAACAGATCCTTCATCCGAAGAAGGAAATGTGTGGCTAGAACAATACATGGTAGGGATCCTGGATTCATCTGCTGCGACGAAAGGAAAGAAAATGATCAGGTAAGACCTAATTTTACCTTCCTTAACCTCAGCAGCAGATGAATCCAGGAACTGGTGGGATGTATCAAAGCAATCCCCTAATTAGGGTGGGAAGCCCCCCCCCCCCCCCCGAGCGAGCACTGTCGCCCCAAAAAGCGTATCCTCCCACGCTGAAACATCAAATCTGTAGTGCTTAATAAAAGAATGGTGAAAAGCCCAAGTGCCGCTAGACAGATGTCGTCCAGAGAAAGGACCCCCATTTCCGCCCAAGAAGTAGCTTGAGCAAACCGTCAGGAGGAATCTGACCTTTCAGAAGGTAAGCCGAAAGAATGCTTCTTTAAGCCACCTAGCAATGGTCGCTTTGGAAGCAGGAAAACCCCGCCTAGGGCCTGACAAAAGGACAAAAAGATGATCCGAACACCGAAATTCATTAGTCATCTGAAGATAGCGGAGGAGGGAGCGACGAAGATCCAACAGTCTTAGAAGAGAAAAATTCTGCGGAAAATCCGACCTCCAGAAGGAAGGAAGAAAAATTGGCTGATTCAAATGAAAAGCCGACACGACTTTAGGCAAAAAGGACGGAACAGTCCTCAGAGACACACCAGAGTCTGAAAATTGCAGAAAAGGTTCTCTACATGACAGCACCTGCAGTTCAGAAACTCGATGCGCCGAAGTAATGGCCACCAAAAACACTGTCTTCAGAGTGACATCTTTATCAGAGGCCAAACGCAAGGGTTCAAACGGAGGACCCTGCAATGCGCTGAGCACAAGATTCAACTTCCAGTAAGAACATGGACATCAAATCGGAGGCCTAAGGTGAAGAGCTCCTTTCAAAAACCGAGTCACCTCAGAGTGAACCGCCAAGGACGAGCCAGATACCCGACCACGGAAGCAGGCAAGAGCTGCTACTTGAACCCGAAGGGAATTATAAGCCAAACCCTTCTGCAGCTCTTCTTGCAGAAATGCCAAAATCTGAGAAATAGATGCCTTAAAGGGAGACCAACCCCGCTATGCACACCAAGCGTCAAACGTACGCCTCACTCTGGCATAAGCTGTAGTAGTGGAACGTTTCCGGGCTCGAAGTAGAGTAGCAGTGACTGAGTCAGCATAACCCTTCTTCCTCAATCTTGTCCTCTCAAGAGCCAAGACATAAAACCAAAGCGGGAGACATCCTCCATCAGAACTGGGCCCTGATGGAGAAGTCCAGAAAAAACTGGGAGCCGGAGAGGAGGCTCCAGCAGAAGGCGAACTAGGTCCACATACTACAGATGACATGGCCAATCTGGGGCTACCAAAACCACCGGACAGCGATGAAGTTTGATCCGATGTAGAAGACGCCCAATTAGAAGCCATGGTGGGAAGACGTAAAGAAGACGTGCTTCCGGCCAGGGCTATAACAGAGCGTCTAGTCTTGCAGAGTCGGCCTCTTTCCTTCTGCTGAAGAACTTGGGAACTTTGGCATTGGATTTGGTTTCCATGAGATCCATTACTGGCAAGCCCCATTTTTGGCAGATCAAAAGGAATGCTTCTGTCACCAACTCCCATTCCGCTGCATCCAGAAGGTGACGACTGAGAAAATCAGCTTGAACATCGTCCTGGCCTGCAATGTGAGCCCCTGCGAGACAGAGAATATGAGACTCCGCCCAAATCAACATGGCGGAGGCCTCCGCGGCAAGAGCTCTGCTCTGAGTGCCTCCCTGCCGGTTGATGTAAGCCACCGCCGACGTGTTGTCCGAGAGAATTTGAACTGCCTGGCCCTCCAGGATATCCTGAAAAGATTGAAGGGCTAGCGACACAGCTTTCAACTCCAGTCTGTTGATGGGCCACTTCGCTTCCATCACCAACCAACGCACCTGTGCCACCCGGTGAAGACAATGCTCTCCCCAACCCAAGAGGCTGGCATCTGTAACTACCTGAAGCCACTGCATGGATGCCAAAGGCATTCCCTTCTGAAGATTGGGAGCACACAACCACCAAGTCATGCTGTCCCTCGCCAAAGGAAGCCAAGGAAGACAATGTTGGTAATCGTGAGAAACTAGAGACCATCGGAATAACAGGGCGCGCTGGAGGGGTCGCATGTGAGCCCTTGCCCACGGAACCACCTCCAGGGTGGATGTCATCAACCCGAGAACTTGGACATCATCCCAAGCCCGATGAGAGGAAGTCTGAAGAAGGCAGCGAATCTGAGAACAAAGTTTGAGTTTCCTGGTAAGAAGACCCGTCCTTGGGCTGTGTCAAAAACTACTCCCAGATACTCCAAGGACTGGGAGGGAACCAAATGACTCTTGGGCCGATTGATTACCCAACCTAGGGACTGTAGAAACTGCAAAACTCGAGAGGTGGCTGACCGACTTTCTTGTTCCGAGTCTGCCCGGATCAACCAATTGTCCAGATAAGGGTGGGCTTTGATCCCCTCTTTTCAAAGAAAGGCCGCGGCGACTACCATGACCTTGGAAAAGGTTCAAGGAGCTGTAGCCAGGCCAAAAGGAAGCTTGCGAAACTGAAAATGACGGCCTAAAACCGCAAACTGAAGAAACTTCTGGTGAGAAGGCCAAATGGGGAAATGCAAGTACGCCTCTTTCAAATCCAGAGCCGTGAGAAACTCTCCCGGCTGGACAGACGCAATCACCGACCAGTCTCCATGCGGAAATGGCGAACTCGGAGACGCTCGTTCACATGTCTGATGTTGAGAATAGGCCTGAAAGAACCCCCTTTTCGAGGAACCACAAAGTAGATGGAATAACGACCGGTGCGTACCTCGGTTTGTGGTACAGGGACCACCGCTCCTAGGTCTAGCAACGCCTGCAAAGTGGCTTCTACTGCCGCTCTTCTGGCTTTTGTGGCACATCAAGATTCCAAAAAGAAGTCTGCGACAGGCAAGGCAAATTCTAATCTGTAGCCATCTCTGATAAGATCCAAGACCCACTGGTCTGTAGTAATCTTGGCCTACTCTTCATAAAATAGGGTCAGCCGACCTCCTATAGAAAGAACCGAAGAGAGGGCCCGTGCCCCATCATTGTGCAGGTCGACATTGGGCTTGAGGTCTGGTAGCTGCAGTAGACAATCGTTTGTCATTCTGAAAGGAAGACCGCTGCTGGAATCTTGAGCGCTGAAATACCGAACCACGACCAGGGCGACAGCGGCGGGAGTCACGGAATCAAGATTTAGAAGAGGCCGACCTCACATTAGGCTTGGGCTTGTCTTCCAGAAGCCGCTGGGGCTTCTACTCTCCCAAGTCTTTCACAATCTTTTCAAGATCCTCACTGAAAAGAAGCTTCCCCCTAAAGGGAAGCCTGGTAAGGTGCTGTTTAGAAGCCATGTCCGCTGACCCATTGCGGAGCCACAGAAGATGACGAGCCGAAACTGCTAAAGCCATCTGTTTAGCAGACACCCTGACCAGGTCATAAAGGGTGTCCACCAAATAAGCAAGAGCCGACTCCATCGGAGGACCAGCAGACGGGGGAGAAGCAGGGTCAGGAACCTGTTCTATACCCTGCTGGAACCAAGAAAGACAAGCCCTGGCAGCATAAGAGCTGCAAATAGAGGTCTGTAAGGCCAAAGCCGCCACCTCAAAGGAACATTTAAGGGAAGCTTCCAGACGTCTATCCTGAACGTCTTTAAGCGCAACCCCACCTTCCACCGGAAGAGGGTCTTCTTGGTGAATGCAGTAACCAAAGCGCCCACTTTAGGCAAGGAAAAAGAAGCTAAAGTCGGAGCAGAAACCGGATAAAGTTGGGCCATAGCCCTAGCCACTTTGAAAACACTCTCAGGGTCAGACCACTGAGCAGAAATCAGCTCTTGAATGAAAGCTTTAGAAGGTCTCCACATGCTTGCCATTTTCAAATTAACCGAGGTTGACACCTGAACCTCTGTATCTGAAATATTCAAAGCCTCCAAGGCCTGCGAGATCAGGACAGGTAACTCATCATGATGAAAAATCCTGACAGCCGTCGGGTCATCCTGTTCAGCAGGAAGAAATTCAGCCTCTTCCAAGTCCTCCAGCCTAGAAAGACGGCCAGACTCACCAGAGCCCGCCAAAATGGAAGGAGGAGGAGAATGAGATCCCAAGGACCCTTCCTCTGGCAAAGAAGTAATCATAGTAACATAGTAGATGACGGCAGAAAAAGACCTGCACGGTCCATTCAGTCTGCCCAACAAGATAAACTCATATGTGCTACTTTTTGTGTATACCTTACCTTGATTTGTATCTGTCATTTTCAGGGCACAGACCGTATAAGTCTGCCCAGCACTATCCCCGCCTCCCAACCACCAGCCCCGCCTCCCACCACCGGCTCTGCCACCCAATCTCGGCTAAGTTTCTGAGGATCCATTCCCTCGGAACAGGATTCCTTTATGTTTATCCCATGCATGTTTGAATTCCGTTACCGTTTTCCTCTCCACCACGTCCCGTGGGACAGCATTCCAAGCATCCACCACTCTCTCCATGAAAAAATACTTCCTGACATTTTTCTTGAGTCTGCCCCCCTTCAATCTCATATCATGCCCTCTAGTTCTACCGCCTTCCCATCTCCGGAAAAGGTTCGTTTGCGGATTAATACCTTTCAGATATTTGAACGTCTGTATCATATCACCCATTTCTCCTTTCCTCCAGGGTATACGTGTTCAGGTCCGCAAGTCTCTTCTCATACATCTTGTAACGCAAATCCCATACCATTCTCGTAGCTTTTCTTTGCACCGCTTCAATTGTTTTTACATCCTTAGCAAGATACGGCCTCCAGAACTGAACACAATACTCTAGGTGGGGGCCTCACCCACGACTTATACAGGGGCATTAAAACCTCTTTTCTTCTGCTGCTCACTCCCCTCTCTATACAACCTAGCAACCTTCTACTTTCGGCCACCGCCTTGTCACACTGTTTCGTCGCTTTCAGATCCTCAGCTACTATCACCCCAAGATCCCTCTCCCCGTCGGTACCTATCAGACTCTCACCGCCTAACACATACGTCTCCCGTGGATTTCTACTCCCTAAGTGCATCACTTTGCATTTCTTCGCATTGAATTTTAATTGCCAAACCATAGACCATTCTTCTAGCTTCCGCAGATCCTTTTTCATGTTTTCCACTCCCTCCCGGGTGTCCACTCTGTTACAAATCTTAGTATCATCCGCAAAAAGGCAAACTTTACCTTTTAACCCTTCAGCAATGTCACTCACAAATATATTGAACAGAATCGGTTCCAGCACCGATCCCTGAGGCACTCCACTACTCACCTTTCCCTCCTCCGAGCGAATTCCATTTACCACCACTTTCTGGCATCTATCCATCAACCAGTTCCTAATCCAGTTCACCACTTCGGGTCCTATCTTCAGCCCATCCAATTTGTTCAAGAGCCTCCTGTGGGGAACCGTGTCAAAAGCTTTGCTCAGTCAAAAGCGCATGGTTCGGGATAAGATATCTTGCAAAGATACCTCACAAACAGGGAAGATAGGGTTTCTGGATAGTGAGGTTGCACAACAGACCGTGGTAGGCCAGGTGCCCTTAAATTCAACTAAAGATCAGACAAAAGATTCCAAATCAGTAGTGTCCAGTAATAAGCATCATGCAAATAGGAACAACAAACATACTCTGAAATGTCTATATGTAAATGCCAGGAGTCTAAGAAATAAGATGGGAGAGTTGGAATATATTGCACTAAATGAAAAATTGGATATAATAGGCATTACTGAGACCTGGTGGAAGGAGGATAACCAGTGGGACACTGTCATACCGGGGTACAAAGTATATCGTAGTGATAGGGTGGACCGGACTAGTGGAGGGGTAGCATTGTATATTAACGAGAGCCTTGACTCAGATAGATTACAAATTCAGCAGGACACAAATCACACCTTTGAATCATTGTGGGTTGAAATTCCATGTATAAAAGGGAAAAGGACGGTGATAGGAGTGTACTACCGTCCGCCTCGCCAGGATGAGCAGGTAGACGCAGAAATGATAAAAGAAATCAAAGACGCAAACAAAATGGGCAATGGGATAATAATGGGTGACTTCAATTATCCAAATATAGACTGGGTAAATGTAACATTGGGACACGCTAGAGAGGTACAATTCCTTGATGAAATCAAGGACAGCTTTATGGAGCAGCTGGTGCAGGAGCCGACGAGAGAAGGAAAAATTCTAGACTTGGTCCTTAGTGGAGCGCATGATCTGGTGAGGGACGTTATGGTACTGGGGCCGCTTGATAACAGTGATCATAATATGATCAGTTTTACTATCAACCTTGAAGTAACTATACACAGGAAGTCAAATACGTTAGCGTTTAACTTTAAAAAAGGAGACTAAGATAAAATGAGAAGAACGGTGGAAAAAAAAAACTTAGGGGGACAACTGAGAGGGTAAAAACTGTACAACAGGCATGGACGCTGTTCAAAAATACCATCCTGGAGGCCCAGGCCAAACATATTCCACTAATTAGAAAAGAAAGACGGAACTCCAAAAGACAGCCGGCCTGGTTGAAAAGTGAGGTAAAGGAAGCTATTAGGGCTAAAAGAAATGCCTTCAGAAAATGGAAGAAGGAACAGTCTGAAAATAACAAGAAGCAGCATAAGGAGTGTCAAAGCAAATGTAAGGCGCAGATAAAGAAGGCCTAGAGGGAGTACGAAAAAAAGATAGCATTACAGGCAAAAAAAAACATAGTAAAATTTTTTTTCGGTATATTAAAAGCAGGAAGCCAGCAAAAGAATCGGTTGGGCTGCTGGATGACCGAGGGGTAAAAGGGGCGATCAAGGAAGACAAAGACGTAGCGGAGAGATTGAATGATTTCTTTGCTTCGGTCTTCACCGAGGAAGATTTGGGTGGGATACCGGTGTCGGAAATGATATTTCAAGCGGACGAGTCGGAGAAACTTACTGACTTCACAGTAAACCTGGAGGACGTAATAGGGCAGTTCAGCAAACTGAAGAGTAGCAAATCTCCTGGACCGGATGGTATTCATCCTAGAGTACTGATAGAACTGAAAAATGAGCTTGCGGAGCTACTGCTAGTGATATGCAATTTATCCTTAAAATCGAGCGTGGTACCGGAAGATTGGAGGGTGGCCAATGTAACGCCCATTTTTAAAAAAAGTTCCATGGGAGATCCGGGAAATTATAGACCGGTGAGTCTGACGTTGGTGCCGGGGAAAATGGTAGAGGCTATTATTAAAAATAAAATTACAGAGCACATCCGAGGGCATGGATTACTGAGACCGAGTCAGCACGGCTTTTGTGTGGGGAAATCTTGCCTGACCAATTTACTTCAATTCGTTGAAGGAGTAAACAAACATGTGGACAAAGGGGAGCCGGTTGATATTGTGTATCTGCATTTTCAAAAGGCCTTTGACAAGGTACCTCATGAAAGGCTACAGAGGAAATTGGAGGGTCATGGGATAGGAGGAAAAATCCTATTGTGGATTAAAAACTGGTTGAAGGATAGGAAACAGAGAGTGGGGTTAAATGGGCAGTATTCACAATGGAGAAGGGTAGTTAGTGGGGTTCCTCAGGGGTCTGTGCTAGGATCGCTGCTTTTTAATATATTTATAAATGATTTAGAGATGGGAGTAACTAGTGAGGTAATTAAATTTGCTGATGACACAAAGTTATTCAAAGTCGTTAACTCGCGACAGGATTGTGAAAAATTACAGAAGGGCCTTACGAGACTGGGAGACTGAGCGGCTAAATGGCAGATGACGTTTAATGTGAGCAAGTGCAAGGTGATGCATGTGGGAAAAAAAGAACCCGAATTATAGCTACGTCATGCAAGGTTCCATGTTAGGAGTTACGGACCAAGAAAGGGATCTGGGTGTCATCGTCGATAATACACTGAAACCTTCTGCTCAGTGTGCTGCTGCGGCTCAGAAAGCGAATAGAATGTTGGGTATTACCGTGTTTCCCCGAAAATAGGACACTGTCTTATATTAATTTTTGCCCCCCAAAATGCGCTAGGTCTTATTTTCAGGGGCTGTCTTATTTTTCGGGGAAACATCAGGGTTGGATCGGGGTTGGCCCACCCGCCCTCCGTTGCTCCCGGAACTAACCTTAAATGCCTCCTTTCACCTTCGCAACAAGCAGCAGCAGGGCAGGCCACTCCTTCCTTCCGTGTCCCACCCTCGCCTGACTTAACGTCCGCGAGGGTGGGGCACGGAAGGAAGGAGAGGTCTGCCCTGCTGCTGCTTGCTGCGAAGGTGAAAGGAGGCGTTTAAGGTTAGTTCCGGGAGCGACGGAGGGTGGGTGGAGGGGGGGCAGCCTTGCTTTCAAACAAAAATTTGCTAGGTCTTACTTTCGGGGGAGGCCTTATATCTACCAATTCAGGAAAACCTCTACTAGGTCTTATTTTCAGGGGATGTCTTACTTTCGGGGGAGGCCTTATATCTACCAATTCAGGAAAACCTCTACTAGGTCTTACTTTCGGGGGAGGCCTTATATCTACCAATTCAGGAAAACCTCTACTAGGTCTTATTTTCGGGGGATGTCTTACTTTCAGGGAAACAGGGTATTAGGAAAGGTATGGAAAACAGGTGTGAGGATGTTATAATGCTGTTATATCGCTCCATGGTGCGACCGCACCTTGAGTATTGTGTTCAATTCTGGTCGCCGCATCTCAAGAAAGATATAGTGGAACTGGAAAAGGTGCAGCGAAAGGCGACTAAAATGATAGCGGGGATGGGACGACTTCCCTATGAAGTAAGACTAAGGAGGCTAGGGCTTTTCAGCATGGAGAAGAGACGGCTGAGGGGAGACATGATAGAGGTATATAAAATAATGAGTGGAGTGGAACAGGTGGATGCGAAGCGTCTGTTCACGCTTTCCAAAAATACTAGGACTAGGGGGCATGCGATGAAACTATAGTGTAGTAAATTTAAAACAAATCGGATAAACGTTTTCTTCACCCAACGCGTAATTAAACTCTGGAATTCGTTGCCGGAGAACGTGGTGAAGGTGGTTAGCTTGGCAGAGTTTAAAAAGGGGTTAGAGGGTTTCCTAAAGGACAAGTCCATAAACCGCTATTAAATGGACTTGGGAAAAATCCACAATTCCAGGAATAACGTGTATAGAATGTTTGTACGTTTGGGAAGCTTGCCAGGTGCCTTTGGCCTGGATTGGCCACTGTCGTGGACAGGATGCTGGGCTCGATGGATGACCCCTGGTCTTTTCCCAGTGTGGCATTACTTATGTACTTATGTAAATCTAGGTAGATTTATTTATTTTTATTTATTTGTAGCATTTGTATCCCACATTTTTCCACCAATTTGCAGGCTCAATGTGGCTTACATTTGCCGTAATGGTGGTTGCCATTTCCGGGTAACAGAATTACAAATGGTATTGTGTTAAGGTGCATACATACATGGTAATGATATGGAACATAACATATGTGGAACAGATCATGGTATAAATATGCGCCATGTGCATACATACATGGTAAGGAATAATAGATTATGGTAATACATGAAGGTTCCTGAGTAATAAATTGGATTATAACATACATTAGGTCATTGACTATAGAGAGACCCTATGCATCATAAGGTTTAAAGTGGTATTGCTTGATCATTAATATCAAAGAGGTTAATCAGTTAATCAGTCTATAGCACATCCCTGATTTAATTCTCCAGTCACCCAGTCAATGAATTCAATGAGATTCGTTTGGCACGATTTACCTTTGGTAAAACATGTTGTCTTGGATCTTGCAACTTAATGGCTTCCAGGAAATTCACTATCCTTTCCTTCAGCATCGTTTCCATTACTTTTCCAATAATTGAAGTGAGGCTTACCGGCCTGTAGTTTCCAGCTTCTTCCCTATCACCACTTTTGTGAAGAGGGACCACATCCGCCGTTCTCCAATCCCATAGAACCTCTCCCGTTTCCAATGATTTATTAAACAAATCTTTAAGAGGACCTGCAAAAACCTCTCTGAGCTCCTTTAATATCCTGGGGTGGATCCTGTCCGGTCCCACGGCTTTGTCCACCTTTAGCTTTTCAAGTTGTTTATACACACTCTCTTCCGTAAACGGTGCTATATCTACTCCATTTTCATTTGTACTTTTGCCAGTCCATCGTGGTCCTTCTCCAGGATTTTCTTCTGTGAAAACAGAACAAAAGTATCTATTCAGCAAATTTGCTTTTTCTTCATCATTATCTACATAGCGGTTCCGCAGCGTCTTTCAGTCTCACAATTTGTCTTCCTCCTTTCATTAATATACCTGAAGAAATTTTGTCGCCCCTCCTTACATTTCTCGCCATTTTTCTTCCGCTTGCGCTTTCGCCAGACGTATCTCTCTCTTGGCTTCTTTCAGTTTCCTCCGGTATTCCTCTCCGTGTCTGGCTCCTATGCTTAGCCCCAGAATCCTCAGGAAGCAAGAGAGAACCCAAATCTCCCTGAGAAAAAGCCTCTCTGCCTATCAAAGGCTCTTGAGAAGGAGGAGGAAGGGGGGGGGGGGGCACCAGGTACCCTTTCTTCATCAAATAAGCCTGATGCATAAACATGATAAATTCTGGAGAAAAATCGGAACCTGAAGGGGCAGGGCCGCTGAGGGGGGGGGGGGGGGCAGGGGGGACAAAATTCCCCGCCGCAGTCCCCTCCACCCGTCCCCCTCTGTCCATCACCGGGCCGGGCCCCCCTGAATTCAAATCATAGCGCCTCACCTCGACCTCGCTCCGTGTGAAAGAAGCGCAGCAGTGGCAGTCTGCAGATCGCCTCCCTTCGGGCCTTCCCCTCCCTGTATTCCGCCCTCATCTGACGTAACTTGCGCGAGGGCGGGACACAGGGAGGGAAGGCCCAAAGGGAGGCGATCTGCAGACTGCCGCTGCTGCGCTTCTTTCACACGGAGCGAGGTTGAGGTGAGGCGCTATGATTTGAATTCAGGGGGGCATGGCCCGGTGGTGGACGGAGGGTGGCCTTTCTGCGTCCTTGGGAGAAACTGCAGAAAACACCTCAGCAAGTGCTCCTGAGATGCAAGGCGCCGAAACAGTCAGCCTGGAGATGCGTGAAGGATCTACAGAAGAAAATGGCGCTGGCTCCACAACCGCCTCTGACGTGGGAAAACCAACGCATATGGGAAGACTCCCCTACAATCTCCCCGGACCCCTTCTGAGTCAAGCATGACATCGGCGCATCGAGCTATGCAAGCGCCCGCTGAGGAACAGCGAGAGCCACAGCGGGAACACCGTTTGACACTTTCCGCCCCCCAGAGCTGAAGCGAAACGCCGCCCAATCAAAAAAACCCAGTCACCGAGGTAGAGAACTGCTTCAAGCGGCAACGGCAACTCTCAGAAGGAGTTTACTGTACTCCAGCTCCCTACAGCCTGACAGCTGCTCAGAAAATCAGATGAGCCCGTCTGCCCTAATTTTTTTATTGTGTTTAGCTGGCTGCAAGCTGCAGAGCTGTGAAGAGAGACTTTTTTTTTTTTGGCAGCACAGGGAGCTAAGAGAGCAGAGGAGACAGGGTAGGAAAGGGACCTGTGAAACAAGTATGTCCCTAAGGTGGGCACCGTTCAGCCACATGTCCCCAAGCTCAACTGGCAGACTAGCTCTGGAGCCTCCTCAAGTAGAATCCAGGAGCTGGGAGGAATCCATCCACAACCTGCTGGAGATAGAGATATACTGAGGTGATAGGGAGCTGGGCATCCAGGGTCACTGCTATCTCTTCAGTGTCTCTATCTCCACCTGCTGATAGGCGGATACAACCCACCAGTTCCTGGATTCATCTGCTGCTGAGACTAAGGAAATCCTGTTTTGGGCTGTTGCAAGCGCAAGCCCTGCCTCTCCAAATGTTCTTTAATGTCTTCCACAGATGCCTGCAATTTAAAAAGCTTCTCTGATATTCTACCTCTGTGCGTGGGAGGGGGCATGAAGGGTCTGGCCCACAGAGATTTGTGGCTATATCTCTACAGTGCACAGCGATGGAATATCAGAGCAAAAAGCCAAAGCAAAAGAAAAGAAAAAAGCCGTAAAGAAGTTCTCCTGAAACATAGCAATGCATACTACAGTTATACTCTTGTTTTGCACAGCCCAAAACTGGGCAGATCCTGGACAGGTTAGCCAATTAAATATGTACATGTACACAGATCCTGGCCAGGATAACATGCATGTACACAGAAAAAGGAATGTTGGGATTCAGAGATAAAGCAGTGTAAACATGGGCATGTCAGATAAGAAACACAGATTTGAAACCAAAGATAAGGTCTCTGTAAAGCCCAATTCACAGCCTATGTGGGCCCAACTTCCACTGACAAAATCAGGTTTGTTCCATTCTGCATTAAAGCTGAATTGCAGGAAGAATGGGTTAGGTCCTTGATTTATGTAATGGGCAGTGCGACAGGATTTATAGCTAAGGCTGCCAACTGGATCTAGACTCGCAAGACATAGTTGACCCTAGTGCATGCTGGGACTTGTTTTGCTTTTCTTAGGGAATGCAATGGCGATATCAGAACCAGAAGTTCCTACATGCAAAAGGGTAATCCCAGGACTCATCAGTCCTGTCCTGAGAATCTGGATCCAGTTGTAAGCCTTATTTATCATTTACTTTTGCTAAGGAGGCAGAGAAAAATAATTAAGATCGTATAATGAATACGTTTGATGAACATTTTCATTTCAATCCAAAATGCAGTATAATCCATGGCCATACATGTTTCCACTTGTGAGTTCAGAGAGCAGGGGGTAACAGCAGAGTCCTACATTCAGTCTATGAATTTGTTGATAATTGTGTTGGTTTGTTATATAATAATTATTCTTTGTATACAAATAAAGAGTGGAGGAGTGGCCTAGTGGTTAGGGTGGTGGACTTTGGTCCTGGGAAACTGAGGAACTGAGTTCGATTCCCACTTCAGGCAGCTCCTTGTGACTCTGGGCAAGTCACTTAACCCTCCATTGCCCCATGTAAGCCGCATTGAGCCTGCCATGAGTGGGAAAGCGCGGGGTACAAATGTAACAAAAAAAAAATACAAAACTGACTGATAACTGGGATTTTAGATCAACAGTGATACCAGCAGTTAGAGAATGACATGGGGCCAAAATTTGGCCCCGTCCCCACCCTGTCCCCGCAGGCCCTGTCTCCATCCCCGTCTCATCTTCACAGGCCCTGTCTCTGTCCCATCCCCGTGGGCTCTGTTCTCATCTGCAAAAACCTTGAACACATGCTTTTATATTTAAATCTTTTTATTAAAGTATAAAAAGGAAGGATATGCTGTGCTACTGTTGTGTATAAATTACAAATAGAAAACAATAACAACAACGAGCAGGTATAATAACCCTCCCACCACCACCCTCTACCCTTCCAACCCCACCAATAGCTGACTTCTACTACCCCAAGGAATCCTAATCCACCCTGGTAAATTGTCCAGGGGTACAAAATACAACCTGTTCTGTATGTCCTAGAGGGGAGAAATATGCCCTATGAAGCACTGTTATGATTTTTTAATCTGTGGATGAATAAGTAGTTATCAACAATCTCAAGATTCAGTCTAACTACAATATAGTAAATTTAAAACTAATTGTAGAAAACTTTTCTTCATTCAAGGTGTAATTAAACTGTGGAATTCGTTGCCAGAGAATGTGGTAAAGGCGGTTAGCAGCTGAAATGGTAAAAAAAACTTGAATCAGGCGTGGATGCTGTTCAAAAACACCATCCTAGAAATAAAGGACAAATATATTCCGAGTATTAGAAAAAGAGGAAAAAAGACCAAACGGCAGCCGGCGTGGCTAAAGGGTAAGGTAAAGGAAGCTATTAGAACCAAAACACAATCCTTCAGAAAATGGAGAAGGGAACCGACTGAAGACAATAAGATAAAACATAAGGAATGTCAAGCCAAATGCAAAAAGGAGATAAGGAGGGCTAAGAAGGACTTTGAAAAAAAGTTAGTGTTAGAAGCAAAAACACATAGCAATTTTTTTTAGGTATATTAAAAGCAGGAAGCTGGCTAAAGAATCGGTAGGGCTGCTGGACGACTGTGGTGTTAAAGGGGCAATCAGGGAACACAAAGCCGAAGCGGAGAAATTGAACGAATTCTTTGCTTCGGTCTTCATGAGGAGGATTTGGGAGGGATACCGGTGCCGGAAAAGGTATCTGAAGCAGACGAGTCAGAAAGACTAAATGATTTCTCTGTAAACTTGGAGGATGTAATGGGGCAGTTCTGCAAACTGAAAAGCAGTAAATCACTGGGACTGGATGGTATTCATCCCAGAGTATTAATAGAGCTGAAAAATGAACTTGTGGAGCTACTGGTAGTAATATGCAATTTATCCCTAAAATCAGGTGTGGTACTGGAAGATTGGAGGGTGGCCAATGTAATGCCAATTTTTAAAAAGGGTTCCAGAGGAGATCTGAGAAATTATAGACCGGTGAGTCTGACGTCGGTGCCGGTAAAAATGGTGGAGGCTATTATTAAGAATAAAATTAGAGAGCACATACAAAAGCATGGGCTACTGAGACAAAGTCAGCACGGATTTAGTGAAGGGAAGTCTTGCCTCACAAATCTACTGCATTTTTTCGAGGGGGTGAACAAACATGTGGACAAAGGGGAGTCGGTGGGTGTTGTGTAGCTAGATTTTCAGAAGGCGTTTGACAAAGTGCCTCATGAAAGACTCCAAAGGAAACTGGAGAGTCATGGGATTGGAGGTAGTGTATTATTATGGATTAAGAGCTGGTTAAAAGATAGGAAGCAGAGAGTAGGGTTGAATGGTCATTATTTTCGATGGAGAAGGGTAATTAGTGGGGTCCCTCAGGGATCTGTGCTGGGACCGCTGCTTTTTAACATATTTATAAATGACCTAGAGATGGGAGTAACTAGTGAGGTAAATAAATTCAGATGACACAAAGTTATTCAGGGTCGTCTTGTCGCAGGAGGAGTGTGAAAGATTACAAGAAGACTTCATGAGACTGGGGGATTGGACATCCAAATGGCATATGAAGTTCAACATTGACAAGTGCAAAGTGATGCATGTGGGAAGGACGAACCCGAATTACAGCTATGTTATGTAAGGTTCCGCTTTAGGAGTTACGGACCAAGAAAGGGATCTGGGAGTCATCGTGGATAGGACGTTGAAATCTTCAGCTCAATGTGCTGCGGCGGCTAAGAAGGTGAACAGAATGTTGAGTATTATTAGAAAAGGGATGGAAAACAAACATGAGGATGTTATAATGCCGTTATATTGCTCCATGGCGTGACCGCACCTGGAGTATTGTGTTCAGTTCTGGTCGCCTCATCTCAAGAAAGATATAAAGGAATTGGAGAAGGTGCAGAGAAGGGCGACAAAAATGATAAAAGGGATGGGATGACTACCCTATGAGGAGAGGTTAAGACGGCTAGGACTCTTTAGCCTGGAGAAAAGGTGGCTGAGGGGTGATGATAGAGGTTTACAAGATAATGAGTGGGGTAGAGTGGACAGATGTGAAGCGTTTGTTCACGCTTTCTAACAATAATAGAACCAGGGGACACAAGATGAAATTAGAACGTGGTAGGTTTAAAACGAATGGGAAAAAGTTTTTCTTTACTCAGTGCATGGTTAGACTCTGGAACTCATTGCCGGAGAAGGTAGTGATGGCAGCTGGCCTTGCTGCGTTTAAAGGGGGTCTGCCAGGTTCTTGGGGCCTGGATTGGCCGCTGTCGGAGACGGAGTGCTGGGCTTGATGGACCTTGGGTCTTTTCCCGGGGTTGGGGGGGGGGTGGGGAATAATGACTTCTTTGTAAGTCATTTGCCAGTTTCGCTTTTTCATTTTCTCCATCAGAGTTGCCCGGGATGTTCTGGATCAGAGGAGCTGCTCAGCCAAATTTAACAAAACGACTGGCCGTGCTAAACCCAACGGATCTTACCCTTTCCTGGACCCAATCAAAGGGCTGTTCAAGCATCCACAGAGCTTCATTCTTGCTCACAACAACCCACTCACCAGTCCGTGGTGGTGTTGCGAGCTCCTCGGACTACATTTCCCTGCAGCCTCCCGTCGCCCCTCCCTTCTTACCTTTGTTCCGTCCGCCGGCGCTTTTCTGTTCTTTCCGGGAAGTCCCCCAGCGCGCGCGCTGACATCAGTCTGCCGCGCGTGACGCTTAAAGTGTGTGCCCGCCATAGCAATAGAAGTGTGTGAGAGAGGGAGCGAGCGAGGAACTGGTGGTGTGAGCGGAGACGGCGAGGGAGGACGGACGGGGGGCGTCGGCTGGTGGCTGAGGCAGGTAGGTATACGCCGTAGGGAGGCAGCTGAACAGAAGCGGCAAGCGGGTGAGGGGCTGAGGCGCAATTAGGCCCCTCGCAAAATGCCGGACCAGGGAGGGTGGCGGTGGGGCCGCCCGCCTGCCCGCCCGCAGGCCTCGTGGGGCAAGTTGGGAGCGTTGGAGCCGCCTAACAGACTCACTTGTGTCAGTCGCAGTGGGGACCAGAGATACAGCACTATCTTCTGCTCTGGGTAGGAGGGGGGGGTCACTGAAGAGCTTGTACTGGGGTTTCTCCTCGGCCCTACAGCTGCCGCAATAATCCTCGCGCGTACTAGGTGACGTCGGGCTTTACCGAACTCTTTTCCTCCTGAAGGGCCTTTGAACTGTTCGTACTGTTAAGCAGGTGGTCCCTTGACCGCGGAAGTCCTTAGTTGCCGGGAGGGGACGGTGATACCGCTGTCTACCAGCAGATGTCGCGAGCGCCACAGTGTTTGACAGGTGCTATTGTGGGACGGGGTTATAGAGGAATTAGTCTGCTGGACTGTAGGTGAATCCCAGTATCTCATGCGTGTAAGGGAAAGATGTCTACCCTAATAGTTATGGGAACTAGAGGTTGAGTTTCTGAAATGTATGATTGTTGTTTGCCACTTTTCCATAGTGATCGAAAGTCTTAAAAAGAAACCACAACTGAATTGAGCTGGGAATCAATATTGTTGTTTTAGTTTGCAGTGTAGAGCATGGGCTATTTGCTAATCTAAAAAGGATTTTAATTATAGAAATGCCCTGCTTATTACTGTTAATTATACATTCTGTCACCGGTTTCTTAGAGAGGTGCTCTATAAACATAAGAGGAAAAAATTCAGGGCAAGATGCACTAAACTAAACGAGGCTTTAACGAGCCTTTAACGAACAGTTTTCCTACTCTGGCATGCATTAAAGCCCAATTTTTGACGACGGTAGCAGCAAACTAAAATGGAATACAGATGAGCAAATTGTGTAGAAACCCTATTGAAATGAGATGCAGTAAAGTTACGTCAGACGAGGGTGGGCCCAGGAGGAAAGGAGGGACGTCCGAAGACTCGGCGAAGAGGCGATCAGCTGTTCTTGCCCGTGCAGCACCTCCATACAGAGGTGAGAGGCGCTGTGCGGGCCCGGTAAGACGGAGGTGGACGCTGGGGCGGGGCACGGGGCGGAGGATGGCAGGAGGCGGAGCTGGGGAGGAAGGGAGGGGGGCCAGGGCACCTTAAAGTTTTGATTTTTTTTAATGCAGGGGGAAGCGGGGAGCAGCGGCGACCTCGGGTGGGGGGGGGGGGGGGCAAGGCCGTCCATAAAGGACGTGTTTGTTTTGGGGTTTTTTTTTTTACGTTTGTGGCATGCGCAGAGCAGCCAGCATAATGCTTGGCTGCTCTGCGCATGTTTTACGGGCCGATTACTGACGTTTTTAATGAAGGGTTAGTGAATGCAAGTGAGCTGCAACAAACAGCTCATTTGCATTCCCTATCCTTCGTGCGTAGCCGTTCCGTACCGATTTGTTATGGAATTCGGCACGGCTCTAATGAGGACTTTTGTGCATCTTGCTATGTGTGGCTTTGAGAAATTTCCTTTGAATCTAGGTGTGAGTCTCACTTCTGTTACAATGCCTGTGTCCTACTCTCCCTCCTCCTCCCCCCCCCCCCCAAAGGTGTACCACAATTTCTTTAAGGGCTTATTTAATAAGATGGTGTTCCCATTTTTTGTCTATGGGAAAATAAAGCTTCATAAATTAGGCCCTTAACTAACCTTGCACAGTACCAGCATAAGTTAGTGACCCCCTGTCCAGCATGTTGGCAGCGTTGTCTGAAGTGACTACCATGCTCCGGATACCAGTTTCTCATTCTTCACCATTCCCTCACCTATTGGCTCTCTGTCTCCTAGCAGTCTCAACCCCTATATACCCCATTATAAGCTAGACACGCCGTACGTCTTTTCAGGCATCTCCTTTTCTGGAGAGCTGGTTTATTTCACTTCTCCCTCCCATTGCTGCTTGTTATTGCTAACATTGAAGAAAATGAATGCTGCTCTGCCTCTGAACACATGGCTCTGTCTCATTAGGCTTAAGCCATAAGCTACACAAACTCTGATTCTAGTCAGCTTGTACTATACTGTATGGCTTAACCCTAATGAGAGCAGCACTCGTTTCTTTAGTGATGGCACCCAGGATTGTGTGGCCCTGTATTGGACAAGTTCAGTTTTTGGGTGTCATGGTGACCTTATGCCTGGGATTTTTTTGTCCTGTTCGTACTATTACTGTAACAAGAGGGGAAGGCTTTCCAACTTTCTGGGTGGGTTTTCTATGTACCTCTGACCTAGAGGGAAGAAGCAGTTTGAATAGCACAGCATCCAAGCATTCTGTTGGTTAAGAAAGAATAATAATGAAGCATTACCATTATAGGGCATCCATTCTTCCAAATCTGATGTGACACTTTCCTACCGCAACAGGTATTGTTCTGCTTTTGTGCCATTAGTTGTCACTAACCATAATAATCAGTAGCAAATTATGCAGTTCAGTCACTATAGATGTTGCTGTACATTGCCAGGCTTCTCATAGCATTTACAGTAGAGAAAATGTAAATAGACATCTGAATCACTAAGGGACAGCTTAGCATGGAGAGGGTGGTGGGGAAAATATGTAAAGCATACCTCTAGAAGTAGCCTAGTGTCTAGTACAGTGGACTTTGATCCCTCTGGTCTGATCCATTTTCAAACTGTTTTCATGCCAAATTTGGTCCCAAATTCCATTGCATTTTTGGAGTTATTTTGTCACCAGATGGACAGACATTCTCCATGTTTTATGTATATTATCTTTCCAACAGCATCTTAAAAAGAATAAAAAGGTGTATTTTTGATATTTACTGTCAATGACAGGAAAGTAGGCCTTGTGCAACTGTCAAATTGGGCCTTGCTTGTCAGATGTGGTGAAATTAAATTAGTCAAAAGTCAAGGTGGTAGGGGTGGACCAATAAGATAGTGGAATCTTGGAGTAAGAACTGATAAAGTACAAAGTTCATTATGATAATATAAAGGAGGGTTTCTCTTATGGTTATAAATGCTCTACAGTCCCAGGAAGCTATTGTATAGGTTGATCCAGTAAAAGCAAGGAAAGGCTTAATGATCTGGAATTGGTGATACTTGTGATGGAACATCTGTGGGCTATAAGCTCTGTCTAGCAGGGATGGTTTTACATGCTTTTCCCCAGATTCTATATAGGTCATCCGAATTTGGATATGGATTCGAGTTTGGGGGTCCCGAAAGGTAGGCACCAAGTTTTAGAATATTGCTGATCCGTTCCTAACTTTGGACGCCAGGCTTACACTTATTTCTGTCAGGTGTAAGTCCAGCACCCAAAGTTAGGTGCCCTTTATAGCATAAGGCCCGAGTGTGGATCTTTTTGGTATTTAACTTTTTTGGCGCTGTATATAGAATTCTTCCCTTTGTGTTAAGCGCTATTTACATCTAGTTCCATTATAGAAATGAGTAATAGTAGTAGCATCCTCTGATATGCCCACATTCTAGGGAGAGTAGCTTGAACTGTAATAGAATTACAACTATGAAAGTGCTGATATAGACCCAGGGGAGGATATAAAGTAAAATAAGTTGGGATCACATTTTTTCCCCCCTTTGTTTTCTCAGGCTAAGACATGACTTCGGTTACCTCTCATGTGGACTCCAAGGCAGAGCTCACTACCCTGTTGGAGAAGTGGGAGAGTGAACATGGCAGTGGGCATGACATGGTTTCCATTCTGACCCGGTGAGAGAAATTAACTGTCAAGGTTGTAGACCCAAGAATGATTTTAGCTGAGAAAGATGTTTAACCTAAATCTCCATTCTCTGCCACAGGATGTCTGAATTGATTGAAAAGGAGACGGAAGAGTATCGAAAGGGGGATCCAGATCCCTTTGATGATAGACATCCTGGTAAGCTTTGGTGGCTTTTAATGATTGTAATGAAAATATGGAAAATATATTTACAGTTGAGGTACTCTAATGGAGACCATGTATTTCTTGCAAACTTGATTCTTTGGAGATTGGCATGATATAGTTTGTTTCCTCTATTAGTTTGATTTATTGGCCATATATTTCTGAAATTTTATCTAGTTGTGAAATATTCCTATTTAAAACTCGTTGTCCTCTTTGTTCAATTCCATTTGGGCAATAATTGAATTTTAATTCAGTTCATATCATCTTGCTTATTTAAAAAATTTCTAGTCTGGACCACCTACAATTCTGGAAGGAGAACAAAAAACGTCCACAATCAAATATCATGCAATATACTACAAATCTCGCATAAATTAACACGAGGACATGACCCACGTTAAGACACAAGAACAGTATATATTCTGAGAGCAACAATAACTATCAAACTCTTATCCTGAGGTAATACTGAATGCTCGCTGAAACAGTGTGGTCTTTAAGGCCTTTTTTTATGTTTTAACATTTTTATTGATGATTCAACATATCAAACAAACCATAAAGTTAAGTAAAAAGCAATGTAATATTGCAAACTATATTCGGTGAAAAATGTAATGCATCATACCATCATCAGTTATACCTATTTTCCCCCTGCCCCCTACTGACAGCTTTAGCAAAACAAGTATTTTATCCAAGCGGTTACGTTCAACATAGACTCAACCATAAACCAAATGCTCCCCCCATACTCGGAACCCCACCCTCTCCCTACTACTAACCCATCCCCCTCCACCCCTTCAGAAGCTATCGAATCTCAACCGTCAACATTCCTTGAGCAAGGATGACATAACTCAATCCTATCTCATATTGTTAAGCAAAAGACTGCGTCCCTGGGGACTCAAAATCTGGAGATAAGGGTTCCAGATCGCCAAAAAGGACTTACGCCCCTTGGGGGACCCTCTTGCATCCCTCGCTTCCCAGGTTGCCAATAAATGAATCTGGATCCTCCAATGCCAGTAAGCCGATGTGTCTGATGATGTCCATTATTGTAAAATGACTTTCTCCGAGGACAAGCAGGTTGCTTGTTCTCACATGTGGGTTGACGTCTGCACGGCCCAGGAAATGGCATATTTTTCACCAGCAAAAATAAAATGTTTTGCCAGGGCCTTCTGGCGCACGAATCGCATGCACTGTTCATGTGTGGACAACTTCCCCGCCCGTCGTGTGAGCGTGCCTCCTCAGTCTTTTATTGTCCGTGAACGAGGTGACAGTTTTTTTTTCTGTGCTCCTCGTAAAGCCCAGGAAAAGAGTCTGATGACTTGTATCATTTTTCGTCATTTTTTTCTTTAAAATAAACCCAAAACTCCACTTAGCTAAATTCTTAGTTTAGCCCCCCTTTTAAAGTTTCCTTTGTTTTTCGATGCAGCCGGCTTTAGGCCACGTGGTTGGTTTCTCTCTTTCTTTTCTTGTGCCCTTTTTTCCTTTAATAGGCACAATTGCGTCTTTTGATTTCGCCGAAGCCGTTTTTCCTTCCATGTCATCGAAGACACCCAGCGGCTTCAAACGTTGTACTCGGTGCAACCGGACCATCTCAGGTACCGATACCCACGCCTGGTGTATTCAGTGCCTTGGGCCTGACCATGGCCCAGCCGCTTGTAGTCTGTGTCTTTGTATAAAGAAACGGATCCAAGTGTATAGAGAAGCCCAACGAGAAAAGCTTTTTGGGGCTTGGTCTGGTCCTTCGACATCGGTACCGAGGTCGGCGGCGTCAACATTGACAGGAGCATTGACGTCGGGAGGAGAGGTAATGACTGCTGAGAGACCAACTTGTGCTGGGAGCACTGAGGTGTTGAGTGGGTCTCCACCTGCCTCGAGGCCTCCTATTATGCAGGCCCCCCGGGACCGACCTTCATCAGACCCGGCCCCGAGGAGACGTGAGGATTCCACGCCTCATTGTTACCGAGGAGTCTCAATGGGCGTAGAGCGAAGGCGAAGAAGCACCATCATCGTTCTCCTTTGACGCACTGTACCGGGAGCTCCGGGGCATCGAGAGTCGGCACCCGAGAAGCGTCCGGCGCTGAGAGGATCGCTCCCCCTCGATACAGGAGGTACTGATGCATCGGTCTCCTAGCAGCTCGATACCTGCTCCTGAGTCTCTACAAATTCTGACACCGCCTCTTCCACCGACCCCGCAGCCTTCTCTGATGGCGGCTCTTGATGAGCGCATCCGGGCCTTGTTTCCAGAACTTCTGGGGGGACTGCTACGTCAGTCAGCTTCGGTGTCAGGGGTGCTTGCGCCTACTGTACTATCTACTGCAGCGGTGTCTGGCCCTTCTCCTGTGGTGAGGTCTCCGACTGCGATGCCGCCTGCCACCCAGGTCGACTCCCCTTCGACGTTGGTGGAGGGAGCTTCGCAGCAGTCAGATTGGGCGTTGGCCTTTTGACATCGCCATAGAGGACATCATTCCTCGGCGTTGAGGCAGGTTCAGTGTCAAAGTACCTTGATACAGGCTTTATCCGACACTGAGCAGGTGCGTTCATGGGAGTCATAGGAAGATCCCAGATACTTTTCTTCTGATGAGTCCTTTGGGATTCCCTCTGATCCTTCCCCTCCGCCAGAGAGGAGACTATCTCCATCGGAGAGTCTGTCTTTTCCCTCTTTTGTCCGGGAAATGGCTACGGCTATTCCCTTCCCTGTGGAGGTTGAGGGATGAGCCCAGGGCTGAGATGCTGGAGGTCCTGGATTATTCTTCTCAACCTAAAGAGGCTTGTAACAGTTCCTCTGCATAAGGTACTGGAGGAAGTCCTTATACGAAACTGGTTGGCCCCTTTGTCTGGCCCTGTGGCTCTGAAGAAAGCTGAATCCCAGTATTGGATCCACGGTGAACCTGGATTGATGAAGTCCAAGTTACCCCACAATTCCATGGTGGTGGACTCCGCCTTCAAGAGAGCCAGGAGTACTAGGCTATGCTTTGGTGCCCCCAGGCAAGCTAGGACTCTTGATTATTTTGGGTGGGAGGAAGATGTATCAGGCCGCTATGCGTGCACTTGCGGGACTCGATACGGCAACTGTTGAGCTTGGTTGATGCACTTCCTCCGGGGCAAGCTGAGCCTTTTTGCCAGGTGGTGAGGCAACAGAAGGTGTGTCGAAAGTTCCTGGCCAGGGTACATTTGACACTTGATGTAGCATCCAGGATCGCTGCTCAGGGTATAGTGCTGCTCAGACTCTCATGGCTGCGTGTCTCTGACCTGGATCATTCTGTCTAGCAGCGAAGGGCGGATGTTCCTTGCCGGGGGGGGGGACAACCTTTTTGGTGAAAGAGTGTCGCGTTCCTGAGGACCTTGGCATACTGTCAGACTTCTTCCCCGGGAGCACTGGGTTCGTGAGTCCTTGGGCCACTACCGTGGAGCGGCGGTGGTAGACAAGATCACCTTCAAGGTAGAGACGAGACAAGACTGGACCGGAACCCCGGACTGGAGTTCTACACAGGAATACACGGAACTGGAACGCACAGGACGGGTGCGCACTGGAGTGGAGCCCGCTGGACTGGAACACACTAGAGTGGCTTCACCTACGCTTAGCCACCGTTCCCCGAGGGTTGAGCCCTCAGGTTCGGGCAGCCGGTAGGGCTTACAGGAAGAACAGGAACTAGCAGGCAGGAACAACAGGAGTCAGGATACAGAAGTGCCCCAAGGCACCTAGGCGAAAGCAAGGCAGACAGGCAGGGAATGTCCGGGTTCCAGCAGTAGGCAGGTTCAAAGCAAATCTCAGGGCGGGCGGCTAGCAAAGCAGTAGTCAGGTTCAAAGCACAGTCTCTGGGCGGGCGGCTAGCAAAGCAGTAGTCAGGTTCAAAGCACAGTCTCTGGGCGGGCGGCTAGCAAAGCAGTAGTCAGGTTCAAAGCACAGTCTCTGGGCGGGCGGCTAGCAAAGCAGCAGTCAGGTTCAAAGCACAGTCTCTGGGCGGGCGGCTAGCAAAGCAGTAGTCAGGTTCAAAGCACAGTCTCTGGGCGGGCGGCTAGCAAAGTAGTAGTCAGGTTCAAAGCACAGTCTCTGGGCAGGCGGCTAGCAAAGCAGTAGTCAGGTTCAAAGCAAAGTCTCTGGGCAGGCGGCTAGCAAAGCAGTAGTCAGATTCAAAACAATGGTCAGGACAAGGAGCAAGACTAAGGCTGCAGCTCCAGTATCAAAGAGTACTGGCAACAGACAGAACAAGGGCTGAAGCTCCAGAAGCAAAAGAAAACACACACGGGAAAAACCAGAAAGCTAAACACGAGAAGACTAGGAAACTGAACACAAGCTAACAGGAAAGCTCTGCCCAAGCTAACCAGTCAAATACTAGAAACATACACAGAGCAATCACAGGAGAACTAGTAAAGCTGTACACAAGCTAACAAGCAAAACTGTGCCCAAGCTAACAAGTCATACACTAGAAACATACACAGAGCAATCACAGGAGAACTAGTAAAGCTGTACACAAGCTAACAAGCAAAGCTGTGCCCAAGCTAACAAGTCATACACTAGAAACATACACAGAGCAATCACAGGAGAACTAGTAAAGCTGTACACAAGCTAACAAGCAAAGCTGTGCCCAAGCTAACAAGTCATACACTAGAAACATACACAGAGCAATCACAGGAGAACTAGTAAAGCTGTACACAGGCTAACAAGCAAAGCTGTGCCCAAGCTAACAAGTCATACACTAGAAACATACACAGTGCAAACACAGGAGAACTAGTAAAGCTGTACACAGGCTAACAAGCAAAGCTGTGCCCAAGCTAACAAGTCATAAACTAGAAACATACACAGTGCAAACACAGGAGAACTAGTAGCTGTACACAGGCTAACAAGCAAAGCTGTGCCCAAGCTAACAAGTCATACACTAGAAACTCACACAGAGCAAACAATGTAGCAGTGTACATACCAGGGCCCTTAGACGAAATGCAAAGGCAAGGGCTGCAGTCTCTAAGTGATAAAGCCCTTCAACATCAGAGGCACAGTTGCAGCAATCTCCTTGCCTCCAAACAGAGGCTTGACACACAGAGAAGTCAGCCCACAGGAAGGAACAACGGGAGCCATCTTGGATACTGGCATAGAGGAGTCGGCAGCCATCTTGGAAGAGGCATAGCCCACACAGGTGAGGTCCAGTAAGGCAATCAGCACACAGAGCCAGAGAGAAACTAAGACAGAGACAGACACAGAGACAAGCAGAAGCCAGCACAGCCACTGACTCCCAGAAACGGTAAGAATGAGGGTGGTCACGGCCACAGACGTGACAGAGAGGATCTTGCTGATCAGATCAAGAAGCATAATGATGCTATAGATTCTCTCTCCCACTGGGTGCTTTCTGCTACTACCTTCTCATCTAGGAGGTATTTTGGGGGGAAGAGGAGTGCTCCCTATTACTATCCTAGGCGTAGGTACACTCCTGCTTCTTGGCAGCCTGCCCAGGCTCAGCCCCAGTGTGCTCGTTCTCGTCAACAGCGTGCATCTAAGGCCCATTCTGCTCCCCAGCAAAAGCAAGGGACGAGCTTTTGACTGGCTTCAGTTAAGCATAGCCTCAATAAAAGTGTCCGTACTGGACGACTTGAGAGTTGGAGGGAGGTTGATATTTTTTCACCAAAGCTGGCCTCTTATAACCTCTGATGACTGGTGGGTTCTTCAAATAGTCCGGTTAGGATACACTCTCAATCTGGTATCCAAACCTCCAAATTGCCCACCAGGGAGCTCATTCCTACAGTTCCCAGCACAAACGGGTACTTGCAGAGGAACTCTCTGCCCTTGTAAAGGCTCAAGCGGTCGAACCTGTTCCACCAGGGGAAAAAGGGCTAGGATTCTATTCCATGTACTTCCTTGTGCAGAAAAAGACGGGGGGGGGGGGGGGGGGGGGGGGATGTGTCCCATCCTAGACCTAAGGGGCCTGAACAAATTTCTGGTTCGCGAAAAGTTCAGGATGGTTTCCCTAGGCACCCATGATTCAGGAGAACGATTGGCTATGCTCTCTGCACTTAAAGGATGCTTACACACGGGAGAAATCCAAGATGGCGTTTTGAAGTGTACGCTGAAAAGCGGCTCTCTACCCGCTTTATGGAGTCCAGAAGAAACTTGGGGGCAAATTCCTTGCTGCTGGAAGGGGCGATAGGAGGCGCCTCACTTCCCTAGCCAGAGGTAGATACCACGCTCAGCCCCGAGGAACGTAGACCTCCGACGATGCCGGCGTGGGGGCGGCAGCAGGGGCAGGAAACACTCAGCGTCTTAGACCCAAGAGTGATTCCCACAGAGGAGACATCTGCCACCCAGGCATTGCTGAGTCTTGCATTTGGTGAAGAGACTATGGAAGTAACAAACGTTTTGGAAGGAGTATTTGCATCACGGGAAGGGAAAGATCTTGAAGGAGTTTTACCTGGACAATTACTGACTAGTAAGTCATTTTTGCCTCTTAAACCTACAATAATAACTTTCGACTCGATATGGGAGGCTCTACTAGGACTAGAAAACTCCTTTACACAGAGACTGTTAATGGTGTCCCAAGCTAACAAAGTACCATTGGAAAAGATTACTAACTTAGAAACAAGGATGATTAATAATGAGAAAACTCTAACATCAAATATTGAAATAATAAAGTCATGTCAGCAGTTACAAGTTGATTTGATAAAAACAAATACTTTATTACATCAAAAAGTTGAGAACATAGAAAATCAACTAAGAATTAAGACAGGTTAATTAATTTTCCTAAAATTTCATCGGTGGCTCCATTAATAACATTTAAGAAATATCTTTCAGAAATTAAAAAAATTCCTGAACAAGCATATCCACCTGTTTCAAAAATTTATTATTTACCTCCATATAAAAAAGAAGAAAAAAAAGCAGAATGGATCAGAATGAAGGTGGAATAGAAACTTCTTTTGATGTATTGAATTTGACAGAAATGATTCAAGAAGAAAAGGGGACACCAGCTACGTTAATAGTCTCTTTTGTTCTGGAACCCGACCGAGATTGGGTACTTAAACAATGTTTCCGTCATAGAGATGAACTCTTTATGAATAATAAGATCAGGATTTTTCCTGATATAGCGAGAACAACACAAAAGAGACGTCAAACATTTCTAAAGCTTCGTGCTAGAGTTTTACAGTTGGGACGATTATATTGGTTAAAATTTCCCTGTAAATGTGTCTTAAAAAATTAATTCAGTCAAATATATTTTTTATGATCCTTCTCACCTGAGTGCATTTCTAGATTCCAAGACGATTGTTACCCCTAAGCAACAACTAACAGTCCCATCTACATCTACTCCGTAATAAGGATATTAGGCCCATTAGCGTATCTTCTTTTTCTAGATATGTTGGTAATATTTTCTTTTAAAAAAAATTATATTCTATTTTATTTCCTTTATAACAATGTTTAACTTGATTGAAGTGGATATGATAAACGTATTTTCTTTATTTTTGATATGAGTGGTAGTGTATAATCTGTTCCATTTTTTCATCACAAGAGATTTCTTGTAATTATTATAAATAAGAAAAAAAAAGGATGCTTACACACACATCTTGATACTTCCAGCTCACAGGAAGTATCTGCGAGTTTGGGTGGGAACACAGCACTTTCAGTACCGTGTATTGCCTTTTGGTCTGGCGTCTGCGCCCAGAGTGTTTGCAAAGTGTCTGGTGGTAGTAGCAGCGTTGCTACGCAGACTGGGAATGCATGTGTTCCCTTATCTCGACGATTGGCTGGTGAAGAGCACCTCAGAGACAGGCTCTCTACAGTCCATGCGAATGACTATTCAGGTGCTAGAGCTACTGGGTTTTGTGATCAGTTACTCCAAGTCCCATCTCACCCCGGTACAGAAGTTGGAATTCATTGTGGCTCTGTTGAACACAAAGACAGCTGGAGCTTATCGTCCCGAAGCAAGAACAGACAACCTCCTGTCCCTGGTGTCCATGGTTCAAGCGTCTCAATAGATCACGGCTCAGCAGATGTTGAGACTTCTGGGACACATGGCCTCCACAGTTCATGTAACTCCCATGGCACGTCTACATATGAGATCAGCTCAATGGACCCTAGCTTCCCAGTGGTATCAAGCTGCGGGGGATCTAGAGGATTGTAACCACGTACCTTCCTTGTGCAGCCAAGGATAGATCAATCTCCTTTAGCCACAGGCTCCCGGTACAATGAAGAAATAGATGTCCACCAGTAACTTCAATCTTAAGGACTTTTATTCCATGTAGGTTTCTAGTACACAGTTCCAGCAGCAGCATTCACCTTCAATCTTAAGCACATGTAAGCCACCTGAAAGTGTGTGGCAAATAGTCCCCTTTAAGCAGCAGGCTATCAGCACATACCAGGATTCAATTCAGGCTTACAGTCAGCTCCAGTCTGGGCTCTTTATCCAGTGCACCATAAACAGTAGTTCAATTCCCAAGACAAACCGTTCTTTCAGTTCATCATCACAGTTCAGTCACCAAGCAGCAGTTTCTACCTTCTATCCTCTTTACCTTCAGGAGAGTTCAATACTTTAGGGACTCCCTCTACCCAAGGAATTTCAGCCTGCTTCAGTACTTTAGGGACCTCCCTGCCCAAGGGTTTTCAGCCTGCAAATACTTTTCTCCTTCTGCTTCTCTCTCCTGAACTGAACTCCTGAGACTCCTTCCCACCTAATCAATCTCTGGCTTCAGCTACCACAACCAATCATTCTTCTTCCATTAGCTTCCTCACACCCATACCAGCTGAGTTAAACATTAGACTAATGAGACCAATGATGAGCTCCTGCACACAGGATTTCCTAACTCTCTTTCCGCCTAGTGGCAGCCACTCTACACAACCTGCCAGCTTACACCCATGTCTTCCCCGATTGCAGCTAGGAATCCAGTCCGGGTTCTTCATCTCACCCTCTGGCTCCTTGCCTGCAATGCCTTCTGGGACTTGTATTTCAGACTGAAACTGCCTTAACCCAACTATCCTGGATGTGACTTTATCACAGGATATAATCCAACTGCCCACCGACTTTCGGAATTCTTTTCAGTGGTGGATGATTCGATCCAATTTGACCTTGGGACGACCATTCCAAATTCCTCAAAAAAGTGCTGACGACGGATTTATCCTTCCTGGGGTGGGGAGCTCATGTAGATGGGCTTCACACTCGAGGAGCTTGGGCCTTTCAGGAAAAAAGTCTTCAAATCAACCTCCTGGAACTGCGAGCGATCTGGAATGCTATAAAGGCTTTTAGAGATCGGCTGTTCAACCAAATCATTTTAATTCAGACACAATTGTCTTGCCAACATTTTTTCCCTGTCCTCATACCCGCCCTGGCAAAAGCAGTTTGCATATCTTGGACTGCAAGAGAGCATTGGCCTTTTACGTGGAGCGGACAAAGCCCTTCAGACTGTCCGCCCAGTGTTTTGTTTATTTCGACCCCCAACAGGAGGGGAGTCACCATCGGAAAACGCACAATCTCCAATTGGCTAGCAGATTGCATTTCCTTCACTTATGCCCAGGCTGGGTTGACTCTAGAGGGCCATGTCACGGCTCTTAATGTAAGAGCCATGTGTCTGTGGCTCTCTTAAAGTCAGCCTCCATTGAAGAGATTTGCAAGGCTGTAACGTGGTCATCAGTCCACACATTCACATCTCACTACTGCCTTCAGCAGGATATCTGACGCGACAGTCGGTTTGGGCAGTCGGTGCTGCAGAATCTGTTTGGGGTTTAGAATCCAACTCACCCCCCTAGACCCATTTTTGTTCTGTTCCAGGCTGCACTCTCAGTTGTTCATGGTTTCAGGTCAATCTGTGGTTATGTCCTCACCGTTGCGAGGCCCAATTGACCAATGTTCATTATATTTTTGTCTTCAAATTACATCAGCTCATGTGGTATACAAACAATCACCGTGCCGAAACCTTGTGAACATCAAATAATTTTCTATGAAAAAGAAGTGTCTGACAATACTCCCAAACAGTCCCTTACCCCCCCCCCATCCCCTTAACAACTCTCATTTCTCACCCCTTACCCTCCCCGTAGCTCCTATGCTTCCCCCACCCCCCCTCTACCTCCCCCTATTGGATCTCCACCCCCCCCCCCCCAAACCTCCACGCCGTATACCATACCCAATGTTCATTGGTTTGAGTGAGCCTGGTTGCTAGGGATACCCCACATGTGAAAACAAGCAGCCTGCTTGTCCTCAAAGCGAAGATACTTACTTGTAGCAGGTATTCTCTGAGGACAGCAGGCTGATTGTTTTTAATTTTTTATTTATAACCATTTAAATTTTTACAAGCGATAAAACAACGTGCCGGAAATACAGAGAAAGTAATATATAGGAATTATTTCAGTCACGTAATTCTATTCTCTTCCTTAGACCACTAATTAGGGAGAGTGAAACAAGACAAGGAGATCAATTAAACAGTAAACAGAAAAAAAAAAGTGGTATTAACCTGATTATCCCCAGATATTACTCGTCTAATTCATTATTCCATATTGATCATCTGATTGGCTTCTTCAAGGCCATTGAAAACATACTTATTGTCCAATATTAGAAATAATACATCTGATTACATTCTTTTTCTGGCTGATTGTTCTCACAAACCTGCCCACCTCCCCTTTTGGAGTTGTTGTTTGTTTATATGCTTTTTGATTAAACTAAGGAGGCACACTCACGCGACGGGCGGGAAGTCGTCTGCGCACCAGAAGGCTCTGGCAAAACTTTTTATTTTTGATGGTGAAAAATGTGCCGTTTCCTGGGCCAACGCAGACATCGACCCACATGTGAGAACAATCAGCCTGCTGTCCTCGGAGAATACCTGCTACAGGTAAGTATCTTCGCTTTTCTGGCTATAAGGGCTAATTTATGGTACAGGAGTACTGCAAATCTATTCATATTAATAAAAGCCTTTGGAACGTCAAGAAGTAATTGTTCCACCGATCCACCTATATCTCGATCCAAAAGCCGACTCAAAAATCTTTTAATTTGCTCCCAAAAAAGTTTCATATTAATAAAAGCCTTTGGAACGTCAAGAAGTAATTGTTCCACCGATCCACCTATATCTCGATCCAAAAGCCGACTCAAAAATCTTTTAATTTGCTCCCAAAAAAGTTTCAGGCTTCCCCAAAAAACATGTGCAATAGTGTGAATGGACTGTGTACATTTGGAACAATTATGTTCTCCCCTCGCCTTAGCCATATATGCTCTAAGCACTGCCCTATACCCACATTCCCTTAGTCTTGTATCTTTAGTGAACACAGGAATACTTCTGATTGTGGCAGCAACATCTCAGTTCCATATAACCACCCCTAGCTTCTCCGCCCATTTGGACTTCAAGGAAGAAAAGTCCCTGCCTGGGTCTCCCTTTAACAGGGCCTTATGCAGGTTCGATACTGAAAGTCCTAAATCTGAGACCTCTTGGAAAAAATCCCTAACCCGGGAGCCCAGAGGGACCTGCAGAGCTGACCTGATATATAATGTCTGATTTGTGCAAATGCAAAGCAATTACCCCATGAAACCCCCACCTTTTCCTGGAGCTGTTCAGATTTTATAATTTCTCCTTCACTCGACAAATGTTCCAACCTAACAGTGCCCCGTTGTTCCCATAACTGAAAAGTAGGATTATCTATCCCCGGTTGAAAAGCTATATTGCCTCTCATAGACTGCTGATCCGATACACATGCGTTGCCCCCCAATTTATTCACTATCACCCTCCAGGTATCCTGCATTGAATTCAGCAGTATGTTCTCCTTCAAAGGACCAGGAATTTGGGCTCTCCCAAGGTGTAGCGACGAATAAAAATCGTAAGGAGCATAAAGTGCCCTTTCCAATTCTTTTGGTGTATAAACTTGCGTTTGTCCAAATGTCTCAGTAAATATGCCCAGTTGTAATGTTTTAAATCTGGAAGGACCCCCCCCCCCCCCCCAAACAACCACCTTGGCTCCAAGAACCCCACAACATATCCATTCTAAGTTTCTACTTTTTGCCTGCTCAACAAAATTTACTAAATAATCTGTATGCCTTTCTCAGACGTTTCTGCTATAATCTCAGTGGCAGGCTCTGAAGTACATATAACCCTCGGGGGAATATAACCATTTGCACTAACCCCACTCTGCCCATCAAGGACACTGGAAGGTCTCTCCAGCTATTTAATTGCTTCCTAGTGGCCTCCATTAGTGCCGTTATATTTAATCTATACAGGGCTCTTACATCCATTGACAGATAAATCCCTAGGTATTTAAATGAGCCAGAGGCCCGTAAGGGAAACTCTGAACCCCACAAGGCCTTTACTTGTGACGAAGATGGTAAGGCCTCTGATTTCTCCAAGTTAAGATGAAATCCTGCAAAATCCCCAAACTTCTTAAGAGTCTAACGGGGCTTGTAAGGAGGTATTCGGATTTCTTAAGTGGAGCAACAAATCGTCGGCAAAAGCTGCCACCTTAAAACAATGGGGACCAATCTGAACACCCTGAATATCGGGGGTTCTCCATTATATCTGTTATCAGAGGATCCAATGATAACACAAAGAGAAGTGAGGGAAAGGGGGCACCCCTGTCGCATTCCCTGAAGCACTCTAAAGGGCTCAGATTCCTGTCCATTAACTGAGACCTGCGCCTGAGGATTGGCATATAATTCCTTAATAACTGCGACAAAGCGGCCTGACAAACCCATAAGCCTTCAATGAGACCAAAAGAAACTCCTAGTGTAGCTGGTCAAAGGCTTTCTCAGCGTTGAAGCTGATAAAAATTGACTGGAAGTCCCTCCGGCCCTATACTCCAAAGTTGACAGAATGGTACGCAAGTTCTTAGTTACCGTTCTTCCTCCCACAAAACCCACTTGCGCCTCATGCACCAGATTAGGCAAAACCTTAGCCAGGCGACGCACCATTATTTTAGCAAAAAGCTTAACCTCCTAGTTCAAAAGCGATATGGGTCGATAAGATTCCGGCCTTGTGGGCTCTCTACCTGGCTTAGGTAAAACTATAAGCTGAGCCGTATCTAGCGATTGAGGGAAAGCTTTTTGTTGAAAAGATTAGTAAGAGGGGGAATGATTTCAAGCCCATCAACTTATAAAATTCTTCCCTAAAACCATCCACTCCAGGTGCTTTCACTAGTGTACTCTGATTTATCATCATCCTCTGAAAAAGGAGTGTTCAAACCAGGGGCGTAGCCACGGGCGGGCCTGGATGGGCCCAGCCACTTTCCCTCCAGGCCTGCCCACCCAGCATCCCCCGGGGTTTAAATCTTTTTTTACCTCCGTCAAAGCGGCCGCGTCATTGAAAGCCCTGCCCATCAAACCTTCCCTTCGTGAGTTTGTTCCCTCAAGAGTCCCGCCACCTTCTGACATCATTTCCTCTTTCCGCGAGGGCGACACTCTGAGAGAACGAACTCACAAAGGGAAGGCTTGATGGGCAGGGCTTTCAATGACGCGGCTGCTTCGATGGAGATAAAAAAGATTTAAACCATGGCACGCAGGGTGGCACTGTGGCAGAAAGAAAGGGGGATGTTGGGGGGGAGAAGAGGGCGGGCAGGTGGATATGAATGGGAGGGGAGGATGGGGGCGAACAGCGAAGGAGAATCGCTGGACATGGATGGGGGCAGGGGAGAGAGGCGAATTGCTGGGTATGGATTCACGGATGGGGGCAGGGGAGAGAAGAGACTTGCTGGGTATGGATGGATCGAGGGGGGCAGGGGAGAGAAGAGACTTGCTGGGTATGGATGGATCGAGGGGGGCAGGGGAGAGAAGAGACTTGCTGGGTATGGATGGATGGAGGGGGGCAGGGGAGAGAAGAGACTTGCTGGGTATGGGTGGATGGAGGGGAGGGCAGGGAGAGAGGAGACTTGTTGGACATGGATGGAGGGAAGGGTATGACAGGGAGGAGATGCACATGAATGGAGGGGAGAGAGAAGAAATTCTGGACATGGATTGAGGGGAGGGAAGAGAGGAAGTGAGATGAACATGAATGGAGGGGAGAGAGGAGAAATACTGGACATGGATGAAGGAGAGGGAAGGGAGAGAAGAAATGCTGGACATGGATGGAGGGGAGGAAAGAGAGAGGAAGGAGATGAGATGAGGGAAAAGGAAGAGAGGAGAAAAACTGCACGTGGATGAAGAAAATAGGCAGAAGCTGAGGACCAGAAATGAAGAGGAAAGGAAAGAGAGGAGAAAAACTGCTCATGGATGGAGAAAATAGGCAGAAGCTGGATCCACAGGACAGTCAAGTCTGCGGAGGACCCAGCTTTTACTTACGGATGTAGGGCAAGAAATGAAGAAAGGAAGAAAGTAAAGACATAAATGGAAAGGAAGCCCTGGAAACGGAGTTAAGAAGACAGATAACAGCAGAATCAGATACTGGGCCAGCATGATCAGAAAAACAGTCACCAGACAACAAAGGTAGAAAAAAATCATTTTATTTTCATTATAGTGTTTGGAATATGTCCACTTTGATAATCAGGTGCTCAACATTAAAAGTTTATATTTATTTACTTATTTATGGAATTTTATCCCACATTAAACATGAATTAGATTGGAACCTGGGATCATTTAATTTTTTTTTTCCTGTAGAGAGTAATGCATTGCCCCCCACCCCCCCCCAGGTGCTCTCCCCAGCTATAACCAGCTCTGCAATTTTGAGGGGAGGCGCAGAGGTGGATGGGGGGGGGCGCAGAGGTGGACTGGGGAGAGAGCCTGTTGTTAAACATTTACCAGCACACCACTGTCTAGTGCCCACCCATCCAACCTGTTGGCCCGCCCAAAAATTGCCTTCTGGCTACGCCACTGGTTCAAACACTCCCTCTCCTTCTGACTAAGTGAAGGCAAATTTATGTTATTTAAATGTCTCCTGTAAGACCCTCTTCTGCGGGTTCCTTTATAAAGCTTACCGTAGTAGCTATAAAAAGCTTCGCAGATACCCTCATTTGTCTGAACAACTTGCCCTTTACTATGCCGAATTGTGAGAATGTTCTTTACCCTTCCTCGCGGGCCTACCAGCCGCACTAGCAACCGGCCTGCTTTATTACCATGTCTTTAAAGCTGATACCGATAATATGTTTGTGATTTAACTGCTCGCTGATGCAAAAGCGAATTCAGTGCTGTTTGTATTTCTAGAAGTTTTTGCCGATCTTTCCCTGCATGAAATTGCCCATACCGCTGGCGGGCCCTCCGTAATAGAACCCCCAGCCGTAGTATTTCTGTATCGCGAGATGTTCTTATATAGTGGGAGTAGCTTATAATTTCCCCCCCTAAGTACTGCCTTGGTAGCTTCCCAATATAGCACCGGATCCTCTGCATGTTCTACATTTGTTAATTTATAACTTTCCCATTTTTTTTTTTCAAAAGCCGCTCTTTAAATGCTGGATCATTATACAACTCTAGTGGAAATCTCCATCTACTAGTGCATGCCTCAGAAGGCCCCAGAGTCCAATCCATCCATACCCATGCGTGATCTGAGATAGCATAGGGTCCTATTTCTGTTTTTCTCACCCTACCAAACTCCTCTCTAGATACCAGCAGATAATCCATATGTCCCTAGATAGATGAGTATAATGTTTATCTGAGGGATGTAACTCCCTCCATACATCCACTAGATCCAAAAGGTGACTCAAACGAAGCAAGCTCGTATTTGCATAATATGAAGAATTCTGCACCGGTACTGAGCGATCTACACTAGGGTCCCACACCAAAGGGGAATGCTTCTTTAAGATTAACAGATTAATTAGGGTCTGGTAAAATTTCTTGTCATATTGATTAGGGGCATACAGGTTACAAATATATACTATAGGGTGATTAATAACAGTTTGGACCAATATATAGCGTCCCTCCGAGTCCGCTTTTATTATCTGGGCTTTTTCCACCAAACCCTTAACAAAATTGCCACCCCTCCCTTACTCCCCTGGGATGCCGCTGCCAAGCATTCTCCTACCCACCAAATTTTCAACTTCGCATGTTCTACTGCATTAAGATGTAACTCCTGTAATAGGGCTATGTTGATTTTATGTCTATGTAATTGTTGTAGGAGTTTTGATCTTTTAATGGGTGAATTTGTCCCACCCACATTCCATGTCACCAATTGCACCATGCCTAACCTACAGACATTGCTAGTGACTTGACGTGAACTACTATACTCAATAGGGGAGGACGTCCCAGCCTCTATCCTCCACCTACTAACACACAAACCCACACATAGAGCTCCCCCATGTCCCCGCTTGCATCACTCAATAGCTTCTGAGCTCCCTGCCCCATTCTTAGTGCTTCTCCCAATGGAGCGGTCACATTTAACGCCACCCCCAACTACCCCTTATCCAACATTTGCAATCCCATGTAACTGCTTGATGAAATTCACAACCCACTTCCCTCCCCCTACAAACCGCTTGTCCCTTCTCTTCCCTTTCCTCCCTCCCCTCCTCCCTCCTAGCATCATAGGCCTTAGTCCATAGATCCACACCTATCCCGGCACCCAGCCTATCCATATACATGTCCTGTTACATCTGAAACAAAGGAAAAAAGAAAGGTGACTAATGGTATGCCCCCCCCCCCCCCCCCCTTTGTTGCCACAAGTCCACGTCATCACTCTCCTCAGGGTGATCACTGCAAATAAAAAAAAAAAATAGTAATCCATAAGGGAGAGGAGGGGTGGAGAGGTGCTATCAACTTCACTCCTACTGCCATCTCCTATAAGGCACGAGTCCTCCCTCCATCAGTGTATTCAAAACAACAGCTTCTGTTAACTTAAGTATCCCCCCGACTTTTCTAGCAAAGTCTCCAAGTGCTGCAGGAAAGCCCGAGCTCCTTCCACTGCGATGTACGACTGGACTGTTCCATTATGAGTGATCTTGAGGGTCGCCAGATACAGTAAAGCAAACTTTATTTTAAAGGCAGTTTAGAGCAAATAGGTGAAAGCGCTATACATTGTGCTGCCACTCCCACTGAGTAATCTTGAAAGCACATAATTTTCTGGTTATCATACTGCAGCGTTTTTCCTACTCGCGTTGCCTGTGCTATGGCTTGTTTGTGAACATAGTTCAAAATCCGTAAAATGATCACTGTCGGCCTAGCCTGTGTCGCTTGCCGCTGCTCCAGCCTGTGCGCATGTCCCCCCCCCCCCCCCCCCCTTCGGAAGCTGTCAGACTACTGAAGCTTAATTTGTCCAATCACTTAATGCGTTATATTTTCTCTCTTATCTGGTATTCGTCAACTCTGACCTCTAAGGTCACCTTCACATGATTCTGTTTCTTTGGTATTTTTCTCAAATATTCATCATTTGCTCTTTGTAATGAATACCTATCACACTTTGTGGTCCTTCACTGAAAATGGCCCTGTGCTATGTTAAAAGCCTGTTTGACCCAAACAGACCTTTTTAAAGTTTATAGCCCTTTACAAGGGTTAAGCAAGCCTGTCTATAGTCTGTGAGAAAACCAAGACACAAGCTGGCTAATTGCCCTACTAAATAAGAAAAAGGATTGTTATACAAAGCCAGTGGTGTGCTGGAGCCGGCTCGCAAGAGCCGGTAGTTAAAATTTCTACCGACTTGCGAGCCGGTTGTTAAAAAACGCGAGCCGGCTCTGGCTCTCCTCCCTCCCTCCGGATCCAGTCCCTCACCGACTCCTGGCTTGTCCTTTTAATTCTTCGGGGCAGGCAGTCTTGCCTGCCCGCTGCCAGCTGACTCTCCCCTGCTGCCGATTTGTGCTTTAAAAATGGCCGCCGAGACTTTCAGAGGCGGCTTCGCGAGACTTATGCTGAAGTCTCGGCGGCCATTTTGAATCGCGAACCGGCAGCAGGGGAGAGTCAGCTGGTAGCGTGCAGGCAAGACTGCCTGCCTGTCCCGAAGAATTAAAAGGACAAGCCAGGAGTTGGTGAGGGACCGGATCCGGAGGGAGGGAGGAGAATTCGCTGAACTCAGGAGGGGGGTGGCACTGTGTGGAGCATTCATAGCGTCTAGATTGCTTTTATTCTCAGGTGGAAGACAGGCGTCAGGGCACTCCCGTGAGTCTACTTGGTGCCGCTAAAGGGGCCAGTGCAGTGTCACACACTAACAGTCAAAATGCTATATAGGGACAAATAATAAAAGCTGCCGATAGTAATTATGTACAGTTAATTTGGTGATAGCCAGAAGCATTTTCTCCTGCTTCCAGATTCATGGGAAATAAATGCCTGGGATTTCATGTCTCTAGGCCTGGCTGCCTCCCTTGCAAAACAGGCTTTCCTACCATCTGCATCACACCACTGAGCTCTCAATGAATTTCTGCACCACAAATACACTGAAAGCTCAGCAGAGGCACAGTGCAGATGCAAAGGACATCCATATGGAGGATGCAGAAGCAGCTTAGCCATACTGAAGAAAGTAAGGCATTGTATGGAATGGCCTCCCAGTGAAGGTGGTAGAAGTAAAAGCTGTAACAATTCAAGAAAACATATGATAAGCACGCATGGCAGGGGAGAGAAGGGTCGCTGGACATGGGTGGATGGAGAGGAGGGGAGAGAAAAGAAATGCTGGACATGGATGGAGGGTAGGGAAGAGTGAGGAAGGAGATGAGATGAGGGGAAAGGAAGAGAGGAGAAAAACTGCACGTGGATGAAGAAAATAGGCAGAAGCTGAGGACCAGAAATGAAGAAGAAAGAAGGAAAGGAAAGAAATAAATGTTTCTAGTTTCTATACTCAAGATCTTGCGTTCTTCCCCATTACACCCCCCTTCGCCCCCCAAATCAGCACATGGAGACAGTCAAGTTAGATTCATTTGAATCTCAGACTAAAGGAGCATTTTTACTCGTATTCCTATAGGCGACTAATCATTTAGTGTACGCTAAATCTGTTAGCACACCTTGGACCCCTAAGTCAATGCTATTTCATCATAGTTGTGAGGATTTTTGGTAGAGGATTTGTGGCTAAAGTAACTTCTATTGCTGCAGAGTTTAAAACTCTTTCGTTGCCTGTGGAAAACGAATGTTCACTGGAGATGAATAATGTTTGGACTACCTTTTCAGTTTTGAACAAAGATCTGATTAAAGAACTGTTAACTAGAATGAATAGTTCCTCATGTGCTTCGCATGTTTGTCATCCCTGTATTATGAGAGCTTTAAAAGTGGTTTCACTTAATGTTTTGTCTCACACTTTGAACAGATCATTGGAGGAAGGGAAAAACTGCTGGTAGGCCGTTGTTGAAAAATTCCAAATTAGAGCCTTCTATTGTGGAAAATGTATAGACCTATTTCAGTTTTGCCTTTTTCTGTAAGTTAATTGAAATGGCTTTATGAGATCAATTAAACAACTTTCTGGAGACTCAACATGTTTTACATGGTTATCGATTTGGATTTAGATCATAGCACAACACCGAAAACATCGCTAATTTCAATGTCAGATATTCGCACAGGTTTTGATAAAGGGATGCACTATATTTTGGTGTGTCTAGATATTTCAGCAGTCTTTGACTTTGCGGAGATTGAGGGAGATTGGTATTAGTAGTACAGTTTTATGAAGGTTTGCATTGTTTTTGTTTAATAGAAAATTTTGTGTGGTTGCAAACTAACAGCAATCTGGTTTCTCTGAGATTGACATTGGTGTTCCTTAGGCATCTGCATTATCTGACACTTTATTTAACATCTACTTACATCCTCTATGTAAATTATTAGGTGGTCTTGGATTACAATATAGAATATATGCTGATGGCATACAGTTCTCTTATAAGATTGGACTTGGAAAAAATACACAATTCCAGGAATAACATGTATAGAATGTTTGTACGTTTGGGAAGCTTCCCAGATGCCCTTGGCCTGGATTGGCCGCTGTCATGGACAGGATGCTGGGCCCGATGGACCCATGGTCTTTTCCCAGTGTGGCATTACTTATGTAAGATTGAAAATTCAGTTGAAGATAGCATTAAGGAATTGTTTTTGTATAAGTGCTATTAACTGCTGATTAAGAGAAAATCATTTAAAATTGAACATGTCCTAAAACATAAGTAATGCAGCTGGCTGGTGCTACTAATACAGATATACCTGAATCCTTTGTTCTTGATGGGCGTGAGATAAGAGTGCGCATAAGGTGCACATGCTGGTTGTCATTCTTGATATTTCATTACGTATAAGAGATCAGGTTGAAAAATTGGTTGGTATAATCGTTATGAAATTTGAAATTGATTAGGTGCTTAAGGGATTTTCTTTCAGTGAACAATTTTAGGTTAGTCTTGCAAAGTATTATGCCACCATTTGATTACTGTAACAGTCTATTGATTGGAGTGTCTAAAAGAACATTGAGAGTCTTACAGGTAGCACAGAATGCTGCAGCTTGGATTATGTATGGTCTGAGTCGTTTTAATAATATTTCCATATCATCAAGCTGATCAATCCATCTACCAGCAGGTGTCCATCTACCAGCAGGTGGAGATAGAGAGCAAACTTTTGCCTCCCTATATGTGGTCATGTGCTGCCGGAAACTCCTCAGTATGTTCTCTATCTCAGCAGGTGGTGGTCACACACAGCAGCAGCTCTGGCTAGGCCTCCAAGCCTAATTCTTAGGTTTTGTTGAGTGCCTGGGGTTGAGGGCTCTTTTGAGCAAGTGCAAACCTGGTGGTGCCAGGTCCCTCCTTTTCTCCCCCCTCCCGCTGGCTCCGTTAAAAAAAAAAAAAAAATTTTGAACGTCCTTAAAGGCGTTTATTTCGACGTTTATTTAAACGTTCATTGCAGCTACTCACTGGGACACCAGGTAGTTACAGCTCGGAGCGGAAAGCAGGTAATTTTTACCTTTTTATAGCGGGCAGGGGGTTCCCCGATTTATCTCCACGTGGCATATGGCGTCGGAGGGCGAGGGCGTAAAGAGTCGCTCCCCGGATCGCTTGGGCGCTTCTAGAGGGGATGCGGGGGTCTTAAAGTCTGATTCGCCCTTGTTGGGTGACAGTTTTGTGACCGATGAGTGTCCCGGTCCTTCCTCCGGTGTGGCGGTTTTTCCCGCCATAAACGCCCATCCCTCGCTCCTCGCCTCCGCCATCTTGGCCGGCCACGCGGCTCGGACAGCTTCTTCTTGGGCCGCCCTTGAGGTAGGAGACATTAATGCCATGAACGCCCTTAATTTGGGCGACGGCACAAAGGCGGCTAAAATTAAGCGCCGTTTTTCCCACGCGGCTCCTTCGCGGAGTCGCGCCGGACGCCATCTTGGATGCGCAGCATGTCTCTCCCCCGCTCTTGCAAGCGCCGGTTGAGGGTGCGTCTAGGGCTGTTGCCCAGGCTGCGGAAGTGCACAGTCTGGGGGGTTTCTCCCCCGAGTTTATTTTGCTGCTGCATCAGGCCTTCCTTATGCAGAACGCTGCCCCTGCTCCCTCGTCAGGTAAAGAGGTTGAGGCCCCCGGAGGTAAACGCCCTCGGGTTGATTCCCAGGCCTTGGAGGACTTTGTCTCCTCCGATGTAGATGAGGGCAGCGTATCTGAGTTCTCCCAACGGTCCTTTGCGGATTCCTTGGAGGAGACGGATCCCCGCTCGGATGGAGCGGATGACCCCTCTGCAGCGCGACTTTTTAGCTCAGAGGATTTGCCCAACCTGTTTGTGCAGGCCATGGGCATTTTAAAGATTTCCTCTCCGGAGGACGTCTCTCCCTCAGCCCCTGTTGGCTCTGCCATTATGCTGGGGACGAAACGCCCGCCTAGAACCTTCCACGTGCATGATGCCATGCACACCTTAATTTCGGCTCAATGGGATGTCCCGGAAGCGAGCCTTAAAGTGGCTAGGGCTATGTCCCGCCTCTATCCTTTGCCTGTAAGTGAACGTGAGGCCTTTCTGTGGCCTACCGTGGATTCTTTAATCACTGCGGTGACTAAGAAAACGGCGTTGCCGGTGGAAGGTGGCACGGCCCTAAAGGACGCCCAAGACAGAAGATTGGAGGCGGCCTTAAGGTCGACCTTTGAGGCGGCTGCTTTAAGTTTGCAGGCCTCAGTTTGCGGCTCCTATGTGGCCAGGGCGTGCCTGACTATGGTGCAGCGGGCTTTCCCCTCGGATCATTCCTTGAGGGCTGATTGGCCGGCCCTGGAATCGGGCTTAGCCTATTTGGCAGACTTGCTGTATGATGTCTTGAGAGCCTCAGCTAAAGGCATGGCTCAGACAATCTCTGCGCGGCGGTGGCTTTGGCTGAAGCATTGGTCTGCTGACCACGCCTCTAAATCCCGCCTGGCTAGATTGCCTTTTAAAGGCAAGCTGCTCTTTGGGGTCGAGCTGGACAAAATCGTGACCGATCTCGGCACGTCTAAGGGCAAGAAGTTACCAGAGGTCAGGGCTCGGGCTAGTACTCGCCCTGGTACCTCCAGAGGACGGTTTCAGGAAGCCCGTCGGTACCGCCCGGGCAGGTCGGGCTCCTCTGCCCCCTCTCCCTTCAAGAGGAACTTCTCCCCCAAGCAGCATTCCTTTCGCAGAGACCGCCGTCCCAGAGGTGCTCCCTCCGGTTCTCCCCCAGGGTCTCGTACCCAATGACGGGGCCTTGGTCCACGCCTCAGTGCAGATTGGAGGACGGCTGTCCTCGTTTATGGGCGAGTGGACCACAATAACTTCAGACGCTTGGGTGCTGGAAGTCATCAGAGACGGCTACAAGCTAGAGTTCTGCCAACCCTTAAGAGACGGGTTTGTACTCTCTCCCTGCAAGTCTCCGGTCAAGCTGTGGCAGTGCAGCAGACCTTGGACAATCTGATCCGCCTGGGGGCGGTCGTTCCGGTGCCAGAAAATCAGCTTGGCAAGGGACGTTACTCCATTTACTTTGTGATACCAAAGAAAGGAGGTTCTGTACGGCCTATCCTCGACCTCAAAGGGGTCAATTGGGCCTTGAAAGTTCGGCACTTTCGCATGGAGACCCTCCGCTCTGTTATAGCGGCAGTGAAGGCAGGAGAGTTCCTGGCATCCTTGGACATCAAGGAAGCGTACTTGCATATTCCCATCTGGCCTCCTCATCAACGCTTTCTGCGTTTTGCAGTCCTGGGACGACACTTCCAGTTCAGAGCCCTCCCGTTGGGTTGGCTACTGCTCCGCAGACCTTCTCCAAAGTAATGGTGGTCATCGCGGCCTTCCTGAGGAAGGAAGGAGTTCAAGTCCATCCTTATCTGGACGACTGGTTGATCCAAGCCCCCTCTTATGCAGAGTGCGGCAAAGCTGTGAACCGGGTGGTTGCTCTTTTGAGCTCCCTGGGGTGGATCATCAACTGGGAGTAAAGCCAGCTGCGCCCGACTCAGTCCCTGGAGTATCTGGGAGTTCGATTCGACACCCAAGTGGGCAGAGTGTTCCTGCCAGACAATCGGATTGTCAAGCTTCAGGCTCAGGTGGACTAGTTCCTAGTAGCCTCTCCTATTCGGGCTTGGGACTACGTGCAGCTGTTGGGCTCTATGACGGCCACGATGGAAGTAGTGCCCTGGGCCAGGGCTCATATGAGACCACTACAACAATCTCTGCTGCTGCGCTGGACTCCGATGTCGGAGGATTATGCTGTGCGCCTTCCCTTGGACCCAGCAGTGCGCAAGGCGCTGAGCTGGTGGACGCAGACAGACAAGTTGTCTGCAGGAATGCCTCTGGTGACCCCGGAGTGGATTGTCGTCACGACAGACGCCTCTTTGATGGGCTGGGGAGCCCACTGCTTGGGAAGGACAGCGCAGGGGCTCTGGTCTCCTGCAGAGGCAAGTGATCTATCAACCTCCTGGAACTCAGAGCCATTCAGTTGGTGTTGTTGGAGTTCATCCCGGTACTGGTGTTGAAGCCAGTACGGGTCCTGTCGGACAATGCCAAGGCTGTGGCCTATGTCAACCGCCAGGGAGGTACCAAGAGCGCCCCTCTAGCCAAGGAGGCTATGAATCTATGCCAGTGGGCGGAAGCGAACCTGGAGCAGCTTTCAGCAGCCCACATTGCCGGAGTCATGAATGTCAAGGCGGACTTTCTCAGTCGCCATACCTTGGAGCCCGGAGAGTGGCAGCTATCTGCTCAGGCGTTCTTGGACATCACGAAGCGCTGGGGCCAGCCGAGCCCAGATCTGATGGCGTCATCGGCCAATTGCCAAGTGCCGCGCTTTTTCAGCAGAGGACGGGACCCTCGATCCCTGGGAGTAGATGCTCTTCTCCAACAGTGGCCGACACAAGAGCTTCTCTGTGTTCCCGCCCTGGCCCATGTTGGGCAGGGTGCTAGACCGGGTGGCAAAGCATCCCGGCAGGGTAATCCTGGTGGGTCCGGATTGGCCCAGACGTCCCTGGTATGCGGACTTGATCAGGCTCTCAGTCGGCGATCCTCTGCGGCTGCCAGTGGAGCAGGGCCTGTTGCATCAGGGTCCCGTGGTGATGGAGGATCCCTCCCCCTTTGGTCTTACGGCCTGGCTATTGAGCGGCAGCGTCTGAGAAAGAAGGGCTTCTCAGACAAGGTCATCGCCACTATGCTGAGAGCGAGGAAGCGCTCTACTTCTACTGCTTACGCCAGGGTTTGGCGTATCTTTGCAGCGTGGTGTGAAGCAGGCTCACTTTCTCCCTTCACTGCTCCAATTTCTTCAGTGTTGGCGTTCCTGCAAGAAGGTCTGGACAAAGGCCTGTCGCTCAGTTCCCTGAAAGTTCAGGTAGCGGCTCTGGCTTGCTTCAGGGGCCGCCTGAAGGGTGCTTCCTGGCTTCGCAGCCAGATGTGGTGCGCTTTCTCAAGGGAGTTAATCACCTGCGCCCTCCTCTGCACTCAGTGGTGCCTGCGTGGAATCTCAACCTGGTGCTAAGAGCATTGCAGAAGCCGCCTTTTGAACCCTTGTCGAGGGCATCTCTGAAAGACCTGACGTTGAAAGCAGTCTTTTTGGTGGCTATCACTTCAGCCAGAAGAGTTTCCGAGCTCCAGGCACTCTCATGTCGAGAGCTTTTTCTGCAGTTCACTGAGGCAGGAGTGACTATTCGCACAGTGCCTTCCTTCCTGCCCAAGACTGTTTTTCGCTTCCATGTGATTCAGCAGCTCTGTCTCCCTTCCTTTCGTAGGGAGGTCTACCCAGAGGAATACTCTGCTCTCAGTTTCTGGATGTGAGACGAGTCATCATCAGATACTTGGAAGTGACCAATGATTTCCGGAAATCGGATCATCTGTTTGTCCTGTTTACAGGTCCTCGTAAGGGTCTGCAGGCTTCTAAGCCTACAGTGGCAAGATGGGCAAGGAAGCCATTGCAGCGGCTTAGGGTCCGTCTCCTTGGAAGAGATTTGCAAGGAGGCAACTTGGGCTTCGGCCCATACCTTTGCGAGGCATTACCGCTTGACTGTGGCTGCTCGGGCGGAGGCCCGGTTTGGAGCTTCAGTGTTGCGGTCAGGGATTTCTATGTCCCGCCCTGGGTGAGTACTGCTTCGGTACATCCCACCAGTCTATGGATTGATCAGCTTGATGATATGGAAGGTAAAATTATGTATCATACCTGATAATTTTCTTTCCATTAATCATAGCTGATCAATCCATAGCCCCTCCCAGATATCTGTACTGTTTATATTCTGGTTGAATTTTAGGTTCAAGTTTAGCCTTCAGTTACTTCAGGAGGACTTCGTGTTCAAGTTCTTCTTTCACTTGGATTCTTCAAGAGTTGAGACGAGTTTGTGTTACAGTGAGCTGCTGCATTCCTCTCCCCTCCGTTTTACGGGGCTGGATTGAGATTTACATTCTGCCGGCACTCCCTCCCGCTTCGTGCGGCTGTAGGGCAGCTTTGTACCCCTCCCGCTTCGGCGGTGTTAGGGTCAGTCAGCTCCTCCCGCGGTTGCGGTTGCAGGATAAGCCAGATCCCCCCGCATCGGCGGGTGTGGTGTCCCTCCCCCGCTCCGCGGGGATGAGCTGGACGGATTCCCCTCCCCCACTTGTGTGGGGATGAGCTGGGTTAATTCCCCTCCCCCGTTTCGGCGGTGGTGAGCTGGGCAGAGTGTCCCCTTCGTGGGTGTAATTCTCTAAGTGCTGAGTCCTGCGGATGGAGCTTTGATATCGACATACTGAGGAGTTTCCGGCAGCACATGACCACATATAGGGAGGCAAAAGTTTGCTCTCTATCTCCACCTGCTGGTAGATGGACACAACCCACCAGTCTATGGATTGATCAGCTATGATTAATGGAAAGAAAATTATCAGGTATGATACATAATTTTACCTTCTCTGAGGAGAAGCAGGCTGCTTGTTCTCACGATTGGGTGACGTCCACGGCAGCCCAAGGAACGGAAATCTTCCTAGCAACAAAAAGTTTGCTAGAACCTTCGAGCGCGCAGGCGCGGCCATCCTCCCGCCCGTTGCGCGAGAGTCCCGCTTTAGTTCTTTTTTTTTTCCGCGGTAAGGGAGTGAATGCTTGCGATCTCTCTCCGTTCGCCATAAAAGAGCCTTCGCTTATTTTTCAGTTTTTTGTTTCCTTTTCCCTCTTTTTCTTTTTCTTTTACGTTGTTTTCCCTTAATATATAAAAAAAAGACGCTTATTTCTAGTTTTTGGTCCTTTAAGTTTTCTTTTGCTTTCGTCGCGGCCCTCTTAGTCCACATGTACGCGTTTTTTCTCATTTTTGTGCCTTTATTTTTGGCACAATTGAGAATTTTGATTTCGCTGCCGCTGTTTTTCTATCCATGTCATCGAGGTCGCCCAGCGCCTTCAAGAAGTGTACTCGGTGCAACCGGGCGATCTCAGGTACTGACCCTCACGCGTGGTGTCTTCAGTGCCTTGGGCCCCGACCATCGCCCAGACACATGTAAGTTGTGTCTTAGCTTGACGTGCTTCGAGCGAAGGCAAAAAAAACATTGTCATCGGTCTCCTTCTAAGCATGGTACTGGGAGCTCCGGGGCATCGAAGGATTCGGCACCCGTGAAGTGCCGACGCTGGGAGGGGTGCTCACCCTCCATTCAGGAGGTGTCGGACTTCGGACAGCCCAGTACCGCCTCCTCGACCTCAACAGATTCTGGACCCGGTTCCTGCACCGACCCTGCAGCCTTGCTCAACAGCGACTCTGGACGAGCGCATCCGAGCCATTCTTCCAGGTTTGCTGGAAGGATTGCTGTGTCAGCCTGATCTGGTGTCGGGGGTGCTTGCGCCTTCGGCACCGTTGATGGAAGCAGCAGCTGGCTCCGGCCCTGTGTTGAGGTCCCCGACGCCGGTGCCGCTTGCGGCTTCAGCTGCCACCCAGGTCAACTCCCTGTCGACATCGATGGAGGGAGCTTCATTGCCGCCGGCACGGGAGTCGACTTCTCGGCATCGCCATCGGGGGACATGGTTCCTCAGCGTCGAGACGGGCCCGGTTTTGGACTGCAGTTCAGGAACTCTTGTCCTATACCGAGGAGGATGCCTTGTGGGATGAGGGAGAAGATCCCAGATATTTCTCTTCTGAGAAGTCTTGTGGTCTTCCCTCTGATCCTACTCCTTCACCAGAAAGAAAGCTTTCTCCCCCGGAGAGTCTTTCTTTCTCTTCATTTGTCCAGGAAATGTCTGTGGTTATTCCCTTCCCTGTGGTATCTTAGGAGGAGTCCAGGACTGAGATGCTCGAGGTCCTTGACTATCCTTCGCCACCTACGGAATCATCCACTGTTCCTCTGCATAATGTCCTTAAAGAGACCTTGCTGAGGAACTGGAAGAAACCACTAACTAACCCCACCATCTCCCCAAAAGCTGAGTCCCAATATCGGATTCTTGGAGAACCTGAGGTCGCAGTTGCCTCACCACTCTATGGTTGTGGATTCCGCTCTCAAGAGGGCCAGGAGTACTAGAGATTTCGCCTCGGTGCCCCCGGGCGGGAATCTAGAACTCTTGACTCGTTTGGGGAAAAAGGCCTATCAGTTCTCTGTGCTCGAGTCCAAGATTCAGTCATACCAGCTCTACATGAGCATCCACATGCGGAACAATGTAAAGCAACTGGCGGACTTGGTGGACAAGCTCCCCGTGGAGCATGCCAGGCCTTTTCAGGAGGTGGTCAGGCAGTTGAAGGCGTGTCGTAAATTCCTGTCCAGGGGTTCTTAAGACTCTTTTGATGTTGCATCCAGAGCTGCTGCTCAGGGTATAGTGATTCACAGACTCTCATGGCTGCGAGCCTCTGACCTGAACAATCGAATCCAGCAGAGGATTGCGGATGTCCCTTGCCGGGGGGGGGGGGAGGGGAGGCAATAATATTTTTGCTGAGAAAGTCAAGCAGATGGTCGAACAGTTCCACCAGTGGGAAACCGCTATGGACAATCTCTCCCGCCAGGCGCCTTCAGCTTCTACCTCATCAGGTAGACTTTTTTTCCGGGGAAGAAGGAATGCTCCCTATGCCTATAATAGTCGTAGGTACAATCCTCCTTCCTGACAACCTTTTCAGGCTCGGCCCCAGCGCGCTGGTTCTCGTCAACAGCGTGCGTCCAGACAGGCCCCTGCAGCTCCCCGGCAAAAGCAAGGGATGGGCTTTTGACTGGCTCCAGCTGAGCATAGCCACTATCAAAGTGTCCATGCCGGACGATCTACCGGTCGGAGGGAGGTTAAAATTTTTTCACCAAACGTGGCCTCTTGTAACCTCCAATCGGTGGGTTCTCCAAATAGTCCAGTTAGGATACTCCCTCAATTTGATCTCCAAACCTCCAAATTGCCCACCAGGAGCTCAATCCTTCAGCTTCCAGCACAGGCAGGTACTTGCAGAGGAACTCTCCGCCCTTCTCAGCGCCAGTGTGGTCGAGCCCATTTCACCAGGGCAGGAAGCTTTGGGATCTATTCCAGGTACTTCCTTGTGCAAAAGAAAACAGGGGGGATGCTTCTCATCCTAGACCTAAGGGCCCTGAACAAATATCTGGTCTGAGAAAAGTTCAGGATGGTTTCCATGGGCACCCTTCTTCCCATGATTCAGCAAAATGATTGGCTATGCTGCTGGAGCTACTCAGGTTTGTAATAAATTACCCCGTCCCATCTTCTTCCTGTTCAAAGACTGGAATTTATTGAAGCGCTGCTAGATTCACAGACGGCTCGAGCCTATCTCCCCGAGACTAGAGCAGACAATCTTCTGTCTCTAGTTTCCATGGCCAGAGCGTCTCAGCGGATCACAGCTCGGCAGATGTTGAGACTTCTGGGCCATATGACCTCCACAGTTCATACGACGCCCATGGCCCGTCTTCATATGAGATTTGCTCAATGGAGCCTAGCTTCCCAATGGTAATCTAGAGAATGTAATCCAGCTGTCCACCAAATTTCACAATTCCCTTCAGTGGTGGATAATTCGATCCAATTTGACCTTGGGGGCGTCCTTTTCAAATTCCTCAGCCGCAAAAATTGCTGACGACGGATGCATCCCTCCTGGGGTGGGAAGCTCATGTAGATGGGCTTCACACTCAAGGAGTTTGGTCCCTCCAGGAAAAAAGTCTTCAGATCAATCTCCTGGAGTTACGAGCAGTCTGGAACGCTCTAAAGGCTTTCAGAGATCGGCTGTCCACTCAAATTATTCAAATTCAGACATACAATCAGGTTGCCATTTACTACATCAACAAGCAGGGGGGCACCGGATCTCGCCCCCTGTGTTGGGAAGCCGTCCAGATGTGGCTTTGGGTTTGCCGTCACGGCATGTTTCTCCAAGCCATGTAACTGTCAGGCGTAAACAACAGTCTGGCCGACAGGTTGAGCCAGGGTCATGCAACCTCACGAGTGGCGCTCACTTCGGGCGTCGTACGCAAGATCTTCCGAGAGTGGGACACCCCCTCGGTGGATCTTTTTGCCACTCAGGTCAATCACAAGGTCCCTCAGTTCTGTTCCAGGCTTCAGGACCGCGACAGACTAGCATCAGATGCCTTTCTCCTTCATTGGGGGAAGGGCCTTCTGTATGCATATCCTCCCATACCTATGGTGGGGAAGACTTTGCTGAAACTCAGGCAAGACCGCGATACCATGATTCTGATTGCTCCCTTTTAGCCACGTCAGTTTTGGTTCCCTCTTCTTCTGGAGTTGTCCTCCAAAGCACACTGGAGATTGGACAGTTTTCCAACCCTCATTACTCAGAACGAGGGGGCGCTTCTGCATCCCAGCCTCCAGTCTCTGGCTGTCACGGCCTGGATATTGAGAACGTAGAATTCGCTTCCTTGGGTCTTTCAGAGGGTGTCTCCCGAGTCTTGCTTCCAGGAAAGATTCCACAAAGAAGTGTTACTCTTTTAAATGGAGGAGGTTTGCCGTCTGGTGTGACAGCAAGGCCCTAGATCCTCGCTCTTGTCCTACACAGACCCTGCTTGAATACCTTCTACACCTGTCAGAGTCCGGTCTCAAGACCAACTCCGTAAGAGTTCACCTTAGTGCGATTAGTGCTTATCATTATCGTGTAGAGGGTAAGCCTATCTCTGGACAGCCTTTAGTTGTTAGATTCATGAGAGGTTTGCTTTTGTCAAAGCCCCCTGTCAAACCTCCACCAGTGTCATGGGATCTCAACGTCGTCCTCACCCAGCTGATGAAGCCTCCTTATGAGCCTCTGAATTCCTGCCTTCTGAAGTATTTGACCTGGAAGGTCGTTTTCTTGGTGGCAGTTACTTCAGCTCGTAGGGTCAGTGAGCTTCAAGCCTTGGTAGTGTATGCTCCTTATCTCAAGTTTCATCACAACAGAGCAGTCCTCCGCACTCACCCTAAGTTCCTGCCGAAGATGGTGTCTTTGAGTTCCATCTGAACCAATTGTCTTGCAAACAATTTTTTTCCCCATCCTCATACCTGCCTTGCTAAACGTCAGTTGTTTGTGCAGCACTGCGTACGCCTTGTAGCACTATAGAAATGCTAAATAGTAGTAGTAGTAGCATACATTGGACTGCAAGCGAGCATTGGCCTTCTACCTGGAGCGGACAAGCCCCTTCAGACAGTCCGCCCAAATGTTTGTTTCTTTCAATCCCAACAGAAGGGGAGTCGCTGTTGGGAAACGTACCATTTCTAATTGGCTAGCAGATTGCATTTCCTTCACTTATGCCTGGGCTGGGCTGACTCTTGAGGGTCATGTCACGGCTCATAGTGTTAGAGCCATGGCAGTGTCGGTGGTCCACTTGAAGTCAGCCACTATTGAAGAGATTTGCAAGGCTGCGACGTGGTCATCTGCCCACACATTCACATCTCACTACTGCCTCCAGCAGGATAGCCAGTGCTACAGTCGGTTTGGGCAGTCGGTGCTGCAGAATAGAGGTTTAGAATCCAACTCCACCCCCCCAGGCCCATTTTTATTTTGTTCCAGGCTGCACACTCGGATGTTCTGCTTCGTAGGTCAATCCTTGTTATGTCCTTGCCGTTGCGAGGCCCAATTGACCTTTCTTTGTTGTTTTGAGTGAGCCTGGGTGCTAGGGATACCCAATCATGAGAACAGGCAGCCTGCTTGTCCTCGGAGAAAGCGAAGATACATACCTGTAGCAGGTGTTCTCCAAGGACAACAGGCTGATTGTTCTCACAAACCTGCCCGCCTCCCTTTGGAGTTGTTCTTTTTCTTTATCTACTATGTTAAAACTCACCCTCAACGTTCTGAGGACACTGACGTCAGTGAAGCCAAGCTCTGACTTCCTTCAAAAAGGTTCGAAGGTTCGTGGTGGTGAAGCCACCAAAATCGCTCCGGGCCCCGCCCTTGAGGGTGGAGCAATGGCAGAACAACGAAGGGGTTGACAGGCGGGGAGGGTGGGAAATCGCTCCGGGCCCCGCCCTCGAGGGCGGAGCAATGGCAGAACAACGAAGGGGTTGGCAGGGAGGGAGGTGGGGGGGGGGGGGAATCGCTCCGGGCCCCGCCTTCGAGGGCACAGCAATGGCAGAACAATGAAGGGGTTGGCAGGGAGGGAGGCAGGGGGGGTGGGAAATCGCTCCGGGTCCCGCCCTCGCGTTAAACGTCATGACGTTGGGGGCGGACCAATGCCAGATCAACGAAGGGGTTGGCCAGGGAGGGAGGGAGGTGGGTGTTGGCGACGAAAACCTTGCTAGCGCCTGTTTCATTTGCTCTGAAACGGGCTTCTTTTACTAGTTGCTTTATATTTAACTAAAGTGGGACTCTCGCAAGACGAGCGGGAAGATTGCCGCTCATGCCTGCTGGAAGGCTCTATCAAACTTTTTGTTGCTAGGAAGATTTCCGTTCCTGGGGCTGCCGTGGACTTCACCCAATCATGAGAACAATCAGCCTGCTGTCCTCGGGGAATACCTGCTACAGGTATGTATCTTTGCTTTCCCCAACATTGATGAAGTTGCATTGGCTGCTGATAAAGCTAGTTCTTCAGCAACCCTCCAGACTGGTCAAGATGCATGGGTTATGCACTCCTACCAGCAAAGGGAGACTGAGAACACCCGACTTTGATCACTGTACATTAACCCTGTGCAGAATCCAGCCTTCACAGAGGGTAGATATGCGTGTGCAGTCTGAGCCAGTCTGTAAGGCCCGGAGGGGATTCATCTAGTAAGGCTATAGAAATGTTGATTAGTAGTAGTAGTACCTTTAAAACAAAATAATCAATACAGCTGTACGTTTTGAGCTGGTGTTGCCCCCATGGACCAACACCCACAGAAGAACATTGCCCCTTGGGGTGCTACACCCGTGTGGTGGATCCCCCTCCTCTGCCCTCCGGGCTGGAGTGGCCAGCAGTGTACCTTGGGTGCTACACAGTGTGCCTCGGCTGCCATGGTTCACAGGAACCTTGAGTGCCATTAAACAGCATGCAGCGACCTTTGGTGTTTTGGTTCTTAAAAACAAAAAAAAAACTTAACCGAAAACAAAAAGTGAACCTTGTTCGATTTGTCTGTGCAGGGCAGAGGAATCATTTGCAGGGAGACTGCTGTTAGATGTCCTGCTTGGTGCGGTTGTCCCCTTGCTTCCTTGGCACTCTGTTTCTGGTAGTGCTCCAGGGTCCCGCTGTTATGAGTGCAGGTAAAGAATTGCGAAGCTGCGCACGTGGGCATTAGGGAGGGGGTCAGATATGCCGAGTGTCGGCTCTGTGGTGAGCAGAAGTCCTCCTTGAGCTTGATGCAGGAAGCAGTCATAAGTGCATAAGTATTGCCATACTGGGACAGACCAAAGGTCCATCAAGCCCAGCATCCTGTTTCCAACAGTGGCCAATCCAGGTCACAAATACCTGGCAAGATCCAAAAAAAGTACAAAACATTTTATACTGCTTATCCCAGAAATAGTGGGTTTTTCCCCAATTTAATAATGATCTATGGACTTTTCCTTTAGGAAACCGTCCAAACCTTTTTTTAAACTCTGCTAAGCTAACCACCTTTACCACATTCTCTGGCAATGAATTCCAGAGTTTAATTACATGTTGAGTGAAGAAACATTTTCTCCGATTCGTTTTAAATTTACTGCTTTGTAGCTTCATTGCATGCCCCCTAGTCCTAGTATTTTTGGAAAGAGTAAGCAGACACTTCACATCTACCTCGTTCAACTCCACTCATTATTTTATAGACCTCTATCATATCTCCCCTCAGCCGCCTTTTCTCCAAGCTGAAGAGCCCTAGCTGCTGTAGCCTTTCCTCATAAGGAAGTCATCTCATCCCCTTTATCATTTTTGTCGCCCCTCTCTGCACCTTTTCTAATTCCACTATATCTTTTTTGAGATGCGGCGACCAGAATTGAACACAATATTCGAGATGCGGTCACACCATGGAGCAATACAAAGGCATTATAACATCCTCATTTTTGTTTTCCATTCCTTTCCTAATAATACCTAACATTCTATTTGCTTTCTTAGCCGCAGCGGCACACTGAGCAGAAGGTTTGAACGTATCATCGACGACACCTAGATTCCTTTCTTGGTCGGTGACTCCTAACCTTGGGGCCATCTTCGATTCCTCTCTCTCCTCGCATATATTCAGCAGACTGCTAAAACCTGTCTTCTTTCTCTGTAATAGCACCAAAATTTGCCCTTTACTTTCTGAGCACACTACCAGAACCCTTTATCCATATTCTTATCCAGTGCTTTTTTTGTAGAAAAAAAGGTGCCGGTACTCATTATGGGTGGGATCACCACAAATGACTCCATCCCTATTATAGCCACACCCCTTATACCAGCCATGGTGCATATAAACAGACATCATTGAAAATATACTAGTATAGGAGAAAAAAATAGCGTGACTTTTTTAAAATTATAAAGTAAAGAGGTGTTGTAGCCGTGTTAGTCCACTCTTAAAGGTTATCAATAGAAATCAAACAAAATAAAACATGGAAATGAAAATAAGATGATACCTTTTTTATTGGACATAACTTAATACATTTCTTGATTAGCTTTCGAAGGTTGCCCTTCTTTCTCAGATCGGAAATAAGCAAATGTGGTAGCAGATAGTATATATAAGTGAAACATCCAAGCATTACTTTGACAGTCTGACAGGGTGGGGGTGGGTAGGAGGTATGCATGGGGACATCAAAGCATTTTTATTGATATTCTAACAGGATGGGTGTGGGTAGGTGAGAGGAGGGTGATAAACAGAGAAATACAATTTTATGGTTTATAATGGGCTAGAAAACTCGGATCCTTGTTAAGTCCTGTCTGTTGGGTGTCAAAATATTCAATCATTCTGACTTCAAAGGTCTTGCGTTCCTGTATTGTTTTAAAGTTACCTTTCAGGATTCTTACAATGAAATCACTGGTGCAGTGTTCTGGTCTTGTAAAGTGTTGGCCCACAGGGGTGGGAACCTGACTGGCACTGGCTATCTTCATGTGATGTCTGTGCAGATTAAATCTTGTCTTAAGCGTCTGGCCTGTTTCTCCAATATAGCATCCTTCGTTACATTTTTTACACTGAATGATATATACCACATTGGAAGATGAGCATGTGAAAGATTCCTTTATGTTGAATATTTTTCCTTTGTGACCGTATAAGTCTGGCCAGCACTATCCTCGCCTCCCAACTACCAGTCCCGCCTCCCACCACCAGCTCTGGCACAGACCGTATAAGTCTGCCCAGCACTATTCCTGCCTCCCACCACTGGCTCTGGCACAGACCGTATAAGTCTACCCAGCACTATCGCTGCCTCCCAACCACCAGCCCCGGCACAGACCGTATAAGTCTGCCCAGCACTAGCCCCGCCTCCCAACCACCAGATCTGCCACCCATTCTAGGCTAAGCTCCTGAGGATCCCTTCCTTCTGTACAGGATTCCTTTATGTTTATCCCACGCATGTTTGAATTCCGTTACCGTTTTCATCTCCACCAACTCGGGGGAGAAAAACTCACCCTGACCGCCTGTCTCCGAATTAGGAGCCACGGGGAATGGAGCTCCTCTGGTAGCCTCGGCCTGAGGTGCCCCTCTGCTTTCAGACTCCTCTGCAACTGCGGGGGTCGAGCCATGCGGCGCTTACAAGATGGCGCCCGCTGCCAGCTCCATTGAGCGGGAAGAATCATCGCTCGCCACGCTCGTAACATACATACATAAATCGACAAGGTGGCACTCAGTGTCAAGCACTGGCCGCAGAGGCTGCTCAGATATGCCACTGGGCCGAGCTACATCTGCAACTTCTGTCAGCAGCTCATATAGCAGGTCAGAGCAACGTGCAAGCCGACTTTCTAAGCAGGTATCAAATCGACCCAGCGGAGTAGGAGCTGGCAGACGAAGTGTTCCTTCAGATCTGTGCCAAATGGGGAACGCCCGTAGCGGATCTTATGGCCTCAAGCACAAATGCCAAAGTCCCGTCCTTTTTCAGCAGATGGAGAGATCCTCGCTCGGCGGGGTTGGATGCCTTGGCTCAACCCTGGCCCCTGGGCCTCCTGTATGTGTTCCCTCCTTGGCCCTTAGTATGGCGGCGACTCCTGCGAATTCGGCTGCATCAAGGAGTGGTGATCCTCATTGCCCTGGATTGGCCCAGGTGTCCGTGGAATGCGGACCTCCGGCGGATGCTGGTGGAGGCTCCCCTTCCTTTGCCTCTGGTACCGAACCTGTGGACGCAGGGTCCGGTGACCATGGAGGATCCATGCCGCTTTGGTCTTACAGCATGGCTATTGAGAGGGCGCAGTTGAGAAACAAGGGCTATTCTAAAAAGGTCATCTCCACTCTCTTGCAGGCGCACAAGCATTCCACTTCCGTTGCCTATGCTCGGATCTAGCGCCAGTTGGCCTATAATTCCCTGCGTGTTCAAGTGGCAGCCTTGGCATCATTTTGGGGGAAGGTCGCTGGCCTCCCTGGCTGCGCATCCGGACATTGCACGGTTTCTTGGAGGGGTGCTTCGGCTCCGGCCTTCCGTGCGGGCCCCATGGAACCTGGGGCTAGTATTAAAGGCTATTCAGTGTTCGCTCTTTGAGCCGCTGAGGCGAGCTTCGGAGAAGGATGTGACTCTAAAGACAGTCTTTTTGGTGGCCATTACATCTGCGAGATGGGTGTCTGAGCACCAGGCGCTGTCCTGTCGAGACCCATTTCTGCAATTCTCAGAGTCCGGAGTAATGGTACGTACTGGGCCTTCCTTCCTGCCTAAGGTGGTTTCAGCGTTTCACCTATACCAGCCTATTTATCTGCCCTCCTTTACTAGGGAGGAGTTTCCGTAATCTTTTTGGCAGTTGCACCTTCTGGATGTGCGCAGGGCTCTGTTGCAGTATCTGCAGTTGTCTAATGCTTTCAGGACCTCTGATCACCTTTTTGTATTGTTGTCAGGTCCTCACAGAGGGTCTCCAGCGTCTAAAGCCACTATAGCCCATTGGCTTATGAGAGCCATTTTTTCTGCATATCTGCTATCTGGCCGGCCTCCACCTGACGCCTTTAAGGCACATTCCACAAGAGTGATTTCCTCCTCTTGGGCTGAGACGGGAGCATTCTCTCTTCAAGAGATATGTAGTGCAGCCACTTGGGCTTCTAAGCTCTCTTTTGCCCGTCATTACAGGCTGGATGTGGCTGCCAGGAGGGACGCGCTTTTTGGAGCACAAGTGATTGCGCGTGGTGTGGCTTGTTCCCACCCTATCTAGGGATTGCTTGATACATCCCATTCGTAATGGATTCATCTGCTGCTGATGACAAGGAAGGGAAAATTAGGTTCTTATCTTGGTAATTTTCTTTCTTTTAGTCACAGCAGATGAATCCATGTCTCTGTTTTGTGTTCAGTTTTTCCTGCAGACATGTTCCCTCATTGGGAAAAGTTGGAAAACAGTCTTCAGGATTTCTGTTCTTCTACAGGAGGTTGAGTTTGTCCCTCCTTTGTGTTATTGCTCTTGTTCTGGGGCGTTCGTTCGCTGTGAGGAATGTTCATGTTATGCTACTTTGCGATTTAACACTGCTGTGGAAGCTTCAAAATACTGAGAGGCAGATGGAGCTAGCTGTCGTGGAGACACTATGGTTTTCAGTGTTCTCTATCTCCCCCTGCTGGTAGGTGGACACAACCCATTCGTAATGGATTCATCTGCTGTGACTAAAGGAAAAAAAATTACCAAGGTAAGAACGTGAGTTTTCCTTTTTTTCTTTCCTCCCATCCATGTCCAGCACTTCTCCACCTCTCCTCCCCTCCATCCATGTCCAGCACTTCTCCACCTCTCCCCGCCAGCTCCTCCATCCATGTCCAGCATGTCTCCTTTCTTCCCTGCCCTTCCCTCCTGTATCCAGCGATTCTCTTCTCTCCCCTTCCCTTCCCTCTCATCCATGTCCAACGATTCTCCTCTCTCCCCTGCCTTCTCCTTCCATCCATGTCCAGCGAATCTCTTTGCTGACCTTCCCTCCCATCCATGTGGAAGAGTGGCCTGGTGGTTAGGGTGGTGGACTTTGGTCCTGGGGAACTGAGTTCGATTCCCACTTCAGGCACAGGCAGCTCCTTGTGACTCTGGGCAAGTCACTTAACCCTCCATTGCCCCATGTAAGCCGCATTGAGCCTGCCATGAGTGGGAAAGCGCGGGGTACAAATGTAACAAAAATAAATCCATGTCCAGTTTGTCTCCTCTCTGTCCCCTGCCATCCATGTTCAGCGATTCTCCTCTCCCCTGCCCTCCCATCCATGTGCATCCCCTACCTGTCTTCCCTCCCCTCCATCCATGTCCGGCATGTTTCCTCTCTTCCCTTCCCTCCCCTCCCATCCATGTGCATCTCCTTCCTGTCTTCCCTCCCCTCCATCCATGTCCAGCATGTCTCCTCTCTCCCCTGCCCTCCCCTACCACCCATGTCCAGCGATTCTCATCTCTCCCCTGCCCTCACCTCCCGTCCATGTCCAGCATTTCTCCTCTGCCCTGTCTTTCCCTCAAATTCATGTCCAGCAATTCTCTCTTCCCTGCCTTCCCCTCAAATCCATGTCCAGTGATTCTCCTCTCTCTCCTGCCCTCCGGCCCCTCCATGTCTAGCGATTCGTTCAATCCCCAGCTCTCCGACTTTCCTTTAAATCTTTAATTTACCTGAAGTTATGGCGAACCGGCAGTAAAAACAGCTGGCAGGCAGGCTTGCCGGCTCGTCGCTTCCCAGATCACACCTTTGAATCATTGTGGGTTGAAATTCCATGTATAAAAGGGAAAAGGACGGTGATAAGAGTGTGATACCGTCTGCCTCGCCAGGATGAGCAGGTAGACGCAGAAATGATAAAAGAAATTAGAGACGCAAACAAAATAGGCAAATATAGACTGGGTAAATGTAACATCGGGACACGCTAGAGAGGTACAATTCCTTGATGAAATCAAGGACAGCTTTATGGAGCAGCTGGTGCAGGAGCCGACGAGAGAGGGAAAAATTCCTGACTCGCTCCTTAGTGGAGCGCATGATCTGGTGAGGGATGTTATGGTACTAGGGCCGCTTGATAACAGTGATCAGAATATAATCAGTTTTGATATCAACCTTGAAGTAACTATACACAGGAAGTCAAATATGTTAGCGTTTAACTTTAAAAAAGGAGACTATGATAAAATGAGAACAGTTAAAAAAAAAAAACTTAATTTGCCTTAAGAAACAAAGCTGCTGAGATCCAAGATGGCCGCAAGCTGTTAGGTTGCTGCGACTCACGCTCCCAAAAAACAAAAAATGCCGAAACGAAGAGGGGAGATTAGCGGGTAGGGCTTCCCCGCTAACTCCCTCATTACCTGGTCCGATGGATCGATATTTGAGATCGCAGGGAGCTCACCGAGATGGCGGTTCGCTTCCAGAGGTGCGCGCCGGCGAAACGGAGACTTCGGCGCTCTCTGGTTTTGAAGTGACCCTTAGCCCCGCCGAACGCACTCCTCCTCCCCAGCCGATTGGCGCCAGTTCTTTCCTCTTGGATTCGACGGGTTCCACTCCCATAGAGGTTAGGGGCCTAGAAGAACGCCGAATCGAAGCCTCCCTTAATATAGAGGCGGGACTGGAGAACAGTTTGCTCGTGGAAACGCCGCAAACTGAGGGGAGAGAAGCAGAGGGGCAGAATGAGGACCGAGACCAGCCTGTAAGGTTTGAATTACCTAAAGAATTTATGACTAGACCAAAAGATGTGACATTAGAAGCTTTGTGGGATTTGGTTTCCAATCTAGGACAAGTTTTCCTTAAGCAGATAAATGATCTTCAGCCTAAAGTTAAAACTCTGGAAAGCAATTTAGGGGTACAAGAGGAACAGATTAAAGACTTGAATGGGAAATTTGTTAACTTGGATCAGAGAATTATGAAGCTTGAAACGTTACAACCTACTATGGTGAAAGATTTGACGAGTCTTAGAGATAAAATGGAAACCTTTGATAATTACACTAAAAATTATAACCTAAGATTTATCAACTTTCCTAGACTTCAAAATGTTACTCCTATGGACATGCTGAAACGCTATATGCGTGAAAATTTACTAATTTCTGAACAGAATTTACCACCAATGACTATGGTTTATTATATTCCTGGGAAAGGAACCTCTCAACCCGAAGCTCCGATTGATGTCTCTCTCTTGCTTGAGACTTCTGATACTGAACTAGCAACTGCGGCTACATTGGTGGCTACAGTTGCATTATTACCAGACAAGAATTGGATTTTTCGTTTGTTTTTCCGAAATAGAGATAAACCCTTTTTGGGTTTAAAAGTTTTACTTTTTCCTGATGTCTCTAAGGAGACTCGACGACGAAGGAAACAATTCCTGCTCCTTAGGCCTGAAGTTCTACACTTGGGGGGTGCCTTTTTTTTAAGATACCCCTGCAAGTGTATAATAAGGCTTAAGGAGAAAAAATATGTATTTACAGAGCCGTCTCATGTATCTTCACTCATAACCTCAGTGAAAACGGACAAGCGTTAATTATAAATGTTTGCTCCACTTAACAGTATAATTTCCTTTTTTTGATAAACCTTTAGATAATTTGTCTCCAGCATTTTCCTGAAATCTTGGATCATATGTATGGACTTGAGTATAGTTTTCCTGTTATTGTGAAGCTTTGGCTTCACCTTTTCTTTTTCCTGTTTGTATTATTATTCTTCTTTTTTTTACATATTTTGTAAATTACTAGATACTTTTCCTGAACAAGCGGATTGTCTTGTAAAATATTGGAAAATGTTAATAAATATATAAAAAAAAAAAAAAAAAAAAAAAAAACTTAGGGGGGCAACTGAGAGGGTAAAAACTGTACAACAGGCATGGACGCTGTTCAAAAATACCATCCTGGAGGCCCAGGCCAAACATATTCCGCAAATTAGAAAAGAAAGACGGAAGTCAAAAAGACAGCCGGCGTGGTTGAAAAGTGAGGTGAAGGAAGCTATTAGGGCTAAAAGAAACACCTTCAGAAAATGGAAGAAGGAACCGTCTGAAAATATCAAGAAGCAACATAAGGAGTGTCAAAGCAAATGCAAGGCACAGATAAAAAAGGCCAAGAGGGATTACGAAAAAAAGATAGCATTAGAGGCAAAAAAACATAGTAAAAATTTTTTTCGGTATATTAAAAACAGGAAGCCGGCAAAAGAATCGGTTGGACCACTGGATGACCGAGGGGTAAAAGGGACGATCAAGGAAGACAATGACGTGGCGGAGAGATTGAATGAATTCTTTGCTTCGATCTTCACTGAGGAAGATTTGGGTGGGATACCGGTGTCGGAAATGGTATTTCAAGTGGACGAGTCGGAGAAACTTACTGATAAACCTGGAGGACGTAATGGGGCAGTTCAGCAAACTGAAGAGTAGCAAATCTCCTGGACCGGATCGTGTTCATCCTAGAGTACTAATAGAACTGAAAAATTAGCTTGCGGAGCTACTGCTAGTGATATGCAATTTATCCTTAAAATCGAGCGTGGTACCGGAAGATTGGAGGGTGGCCAGTGTATTGCCGATTTTTAAAAAAAATTTCCAGGGGAGATCCGGGAAATTATAGACCAGTGAGTCTGACGTTGGTGCCGGGGAAAATGGTAGAGGCTATTATTAAAAACAAAACTACAGAGCACATCCGAGAGCATGGATTACTGAGACCGAGTCAGCACGACTTTTGTGTGGGGAAATCTTGCCTGACCAATTTACTTAAATTCTTTGAAGGAGTATACAAACATGTGGACAAAGGGGAGCCGGTTGATATTGTGTAGCTGCATTTTCAGAAGGCGTTTGACAAGGTACCTCATGAAAGACTCCAGAGGAAATTGGAGAGTCATGGGACAGGAGGTAGTGCTCTATTGTGGATTTAAAACTGGTTAAAAGATAGAAAACAGAGAGTAGGATTAAATGGTCAGTATTCTCAATGGAGAAGGGTAATTAGTGGGGTTCCCCAGGGGTCTGTGCTGGGACCGCTGCTTTTTAACATATTTATAAATGACCTAGAGATGGGAGTAACTAGTGAGGTATTTAAATTTGCTGATGACAGAAAGTTATTCAAAGTTGTTAAATCACGGGAGGATTGTGAAAAATTACAAGCGGGCCTTACGAGACTGGGAGACTGGGCGTCTAAATGGAAGATGATGTTTAATGTGAGCAAGTGCATAGTGATGCATGTGGGAAAGAGGAACCCGAATTATAGCTACATCATGCAAGGTTTCATGTTAGGAGTCATGGACCAAGAAAGGGATCTAGGTGTCGTTCGTTGATGATACATTGAAACCTTCTGCTCAGTGTGCTGCTGCGGCTAAGAAAGCAAATAGAATGTTAGGTATTATTAGGAAAGCAATGGAAAACAAAAATGAGGATTCTAATGCCTTTGTATCGCTCCATGGTGCGACCGCACCTCGAATATTGTGTTCAGTTCTGGTCTCCATATCTCAAAAAAGATATAGTGGAATTAGAAAAGGTGCAGAGAAGGGCAACGAAAATGATAAAGGGGATGGGACGACTTCCCTATTGGGAAAGGCTAAGGTGGCTAGGGCTCTTCAGCTTGGAGAAAAGGTGGCTTAGGGGAGATATGAGAGAGGTCTATAAAATGATGAGTGGAGTTGAACGGGTAGATGTGAAGCGTCTGTTCACGCTTTCCAAATATACTAGGACTAGGGGGCAGGTGATGAAGGTACAATGTAGTAAATTTAAAACGAATCAGAGAAAATGTTTCTTCACTAAACGTGTAATTGAACTCTGTTGCCAGAGAATGTGGTAAAGGCGGTTAGCTTAGCGGAGTTTTACAAAGGTTTGGACGGCTTGCTAAAGGAAAAGTCCATAGACCGTTATTAAATTGGACTTGCGGAAAATTCACTATTTCTGGGATAAGCAGTATAAAATGTTTTGTTCTTTTTTTTTTTTTTTTTTTAAGATCTTGCCAGGTATTTGTGATCTGGATTGGCCACTGTTGGAAACAGGATGCTGGGCTTGATGGACCTTTGGTCTTTTCCCAGTATGGCAATACTTATGTACTTATATGTGTTCACTAGATAGGATGAAGCATTTTATATAGGAGTGCAGGGGGTGTAAAATTCTCATCCAGTTTAGAGGTTGCTTTGTTATATCCTATTGTTTCTGGACTGTTCTGGTGGTCAGTGGGAAAGGAAAACATTTTGATTTGCTTACTAATTTTTCTTTCCTTGAGCTCTAGCAGACCAGTTCAGAGTGCTGCCTGTGTGTGATGAGGTTTCCATTTTATTGTTGGTCCTAGGAATTGTGCAGTTGTGGTTGTTCGTTAAATACCATGGATTCTTCCTTCTTGAGGGGTGTTACGAGTCCTTTCCTACCTTTGCTTTGTTACAGAAATACTGAAGAGCAGGTGTTGCATAGTGCCTTATATAGGGCAGAGCTCAGAAGTCTTTGTTCTCCATCTCCATTTGCTGGTTAAGTGGTATAATCCGTTGGTTCTGGACTGGCAGGACTTGAGGAAAGAAAATTAACAGGTAAACCAGATTTTTTTTCTGTTTCATAAGGAAGAGGTTGCCCCTCTTGGTGCCCTAGTTAGTTCCTTACGTGCAGAGGGGATCATTTTATTGTATTATTTACTGTATTGTTATTTGAATGTGTGCTGCCTTCTGCGCTCTTCACCTGCTTCAAGTCCTCTGCTCCTTTGTACATTGGGAGAGCAGTTTCCAGCACTCAGAACAGGGAGAAAGCGGCCTGTGTAAAGCAGATACTGGTGGGTGACATCACTAACTACATTGTTATTTGAATGTGTGCTTCCTTCTGAGCTCTTCACCTGCTTCAAGTCCTCCGCTCCTTTGTACATTGGGAGAGCAGTTTCCAGCACTCAGAACAAGGAGAAAGCAGTCTCTGTAAAACAGACACTAGACAGTGCTGGGGCATATATCTGGTTTACGGACAACTGATTGCTCCCAGTTCTGTGTGCGTCTGGTAGCGCTATATAAATGCTAGTAGTAGTAAGAAAGCAATGTATATATGGAGCCAACAGATGTGGAAATATCTTGAATGTATTTGAAGACTCCTGTAATATTACAGTGTTCCAGTAAAGGTGAGTCTGCATTTCATATAGAAAGAGGAGAGGAGCCATCATCATCCTAATGAAGGTAGCAAAGTGAAATCATAGTGGGACAGGCCACTAATCAAATATAGCACATCTCCCCAACCGAATTGGAAAGCAGGCCAGACAAAGAAATCACTGTACTGCTGTCACGGTCTCAGGCTGTAAACAAACAGTCACGGACTCTGGAACAACATGAGCCTTTGGCCTACTACTACTATTTAGCATTTCTATAGCGCTACAAGGCGTACGCAGCGCTGCACAAACATAGAAGAAAGACAGTCCCTGCTCAAAGAGCTTACAATCTAATAGACAAAAAATAAAGTAATCAAATCAATTAATGTGTACAGGAAGGAGGAGAGGGAGGGTAGGTGGAGGCGAGTGGTTACGAGTCAAAAGCAATGTTAAAGAGGTGGGCTTTCAATCTAGATTTAAAGGTGGCCAAGGATGGGGCAAGATGTAGGGGCTCAGGAAGTTTATTCCAGGTGTAGGGTGCAGCGAGACAGAAGGCGCGAAGTCTGGAGTTGGCAGTAGTGGAGAAGGGAACAGATAAGAAGGATTTATCCATGGAGCGGAGTGCACGGGAAGGGGTGTAGGGAAGGACGAGTGTGGAGAGATACTTGGGAGCAGCAGAGTGAGTACATTCATAGGTTAGTAGAAGAAGTTTGAACAGGATGCGAAAACGGACAGGGAGCCAGTGAAGCGACTTGAGGAGAGGGGTAGTATGAGTAAAGCGACCCTGGCGGAAGACGAGACGGGCAGCAGAGTTTTGAACCGATTGGAGAGGGGAGAGGTGACTTAAGTGGGAGGCCAGCAAGAAGCAGATTGCAGTAGTCTAAACGAGAGGTGACAAGGGTGTGGATGAGGGTTTTGATAGAGTGCTCGGAAAGAAAGGGGCGGATTTTACGGATGTTGTAAAGAAAGAAACGACATGTCTTGGCGATCTGCTGGATATGAGCAGAGAAGGAGAGAGAAGAGTCAAAGATGACCCCAAGGTTTCGAGCTGAGGAGACAGGGAGAATGAGAGAGCCATCAACAGAAATAGAAAACGGGGAGAGTGGTGAGGTGGGTTTGGGGGGAAAAAATGAGAAGCTCGGTTTTGGTCATGTTTAATTTTAGGTGACGTTGAGACATCCAGACAGCAATGTCAGGCAAGCACGCTGAAACTTTGGTTTGGATGCAAGGTGAGAGATCAGGGGTAGAAAGGTAGATTTGGGAGTCATCAGCATAGAGATGGTAGGAAAAGCCATGGGATGAGATTAATGAACCAAGGGAAGAAGTGTAGATAGAAAAGAGGAGGGGACCAAGAACAGAACCCTGAGGTACTCTGACAGGCAGAGGGATAGAAGTAGAAGAGGATCCACCAGAGTGAACACTGAAGGTGCAGAGGGAGAGGTAGGAAGAGAACCAGGAAAGAACAGAGCCCTGGAATCCAAGTGAGGACAGGGTATCGAGGAGTATGCTGTGATCGACAGTGTCAAAAGCAGCGGAAAGATCAAGAAGAATGAGGATGGAATAGAGACCTGGATTTAGCCAGTAATAGGTCATTGGAGACTTTAGTAAGCGCAGTTTCGGTTGAGTGGAGAGGGCGAAAACCAGATTGTAGTGGGTCAAGAATAGCATGTGAGGAGAGAAAATCAAGACAGCGGTGGTGAACAGCACGCTCAAGTAATTTGGAGAGAAAAGGGAGGCGGGAGATGGGTCGGTAATTAGAGGGACAAGTAGGGTCGAGTGAAGGCTTCTTAAGGAGAGATAGGACCACAGCATGTTTAAAGGCAGTAGGGACAGTTGCAGTGGAAAGTGAGAGATTGAGAATGTGACAGATAAAAGGAATAAGAGCAGGTGAGATGGCATTAAGAAGGTGGGTGGGAATGGGATCAGAGGAACAGGTGGTACATTTTGAGGAAGAAAGGAGAAGTGTAGTTTCCTCTATAGTAACTTCAGGAAAGGAGGAAAAGGAATGAGGGGAAGGAGAGAGAGGGGAACGGACTAGTAGAGGGGGTTGGGGGAGGGGGCACCTTGAGGAGAGAGTTCAATGTGGTGAAGAGAAGTCGAGGTTTAGAGCCAAGAGAGTTGGTCAGTTGGATATAATAATCCTGTTTGGCGCATAAAAGAGCAGATTGGAAGGAGGTCAGCATGAACTTAGTGTAAGAAATCAGCAAGGGCCCGAGATTTCCGCCAGAGGCGTTCGGCGGAGCGGGTACAGGAACGTAGGTAGCGGATATTAGAAGTCATCCAAGGTTGGGGTTTTGTACGCCTTATAGGGCGGGTCATCAAAGGTGTAAGTATGTCTAAGGCAGAGGATAGAGTATTGTAAGAAGAAACAGCCTCATTGACAGACGTGGATGGTGCCACAGTAGAGAGGAGGTTTGAAACATGGGAGGATAGAGATGAAGAAGGGTCAATATCGTAAAGATTCCTAGATAAATTAGATAAGATAGGACGGGACTGGGAGGGAGGAGATTTAAGTGTGAAAGTTATAAGATGGTGATCAGAGAGGGGAAGATCAGAGACAAGAAAACTAGAGGGTGAACAGTTGGAGGAGAAGATGAGATCAAGACAGTGACCATTTTGATGAGTGGGGGAGGTGGAGCTTAGTTGGAGATTAAAGGAGGATGTTAAAGCGAGTAACTTGGACATGTAAGAGTTGGAAGGATCATTAGCAGGAATATTAAAGTCACCAAGGATGAGAGAGGGGGAGGAAGGATCATGGAAGAAGGCAAGCCAGGCATCAAAGTCACTGAGGAAGGATGAAAGGGACTTATCAGGGGGACGATAAATGACCGCTATTCGAAGAGGCAGAGGCGAGAAAAGGCGGATAGAGTGGACTTCAAAGGAGGAAAAACAGTGAGATTGAGATGGAAGAAGTGGTTGAAATCTGAAGGAGGGAGAGAGAAGTAGTCCAACACCGCCCCCGCGACCAGCAGGGCGAGGAGTATGTGAAAAAAGATAACCGCCATGGCAGAGGGCTGCGACTGAAGCAGAGTCATCAGGGCAGAGCCAGGTTTCTGTTATGGCGAGCAGATGGGGGTGACGCGAGATAAAGAGGTCCTGGTTATAGGGGAGTTTGTTACAGATAGGGCGCAAGAGAAGGGCAGAGAAGAGGAGGGGAGTAGATGAATAGTGATGGATTAGAGAGGTCGCGGTGAGATCTGTAGAGTTGGGATAATAGTTGGTGAGGAGGGCCAGGATTGGGATTGATGTCACTGGCTGAGAATAAGAGAAGGAGTAAAAGAGAGCGGAGGAGAGTAGGAGAGGTGTGGTCACGAAGGCGTCTAAGGCGAGAGGTATTTAGGTGGAATGGGGAAGGCAAAATGGAGGGAAGAAAGAGACGGAGATTAAAAGCCAAGAGGGAGGAAGAGGGTAGGAGAGAAGGTGAGGTGATGAAGTCGATGGATGGGCAGTGAGTTCCTGTAGCGGAGAGAGGTAGGGAGTGAGGGAAAAGATTAGGAAGGCACAGAGAATGTGAATAGGGTCCATAAACGACTGAGGTACTTTAGCAACTGGGAAGAAGATTAGATGTAAAGAGAAAACGGCGCGTGGCACCTAGAGCGGAGGCCCAGAGTGGACCTGGGTGTCACCCCGGAGAAGGCTGTAAGGATATGCAGATGAGCTGCAAGTCCTTCACAGCACCTGAAAGGCAGCCGGTGGTAGAGCTGGGCACCTCTCAACTGAGGAAAGGCTTACCAGGGGTTAGCTCGAAGCCAGCATTCCTCCCCCTGAGGGTCGCCTGATCCTAGCCAAAAAGCACCTTGAAACTCTGTGCACTTGGAGCGAGGGCCCTGGGAAGTTCGGGGTGGACCTGGAGTCACCCCGGATACAGCTGTGAGGAAATGAAGAAGGCCTGCAAGTCTTCCACAGCACCTGGTGGGAGCGCTGGGCACCTAGAGCGGAGGCCCTGAGTGAATCGGAGTGGACCTGGGTGTCACCCTGGAGAAGGCTGTAAGGATATGCAGATGAGCTGCAAGTCCTCCACAGCACCAGAAAGGCAGCCGGTGGTAGAGCTGAGCACCTCTCAGCTGAGGAAAGGCTTACCAGGGGTTAGGCCGAAGCCAGCATTCCTCCCCCTGAGGGTCGCCTACTGTTGTCAAGCGGCAGCAGGAGGCAAAACCGCCCAACCAGGCTGGACTAACAAGCAAGAATGGAGCTGATGCTTTAGGCAGGCAATGCTGGAACAGACAGGATTGGAGGTGAAGCTGTTAGGCGGGCAATGCTGGAACAGACATTACTGAAACTGTAGGCGGGCAATGCTGGAACAGACAGGACTGAAGCTGTAGGCGGGCAATGCTGGAACAGACAGGACTGAAGCTGAAGCTGTAGGCGGGCAATGCTGGAACAGACAGGACTGGAGCTGAAGCTGTAGACGGGCAATGCTGAAACAGACAGGACTAGAGCTGAAGCTGAAAGTAGAGGGGTCTAGAGCAAGCAAGTCAGACTAGGCAGCACACAAAGCTGACCCACACAGACAGACAACAGAACTAAGACTGAAGGCTGACCCTAGCATACTAACAAACAGAGAAGAACAGAAGCAGAAGTGCACACAGGCACCTTAAACGAGAAATCAAGACAGAAGTGCCCACGGGCACACAGACTATGAACAAGGCAGAAGTGCTTCACTGCACACAGACTAACCTGGAGACCTTTGGCATTGCAAAAGCCCTGAATGAAAGTCCACCATTTCCTTATAAAGGCCCTCACTAATGATGTCACAACTACAGGACAGAGGCAGGAAACACTGAACACCAAAGTGAGGCTTGAATCACACAGGAAGTGGAAACACTACAGGAAAGAAACAACAATGCAAGGTGAAAGAACAGACAGGAGCCAGCTCAGAAGCTGACAATCGAGAAATAAGGTTAGTCAAAGAGGGGTCACAACCACAGTCGTGACAACTGCAAAGGGTGGAAAAAGTGCCAAATCAGAGGATAGGATCCTTACTGTTTACGGGACAGGTCTCTACCAAGGTCATAGAGGAAATGGAAGAGAAGACCTGAAAATAGAAGGTCTGACACTTGCAGGATTGTCCAAGTTGTAATTGGAGCCTACGACCTTGGACCCACGAGCAAAGTCCATGACTGACTGTCCTCGAACCACATATGCTCACTCCAACAAATGCTCACTTCATACATTCACACACTAAACGGCACAGTCAACTGAATACACCCTTGAGAAAGAGAAGCAGAGCATAACTGGGTACCATATAATAAACACCCACAAATTCATATACCCTCTTCCTTCATCATTCTCATACTTTTTTATTTTTTTGTTACATTTGTACCCCGCGCTTTCCCACTCATGGCAGGCTCAATGCGGCTTACATGGGGCAATGGAGGGTTAAGTGACTTGCCCAGAGTCACAAGGAACTGCCTGTGCCTGAAGTGGGAATTGAACTCAGTTCCCCATGACCAAAGTCCACCATCCTAACCACTAGGCCACTCCTCCACTTTTACACGCACACTCCTTCTTTACTTCATGAACTTAGTCCAGCTAAACCTCGCTTCATAAAAACCATTACCCCCCTAACACTCCACTCTCCCCCATGAGTTCATTCTTAGAAGTCATTTAATACGCAATAGATCACATAGGATCCCAGGAGAGAGTGCAAAACCAAAAGCACTCGCTTACACAAAGGAGCCAGAATGAACGTAATGAGATTACTCCTAGGAATCTACTCCTTATCATTGGTCCAAATACTGTTAGCCACACCTCTCAATGGTTATAACACCATACCAATACTACACAGCCGATTCAGGATTATCAGACACACCAACCTCAACCAAACCGCAACAGAACTTACAGTAGCAAAACATTATCTCAGAAACTGCACAACCAACACAAAAAGTTCTAATAAATCCAAATCGACATACAAATGACAACTAATAAAGGTTCCCACTTTCACCATTACAGAAGATCCATACCTTACAATTCAAATTGGTTACATCAATGCCAGATCAACAGTAAACAAAAAAGAAATTATAAAAGATTGGATTACATTGGAAACCTTAGATTTACTCTTCCTGAGCGAAACCTGCATCCATGACCAAAAAGATCCCATAATACTGGACTTTTGGCTTCTGGGATATAACATTACACATTGGACTAGAATAGGTAAAAGAGGTGGAGGCATTGCCATAATCTACAGATCCCATCTCACTTGAGAAACCACTGCTGAATTAAATCACACCTCAACTAGAAATTGCCTCAATCAGATTGCAACATAAAAGTGTAGCCGGAAATCTAAATTGCGTCCTATTCTACAGACCACCAGGCACTTGGAGTGAAGCATATATAACCCTAATGGATTTTATATCAGCCACTTGTATATCTAACTCAAAATACTAGTCATTGGGGGACATAAACCTTCATTTAGAAGACCCAAACTCAACTGGTGTCCAAGATTATAAGGAACTCTTCCAACTATGGGATTTCGAATGGCCACATCCGAATGCCACCCACAGAAAAGGCCACACACTTGACCTGCTAACCCATGAATTCGCATCAGACGAAATCATTAAAATCATTGACCACAAATGGACGGAAATTCCATGGTCAGATCACTTCAAATTAAATCTGACCCTACATTGGCTGAAGAATGGGCATCTCAAAGCTGATGTAGAAAAATCTTACTAAACCAGAGGTAAAGTGGACACATCTGCATTTTGGCAATCAATTTACGACAACAATTGGTCTATTCCATCTGATTCCATCAACTATCTTGCAGATTGGGAATCGAGATGTATCACTGTTCTAAATGAATTGGCTCCTTTACGAAAAAATACTATTCACAAACAAAACAGGACCACATGGTTCAACGAAAATGTGAAACAATTAAAATCTAGAACCAGACAACTCTAATGAGCCTAGAGAAAAAACAAAAATGATCAAAATCTAAATGCTTGGAAAAAATCACATAGAAAATAGAAATATGAAATCAAAAAATCCAAACGGAACTACTATAATGAACAAATAGGTTCTGACTACAAAGACATGAAAAGGTTATACAAGCTACTGGATAAATTACTAGACACAAAACCAGTGTCCTCAACAAAATCAGGAATCCCAGCAGCAGACAATCTTGCTAACTACTTCAAAGGCAAAATTGTCGGTCTACGCAAAAATATGTCAGGTCTACACCAACCTTGATACCTTCCTTTATGAGCTAGACCCATGCTCGGAAGAATACCCAGCCGACTGAACTTGGGACAAATTTCGCCCAGATCACACAAGAAACAATAGCACTAGCAACCAATAAGATCTCTACAGCCTACTGTCAGTTGGACACCTGTCCCAATTATCTAATGACCCCCCCCCCACTCGATTCATAACTGAACTTACCTCCCACCTCAACTTCTTGTTCCAGCATAGCATATTCCCCAAAGACAAAGGTAATATACTACTCACACCATTACCAAAAGACACCAAAAAGAAAACTAACGATATCACCAACTACCGACCTGTGGCATCCATCCCACTTACAGCCAAACTGATGGAAAGTATTGTAGTTAAACAACTTACTGAATACATAGACTATTTCTCAATCCTTCATGAATCACAATTGGGCTTCAAATCTCTCCACAGTATGGAAATCCACATTAGGTAAAAACATACTCCTCTTGCAATTTGACTTGTCAAGCGCATTCAATATGGTTGACCACTATATACTATTAAGAATACTCGACAAGATAGGCATAGGAGGGAATATACTCAAATGGATCAAGGGTTTCCTAACCACAAGATATTATCAAGTAAAAGCAAACTCAAACATATCACCATCATGGAGTACCGATTGCGGAGTACCCCAGGGTTCACCTCTCTCACCCATATTCTTTAATGTGATGATGATCCCCCTTACTCATGCCCTATACAAGCATAATCTTAATCCTTTTCTGTATGCGGATGATGTCACCATTTACATGCCGTTCAACTCTAATCCAACAGAAATCACTGTTGCAATAAAGACTAGTTTAAGCTTAATGGATGCCTGGGCATTGGCATTCAAACTCATCAAGGAAAAAACTCACTGCCTTATTCTCTCTTCTCACCACAAAACAAACTTCCCTTCATCCATAAAAAACCCGGAACATACTCTCCCAATATCGGACAAACTGAAGATCCTTGGAATTACTATTGACACCAACCTAACCCTGGAGAGCCAAGCCTCTGCCACCACGAAGAAAATGTTCCATGCAGTGTGGAAACTCAAACGGATCAAACAGTTCTTCCCAAGGGAAACTTTCCGTAATATAATTCAAACAATGGTGCTATCACATGTTGACTAACGCCTTATATGCAGGATGCAAAGAACAGATCTTAAGGAAACTCCAGACCATGCAGAACACGGCAGCTAGACTCATTTTCGGAAAGACAAGATTCGAAAGTGCTAAACCCCTACACGAAATACTGCACTGGCTACCAATCCAGGAATGAATAGCCTTCAAAATTTGCACTCTGGTCCACAAAATAATCCATGATCTGGCCCCAACCTACATGACCGAACTTATCGACTTACCAACTAGAAACATAATTGAATCATCAAGAACGTTTCTAAACCTGCATTACCCAAACTGTAAAGGACTAAAATACAAATCAACATATGCATCTAGCTTTTCCTACATTTGCACCCAGCTCTGGAATGCTTTACCTAGAAACATTAGAACTATGAACACCCATCTAAAATTTTGAAAAGACCTCAAGACTCACCTTTTCCGGAAAGCCTACCCAGCAGACCCAAACTAATTCATGAACAATGCATCACATCTTTCGATCTAAGAAATGAACAACACCCCTTCCACATAATCCTATTACTTCAAACTGTACGAATTTTACCACTCCAGTTATAATTAAGTGTACTTCTACCCTTTTCCTATTCTGTATTGCTCACTAGAAGCTGTAGTCCCATCCCAGGAGACTTATCAGCCTCATTGGGATTACTTCTCTCTATATGCTACTTATATATTCGTCCCAGAGTTGTATTCTCCTTTCCAAAACCGTTTCAGCTTCCTTGCACCTAGTGTTACTCTATTTTCCACTCTGTATATATTCCCGGAGTTGGTACTCTCCTCTCCGGAACCTGTAAACCACATTGAGCCTACTACTATGCGGGAAAATGTGGGATACAAATGTATTAAATAAAATAGAGGAATCTAAGTAAGACCCAGCCCTCACTGGGGTCCACACAATTGTCCAGGGCATTCATGTTCCCTTCAGCCCATATGAAAGTGTCAATAGATTGGAACACAGGGGATGCAAGTTCCAAAGTGGCAAAGCTCATCCCATTCCCAAAGAGGATCAGGAAAAGCTTCTGAAACTTTCTAGAATGGACATCTTATTGATGGCCATAACTTGCAAGGCCACCATCCTGATGAAGGGAGATACATCTCTTTAAGATCCTTAGGATCTCAAGTTGGAGTCCGTTTTGAACCAGATCTTTTGGAAAGTCTAGTCTGGGACTAAAGTCAGCAGTATGTCATAGCCTAGTGGTAAGAATGCTGCCTAGATACATTGTCCCGAGAGGCCCCTACTGTCAGGGAGCCTTTTTGAAGTCGGGAATGACATTTTTGGCTGTTTCGATATGAGCTTATCTAGATCTTGGCCAAGTCAATGGTGGCAGCAGTATGCACAGGGTGTTGTTCCCTTTGCTTGTGACACTGAATGGGAGATGTGGCATTTAAGGCATGCCTTTTGTATGTAAGGTGCCATTTAGTGGCATGCTTCTTTTTTGGAAATGATTTCAAAAAGGCTCTTCCAAGGTCCCTAGGCTCCTGAAGGACAGGTTCAGGGGATATGGGAGGCCAACTTCCAGTAGAAGCAAGGGTAAGCGACACAAGAAGGAACATACTAGGGAGGCTGACTTTTACCCAGAAAACTGGCAACTTGGCAGAAAGTTTCCTTCTTATAGAACCAAAAGAGCTTTCCAGGAAGAGGCCACAGAGCCTGTAGTAGGAACCTGGTCCTCTCATTGAAGGTCAAAATTTCTACTCCTGATTCTCCATCAGTTGGAGATCATTTCAGCTAGTTTTATCCTCAGTGGACCAGAAAAACATTTGATTTATGGGTTTTTGGAAATTATTCGAGGGTTATATTTTGCAGTCCAAGAGCTTTGTACCAGGCACCTTTTGTTGAATCTCCATTCGGTTCAGCATTAAAAAAAAAAAAAAAAAGACCCTATAATAGAGCCTTTCTGAACCAGCTGCTTCAGCTAGGAGTGTAGTTCTGGTACCAAGCAAAGAACATTTTTGGGCTAATACTGTCATAGTAGGAGAGGTTAGGCACCTCCTGGACCTCCAGAGGGGGTTAACAGCTTCCTTTTGCATCCTACACTTTTAATTTGTTAACGGTTTCATTAATGGGAAGTTTTTCAGCTCGCTTGTGCAACTGTAAATGGGAGATTGCTGAAGTTAGTGGTTTTGGGGAAGCATTATCAATTTTTGAACCTCCCTTTTGGCCCTTTCTTTATAGGGGAAGGGGCAGTAGTCCACCATTGTCAAGATAATTGACTAGTCAAGCTAAAGTGTTATCACCAGAATTTATCAGCCACTGCCAGCGTGATACAGATCCTTGATGTAATTTGCTGTCATTGGTGATTATTGACCTGGAAAAAGACAGCAGGCTAAGATCTGAGCAGAGCACTCACTGAGTATAGCACTTTCAGGCCTGGGGCAGCAGATATGGTTTTCTGCCTATAGTGATAACATAACTCAAAGGGAACGTACTTCCTCCATGGGTTTCTTCTATTGTCTGGTTTTCTCCAAGTTGGTATCTTGGTTTCACCTTAAGTTAGTGCTCTATTAGCATTCCAAAAACAAGATAGTCTGGGCACTGTAGGAGAGCACTTCTGTTAGATGCTCACTGAGTTCTATTGAGGTACATAAAATTCATGAGCTCCTTTCAGAGGACAGACAGGCTTTCCTGTTTGGAGGAAAGCAGAAGAGTGAAGCTGCTTCCAAAGTGACTACTGCACAGTGAATTAGTCAATAGTCTTGGACTGTATCAGTAAAGGGAAGCTGAGCTCGGGCTTCATCGGGTGTCCCCAGCGGTTATTTGCTGTTCTTCATTGCACTTCTTCTCAAGGTGCTACAGATTGGATGTCCAGGCAAGAAAGGATGCTTCCTATGGGGAAGGGGTCTTCAGAGCCTCTATTGCTGCTTCTCACCCAGAGTTGAGGGGGTTTGAATTCAACCCATGTTTCTGGAATGATTTTGTAAAGAATAACTTAGAGTATGAAATTTTAAATTTGTTTCCTTTCCTTGAGTCTTACAGCATCAATCCAGATCCCCATCCAAGAAGGCTAGAGCTCTGAAAGGGATTACTGGTTTCCAGAGCCCCTCTTCCCCCCCCCCCCCCAAAAAAAGGGGAAAAGTAGAACTGTTTCAGAGGTCTCATTTTGATTCCAGAAGTTTCTGGGTGTTCTACTGGTTTATACAGTTTTGTGGTGGTATTTTGTTAGTTTGAACAGTTTGGAAGTCTGTGTTGAGAGCTTCAACATAGTAACTAGAGTCTCGGCTGTACCAGCCTTATAGGGGAATAGAAAACCTTTCAAGCGGATTCTATCTCTTATCTGCTGGCAAGGGACATAATGGGCTGGTCTGGCAAGACTCAAGTGATGAAAATTAATGGGTAAGTTTAAATTTCATCTTATAATTTGACAGTTCTATACTCTGCACAGAACAGTGGATTATGATGTGCAGTATTCCCTTATTTAATTACCTGTGCTGTGCATTTAATGTGATAAGGATTTTGGTTCCTTGTCTTTTTCTGCAGATTTGATATGTGGTTGTTTTCTCTCATTTTGGCAGAATGAGACCTTGGTTATGTCTTCTCTCTTTCTATAGGTCGAGCTGATCCCGAGTGTATGCTGGGTCATTTACTCCGAATCCTCTTTAAGAATGACGACTTTATGAATGCGGTATGTATGGGGGTTTTTTTTTGTGTGTGTTTCCCCCCCCCTCTTTGCCTCTTGTTTATTTCCCCATCTCAGGCTCCAGTTAACGCACAAGGACCTTTTACTAGATTTCTTATGTTTGCTACTAAAGACCTCTCACAAGATAGCTACTGAAGTTTGCTGGAGAGAAGCAGACAGGAATGAATCTAAAGTTCAGCATCAGGTGCAGTACAGTGTGTCGGAGCGTTCATATGTGTGTTCAGTTATACATGTTTATAGGTGTGCAGAAGTTAGACTTGTAAGGAATACTTTCTTGTTTCTTCACATTAAAACAGTGTGATGAGCAGCTAAGTAACTTCTCATTACTCAGATTGTGAATCTGTAAGGTGAAATTGAGAATTCTGCATTCTGATTGATGTAAATAGTTGCCTTCATGGAGTTATAGGGCCCTGAGAATTTTCAGTGATGGACTTACATTATGTTTGTCATTTTGGTAATATGTAGAAACAGAACAGAAACCTGATCAAATGAATTAACATGATTTTTTTTTAATCAGAAGGGCTTTTTGAGCTATATGAGTCACTGTAATAGGTTGCCTTAGGGCACCTATGAATATGATGAAACAATACCTTTATGAAGGGAACTTTGTTTCCTAGGGGTAATCTTGCATAAAGTCTCCTATTAAGATCTGTTTACAATATTTGGATACTATATGCGGTTTAGGATTAGGCTTGTAAATATATATCTTTCTTTTACTATCTTTTCTGGACTGCCCTTTTGTTAGTTTCTAACTTTCTTTCCATTTATCAACAAGAAATCTTTAGTTTCCTTGTCATCTATACCAGACCAGTCCAGACTAATGGGTTATGTCCATCTATCAGCGGAAGGAGACAGAGAAAATAGTTCCAAGTAAGCCGACCCTTAAGGGTATCGTGCAGCCTGGAATGTTCAGTATTTCGAATAGCCTTATTTATTCCTGTCACTAGTGAAGAAGGTGTTTATATTAAAAAAAAAAAAAAAAAAAAGGAAACTCTTTTTTCCCTCCTTTTCTGCCTCTGAGGTAAACCTTTTTTAATTCCTGTCACTAGTGAGGAAGGTTGTTTTAAAAAAAAAAAAAAAAAAAAGAAACTTTGTTTTTCCTTCTTTCTCTTGCCTGTTACCTGATTTATTTTCTGCCTTTGGCAATGTATTCTAGGGGGCCGCTTGCGAAGTTTCTTTGAATTTTGCTGGCCGGCATCTGATTCTGATCTTGGACCCTTCTGAGCTGCAGTACCAGTTGCTTTGATTTTTTTGTGGGACATGGCTTGTGTCTGGATCACAAACTCAGTTTTTTTTTTTTTCCTTTTTACGGTCCTAGATGGCGGCTGGTTCAGAGGGCGGCCCCGTTGCTGGAACTTGTACCTTTGCGGTTCAGAGGTCTTAGTCTGCCATTTCCAAAGTGGGGGAAGTCTCTCGCTGGTTATGTTTGACTGCAGGCTCAGTCTTTTTAGTCCAGGGCTATTTTTGCATTCCTGTCAGCCGTATGCGGCTGTTGGTCAGTTCTTTTCCAGACCGTCTGGTCTCTGCTGCTTCTGGCATCTTGCTTGAGACGCCCCTATTTGATTCTTGCTTTGGCAGCAGTTTTTCCTCCCTTCTGTAGGGAGGTTTTGGTTCTCTCGGCCCCATGGATCCCTTCTGTCTGCTCTGGTTTGTCTGCAGGGTACTTTCCTTTTGATGGGGGTCCAAATTGCCCCTGGTGTGCAACTGCTAGCTCAAATCCCTCTTCTGAGTACCCTTGGGAGTGCCATTCTTGCCAGTCTTTTGCTTGGACTCAGTTCAGTGTCTCTTTACAGGAATGTGCCTTTTTAGGACTAGTTTGCCACAGTTCTTTCTTGCTTCCCTTGCTTTCAGGCGGGAGTTTTAGCCTGGCACAAGCGGATTTTGCCTTTTCTAGTTCCAGGCGTCTCTCTCCTGACACATTTGACACTCCTTCCTTTTTCTGTAAGGGATGCAGTTCTTTCCTGCTGAGCAGATATATTGCTGTGAATCTGGATTATCGCCTCTTAGCTGTGCACTTTTCTCTGCTTTTCTGCAGGGAAGTGGATCTGTTCTAGGTCTGGAGTTTGACTCTTCCTTTGCTGGTTTTTCCTCAGTTTGGTGTTAGTGGCCAGCTTCCTCTTTGTTCCTGGCCTGGCAAGAGTTGTTTCTTCCTCACTGCCTTACGGCTGCATTTTGCTCCCTATGGTCTGAGGATTCCAGCTCCGTGATGCTTACATCCCTCTTGGCGGGAGTTCTTTCTCTACGTTGACTGCTGCTCTGTATCGGTTGCCTAGGAGGGCAGTCATTGTGGCTCAGAGACCACTTCAGGGCCGAGAGTGTCTCTTGGGGCATGGGGCTTTCTCTTCTTGTAGTTTTAGTCCCTCTGGGCAAAGGGAGTGCAGCGCCAGGTCTGCATTTCCACAAGTTGTGCTCCTTTCCTGTTGGCCTCCTGGCAGCACCTTCTTCTCTGGCTGTTCCCCGGGACTCCATCTATGCATTTTGCTTGTTGAGCACGGCTCCATCGCTGCATGTTGAGCACGGCTCCATCGCTGCATGTTGAGCACGGCTCATAAGTGCATAAGTATTGCCATACTGGAAAAGACCAAAGGTCCATCGAGCCCAGCATCCTGTTTCCAACAGTGGCCAATCCAGGTCACAAATACCCGGCAAGATCCTAAAAATGTACAAAACATTCTATATTGCTTATCCCAGAAATAGTGGATTTTCCCCAAGTCCATTTAATAACAGTCTATGAACTTTTCCTTTAGGAAGCCGTCCAAACCTTTTTAAAACTCCGCTAAGCTAATCGCCTTTACCACATTCTCTGGCAGCGAATTCCAGAGTTTAATTACACATTGAGTGAAGAAAAATTTTCTCCAATTACTTTTAAATTTACTACATTGTAACTTCATCGCATGCCCCCTAGTCCTAGTATTTTTGGAAAGCGTGAACAGACACTTCACTTCTACCACTTCAACTCCACTCGTTATTTTATAGACCTCTATCATATCTCCCCTCAGCCACCTTTTCTCCAAGCTGAAGAGCCCTAGCTGCTTTAGCCTTTCCTCATAGGGACGTCATCCCATCCCCTTTATCATTTTCATTGCCCTTCTCTGCACCTTTTCTAATTCCACTATATCTTTTTTGAGATGCGGCGACCAGAATTGAACACAGTATTCGAGGTGCGGTCGCACCATGGAACGATACAAAGGCATTATATAACATCCTCATTTTTGTTTTCCATTGCTTTCCTAATAATACCTAACATTCTATTTGCTTTCTTAGCCGCAGCAGCACACTGAGCAGAAGGTTTCAACGTATCATCAATGATGACACCTAGATCCCTTTCTTGGTCCGTGACTCCTAATGTGGAACCTTGCATGACATAGCTATAATTCGGGTTCCTCTTTCCCACATGCATCGCTTTGCACTTGCTCACATTAAACGTCATCTGCCATTTAGACGCCCAGTCTCGTAAGATCCGCTTGTAATTTTTCACAATCCTCCCGCGATTTAACGACGTTGAATAACTTTCTGTCATCCGCAGATTTAATTACCTCATTAGTTACTCCCATCTCTAGGTCATTTATAAATATGTTAAAAAGCAGCGGTCCCAGCACAGAGCCCTGGGTAACCCTACTAACTGCCCTTCTCCGTTGAGAATACCGACCATTTAACCCTACTCTCTGTTTTGTATCTTTTATTCTCCGAGGACAAGCAGGCTGCTTGTTCTCACGACTGGGTGACGTCCGCGGCAGCCCCCACCAACCGGAAAAGGCTTCGCGGGACGGTCGGCACGCAGGCATGCCCACCGCGCATGCGCGGCCGTCTTCCCGCCCGTGCGCGACCGCTCCCGCCAGTTCCTTTTTTTTCCGCGTCTGGAGAGAGTCGTGCTTTGCCGCTCTCTCTGCTTTCAGCCGCCGGAAAGTCGATCGCGTTTACGCGGATCGTTGTTTTTTCTATTTAATTTTTTGTTACCGCGGTTTCCCTTTCTTTTTCAAAAAAAAAAAAAAAAAAACCTGAGCGTGTGGAGCACGCGCTCCCTTTTTCCCTCGTTTCCAGCGGGGACGCCGCGTTGCGGCCTAGTGGCCACACGGTCGTTTTCTTTTTCGAGGTGTGATTTTCGCCACCATTGACGACTTTGACTTCGCCGACGCGATTTTTCCGTCGATGTCCTCGAAGGTCCCGAGTGGGTTTAAAAAGTGTGGTCGCTGCGGCCGGCCGATCTCGCAGACCGACACCCACGCTTGGTGCCTCCAGTGCCTCGGGCCGGAGCACAATATCAAGTCGTGTTCCCTGTGTCTCGGTCTCCGGAAACGGACTCAAGTTGCGAGGCAAGTTCTGCGGGACCGTCTTTTTGGAACTTGCGCCGGCCCCTCGACGTCGACCTCGACGGCATCGGTATCGACGCCCGGTCCTTCGGTACCGGTATCGATGCCCGAGACATCGGCACCGATGGCATCGACCCCAGGAGAACAGGTCCCGTCGGCCCGCCGGTCCGCCGGCGAGGGTGGAGGTGAGCGGCCGCGTGGGCAGTCGGCCCCGGTCACTCCCTCAGCCCGTGGTCCACGGGACCGAACCCTGTCTGACCCGGCTCCTCGAGACCGAGGGGGATCGTCCTCCTCCTCCTCCATACCTCCCGGCGCCGGTGACGCGCATCGAAAGAAGGACAAGAAGCGTCGTCACCGGTCGCCCTCGGTGCATCCGGACATCGGAGAGGAGGCGACGCCGAAGCGTCATCGCCGAGAGGAGAGGTCCCCGTCGGTTGTGGAGGTACCGACGCGTCAGGGTTCCGGCACCTCGGTGCCGTCTCCTGGCCCCCATCAGCTTCTGACACCGACACCCCTGCCGGCCCCACCGCCTTTCCCGGCAGCGGGCCTGGACGAGTGCCTCAGAGCCATCCTTCCGGGGATCCTGGAAGGGCTGATGCGCCAGGCTCTCGGCGCCGATGTCTGTGGCGCCGGCGAGCTCTAGCCCGGCGCCGGGGCCGTCGACACCGCCGCCGCTTGCGGCGCCGGTCTCGACCGCCACGCAGGTGGAGTCCCCGTCGACGTCGATGGAGGGAGCTCCGTCCCCGCCGACGCGGGAGTCCACCGCTCGACGACACTGAGACCTCGGTGCCTCGACGTCGAGCCGGGCCCGGTTAAGGACTCAGCTACATGAGCTCATGTCCGATACCGAGGATGAGGCCTCGTGGGGGGAAGAGGAGGACCCTAGATATTTCTCCTCGGAGGAGTCTACGGGCCTTCCCTCGGACCCCACGCCTTCACCGGAGAGGAAGCTCTCACCTCCTGAGAGTCTCTCCTTTGCCTCCTTTGTGCGGGATATGTCTATTAGCATTCCCTTTCCCGTGGTCTCTGTGGAAGAGCCGAGGGCCGAGATGCTCGAGGTCCTCGACTATCCATCACCACCTAGAGAGTCCTCCACGGTGCCGCTGCACAATGTCCTCAAGGAGACACTGCTTCGGAACTGGGTGCGACCGTTAACTAACCCCACCATTCCCAAGAAAGCAGAGTCCCAGTACAGGATCCACTCGGACCCGGAGTTAATGCGGCCCCAATTGCCCCATGACTCGGCGGTCGTGGATTCTGCTCTCAAGAGGGCACGGAGTTCGAGGGATACCGCCTCGGCGCCCCCGGGGCGGGAGTCTCGCACTCTGGACTCGTTTGGGAGGAAGGCCTACCAATCCTCCATGCTCGTGACCCGCATCCAGTCATACCTGCTCTATATGAGCATCCACATGCGGACTAATGTGCAACAACTGGCGGACCTGGTCGATAAGCTCCCGCCGGAGCAGTCCAGGCCTTATCAGGAGGTGGTCAGGCAGCTGAAGGCGTGCAGAAAGTTCCTGTCCAGGGGTATCTATGACACCTGTGACGTGGCATCTCGTGCTGCGGCCCAAGGTATAGTGATGCGCAGGCTCTCATGGCTGCGTGCCTCTGACCTGGACAACCGCACCCAGCAGAGACTGGCCGACGTCCCTTGCCGGGGGGATAACATTTTTGGTGAGAAGGTCGAGCAGATGGTGGACCAACTGCATCAGCGGGAAACCGCTCTCGACAAGCTCTCCCACCGGGCGCCTTCAGCATCCACCTCAGCAGGTGGACGTTTTTCCCGGGCCCGGCAGGCTGCACCCTATTCTTTTGCAAAGCGTAGGTACAACCAGCCGGCCCGAAGGCCTCGTCAGGCACAGGGACAGCCCCAGCGTGCTCGTTCCCGTCAACAGCGTGCGCCTAAGCAGCCCCCTGCGCCTCCACAGCAAAAGCCAGGGACGGGCTTTTGACTGGATCCACGGGAACATAGCCGCCCTCAAAGTGTCCGTACCGGACGATCTGCCGGTCGGGGGGAGGTTAAAATTTTTTCACCAAAGGTGGCCTCTCATAACCTCCGACCAGTGGGTTCTCCAAATAGTGCGGTGCGGATACGCCCTGAATTTGGCCTCCCTGCCTCCAAATTGTCCTCCGGGAGCTCAATCCTTCAGCTCCCATCACAAGCAGGTACTTGCAGAGGAACTCTCCGCCCTTCTCAGCGCCAATGCGGTCGAGCCCGTACCACCCGGGCAGGAAGGGCAGGGATTCTATTCCAGGTACTTCCTTGTGGAAAAGAAAACAGGGGGGATGCGTCCCATCCTAGACCTGAGAGGCCTGAACAAATTCCTGGTCAAAGAAAAGTTCAGGATGCTTTCCTTGGGCACCCTTCTGCCAATGATTCAGAAAAACGATTGGCTATGTTCCCTGGATTTAAAGGATGCATATACTCACATCCCGATACTGCCAGCTCACAGACAGTATCTCAGATTCCGCCTGGGCGCACGGCACTTTCAGTATTGTGTGCTGCCCTTCGGGCTCGCCTCCGCCCCATGAGTGTTTACAAAGTGCCTCGTGGTGGTGGCGGCGTACCTACGCAGGCTGGGAGTGCACGTGTTCCCATATCTCGACGATTGGCTGGTCAAGAACACCTCGGAGGCAGGAGCCCTCCGGTCCATGCAGTGCACTATTCAACTCCTGGAGCTGCTGGGGTTTGTGATAAATTACCCAAAGTCCCATCTCCAGCCAACCCAGTCTCTGGAATTCATAGGAGCTCTGCTGAATACCCAGACGGCTCAGGCCTTCCTTCCCGAAGCGAGGGCCAACAACCTCCTGTCCCTCGCTTCGCAGACCAGAGCGTCTCAGCAGGTCACAGCTCGGCAGATGTTGAGACTTCTGGGTCATATGGCCTCCACAGTTCATGTGACTCCCATGGCTCGTCTTCACATGAGATCTGCTCAATGGACCCTAGCTTCCCAGTGGTTCCAAGCCACCGTGAATCTAGAAGATGTCATCCGCCTCTCCACCAGTTGCCGCACTTCACTGCTCTGGTGGACCATCCGGACCAATTTGACCCTGGGACGTCCATTCCAAATTCCGCAGCCCACGAAGGTGCTGACGACGGATGCATCTCGCCTGGGTTGGGGAGCTCATGTCGATGGGCTTCACACCCAGGGTCTGTGGTCCCTCCAGGAAAAGGATCTGCAGATCAACCTCCTGGAGCTCCGAGCGATCTGGAACGCGCTGAAGGCTTTCAGAGATCGGCTGTCCTGCCAAATTATCCAAATTCGGACAGACAATCAGGTTGCAATGTATACGTCAACAAGCAGGGGGGCACCGGATCTCGCCCCCTGTGTCAGGAAGCCGTCGGGCTGTGGCGCTGGGCGTGCCAGTTTGGCATGCTCCTCCAAGCCACATACCTGGCAGGCGTAAACAACAGTCTGGCCGACAGACTGAGCAGAGTCATGCAACCGCACGAGTGGTCGCTCCATTCCAGAGTGGTACGCAAGATCTTCCGAGAGTGGGGCACCCCCTCGGTGGACCTTTTCGCCTCTTGGACCAACCACAAGCTGCCTCTGTTCTGTTCCAGACTTCAGACACACGGCAGGCTAGCGTCGGACGCCTTTCTCCTCCATTGGGGGATCGGCCTCCTGTATGCTTATCCTCCCATACCTTTGGTGGGGAAGACCTTACTGAAGCTCAAGCACGACCGCGGCACCATGATTCTGATAGCGCCCTTTTGGCCCCGTCAGATCTGGTTCCCTCTTCTTCTGGAGTTGTCCTCAGAAGAACCGTGGAGATTGGAGTGTTTTCCGACTCTCATTTCGCAGAACGACGGAGCGTTACTGCACCCCAACCTTCAGTCTCTGGCTCTCACGGCCTGGATGTTGAGGGCGTAGACTTCGCTGCGTTGGGTCTGTTGAAGGGTGTCTCCCGGGTCCTGCTTGCCTCCAGGAAGGATTCCACTAAAAAGAGTTACTTTTTCAAGTGGAGGAGGTTTGTCGTTTGGTGTGAGAGCAAGGCCCTAGAACCTCGTTCTTGCCCTGCACAGAACCTGCTTGAATACCTTCTACACTTATCAGAGTCTGGCCTCAAGACCAACTCAGTAAGGAATCACCTTAGTGCGATTAGTGCTTACCATTATCGTGTGGAAGGTAAAGCCATCTCTGGAGAGCCTTTAGTCGTTCGATTCATGAGAGGCTTGCTTTTGTCAAAGCCCCCTATCAAGCCTCCTACAGTGTCATGGGATCTCAACGTCGTCCTCACCCAGCTGATGAAACCTCCTTTTGAGCCACTGAATACCTGCCATCTGAAGTACTTGACCTGGAAGGTCATTTTCTTGGTGGCAGTTACTTCAGCTCGTAGGGTCAGTGAGCTTCAAGCCCTAGTAGCTCATGCTCCATATACCAAATTTCATCACAACAGAGTAGTGCTCCGCACCCACCCAAAGTTCCTGCCGAAGGTGGTGTCGGAGTTCCATCTTAACCAGTCAATTGTCTTGCCAACATTCTTCCCCAGGCCGCATATCCGCCCTGCTGAACGTCAGTTGCACACATTGGACTGCAAGAGAGCATTGGCCTTCTACTTGGAGCGGACACAGCCCCACAGACAGTCCGCCCAATTGTTTGTTTCTTTCGACCCTAACAGGCTAGGGGTCGCTGTCGGGAAACGCACCATCTCCAATTGGCTAGCAGATTGCATTTCCTTCACTTACGCCCAGGCTGGGCTGACTCTTGAGGGTCATGTCACGGCTCATAGTGTTAGAGCCATGGCAGCGTCAGTGGCCCACTTGAAGTCAGCCACTATTGAAGAGATTTGCAAGGCTGCGACGTGGTCATCTGTCCACACATTCACATCACATTACTGCCTCCAGCAGGATACCCGACGCGACAGTCGGTGCTGCAGAATCTGTTTGGGGTGTAAATCCAACTCCACCCTCCAGGACCCGAATTTATTCTGGTCAGGCTGCACTCTCAGTTAGTTGTTCTTCGTAGGTCAATTTCTGTTGTACCCTCGCCGTTGCGAGGTTCAATTGACCTGGGTTCTTGTTTTTGAGTGAGCCTGAAAGCTAGGGATACCCCAGTCGTGAGAACAAGCAGCCTGCTTGTCCTCGGAGAAAGTGAATGATACATACCTGTAGCAGGTGTTCTCCGAGGACAGCAGGCTGATTGTTCTCACCTACCCTCCCTCCTCCCCTTTGGAGTTGTGTTTCATATTTTATTGCTTGTCATTCAACTGGCGGGAGCGGTCGCGCACGGGCGGGAAGACGGCCGCGCATGCGCGGTGGGCGTGCCCTGCGTGCCGACCGTCCCGCGAAGCCTTTTCCGGTTGGTGGGGGCTGCCGCGGACGTCACCCAGTCGTGAGAACAATCAGCCTGCTGTCCTCGGAGAACACCTGCTACAGGTATGTATCATTCACTACCAGTTTTAATCCACAATAGAACACTACTACTACTATTAAACATTTCTATAGCGCTACTAGACTTACGCAGCGCTGTACAAATTAACATGAAAAGACAGTCCCTGCTCAACAGAGCTTACAATCTAAATTGGACAGACGAACAGACAGCTAGGGGTGGGGAAATTGCAGTGGTAGGGGTGATAAGTTAGGGTGTTGAGTAAGAGAGTCATGGTTAGGAGTCGAAAGCAGTAGCAAAGAGGTGGGCTTTAAGCCTAGACTTGAAGACAGCCAGAGACTGAGCCTGACGTACTGGCTCAGGAAGTCTATTCCAGGCATAGGGAGCAGCGAGATAGAAGGAACGGAGCCGGGAGTTAGCTGTGGGGGAGAACACTACCTCCTATCCCATGACTCTCCAATTTCCTCTGGAGTCTTTCATGAGGTAGTTTGTCAAACGCCTTCTGAAAATCCAGATACACAGTATCAACCAGCTCCCCTTTATCCACATGTTTGTTCACCCCTTCAAAGAAATGTAGTAGATTGGTGAGGCAAGATTTCCCTTAACTAAATCCATGTTGACTTTGTCTCATTAATCCGTGCTTTTGAATATGCTCTGTAATTTTGTTCTTAATAGTCTCTACCATTTTGCCCGGCACAGAGGGGGGGGAAATAAAAAAAAAAATGGGAGTATCTTAGCGGGACCCAGGTGAGTGGGGGGCTGGGGATTCCTGACATGCGAGCATATAATCAAGCATGCCTCTTACAGCATTTAAGAGATTGGGTCCTGGGCACGACCACATACACAGACATACACCTAGAAAGCACGTATTTTAGCCCCGGCACCTCAATTATCTATTGCATGCAAAACTCAGCAATCTCCCGCAACAAGTTAAACATAGCCCTCTCTTGCAGCTTCTACGATATTTGTGGCGAGATGTGGCGCAGCTTTGGGGGCATAGCTCGGAGAATAGTGTATTGTTGCCCATTACGGGTAATGTGGAGTTTTCACCCGGGAGGGAAAATAAAATCTTTTGAGACCTGGGGAAACAAGGGTGACACTTTTGGAGAATGTTATACAGAGGGATGGGACAGTTATGACTTATTCAGAGTTTGAGAGGCATTACGCTGGGGGATTGTTAGCGAAACTAGCCTACCATCAACTTTCACACTACATACATGGGCTTCCCCACCATAAGCTTATTACCAGAATTTGGGAGGGATATTAGGGAAATTTTGGCTGGGGATGCAGCAGGACAAATTTCGGTGTCATGGTTTCACAAGGCACTGGAGGGGAAAGATGGAGCCAGGAGGTGGGAAGAAGAATAGCAGAAGGGAAGATATTAGCAGCGCTCCAGGGAGGTGTAAGGGTGGTACATAGTGCTGAACTGCGGGAATGCCACTTTAGAACTATACACAGGGCGTATTTCCCAGTTAAGCAGGCGTGGTATGCGGGACTGGTGGAAACAAGTGAGTGTCCCATGGTGTGTGGCAATGCAGAGAGATACAGGGGTTCTGGTCAGCTCTCTTCCGGTTTCTAAGCTGGGTTCTTGGATGTCAGGTGGATCTGTCCTTTGAGCGGGTGATATTGAGCTCTGTGACGACATGGAATAAAGGATCTCTAGAAGAAAAGATTTTTCTTAGTAAACTCTGTATTTTGGGGAAAAAGTGCATTCTCAATCATTGGACAGTAGATAAGGGCCCCTCGTATTGGTGTTGGAGGAACAGGCTACACAAGCTTATGTTATGGGAAATGCAGGATGCCCACAGCGCACCGAAGAGGCGGCAACGGTTCATAAAAGTTTGGGGGGCTTACTTACACAAAATATCCCCACGGGCGCGGAGTCAAGTCTTGAATGTTTTAGGTTAGTCAGTGTGCATGGAAGGAGTATGATAGGGATGAACGAGGTGAGAATTAATGTAACAAACGTCACTGCTGGGTGATCAAGTTTATTGTGAGGGAGGAGGGGGGAGTGGTATTAAAAATGCTCTGATAATATTATTAAAGTGTTCATATAAGAAGAATTGGATATCAGTTGATGTTTAATGGTCAGCAACTGTATTGGAACGAAAAACGGGGGAAAGGAAGGGGAGGGAATTCTGAGGGGGGGGGGAGAAAAGATTAAAAACAAAAATATTGGATAATGATCAGTTAAGTACTTGGAGTGTTATATAGCATGTTATGTTTTCTGAAGTTTGACCCATGCAAGTTTGTAATGCAATAACATGCGCAAGTGTTAATAAAAACCGTTTAAATATAGAATTCATTTAATCTCTCCGCTGTGGCTTTGCCTTCCCTGATCGCCCCCTTTTAGTCCTCGGTCATCTAGCGGTCCAACCGATTCTTTTGCCGGCTTCCTGCTTTTAATATACCTAAAAACTTTTTTACTATGTGTTTTTGCCTCCAATGCAATCTTTTTTTTTTTTTTTTTGAAGTCCCTCTTAGCTTTCTTTATCAGCGCTTTGCATTTGACTTGACATTCCTTATGCTGTTTCTTATTATTTTAGTCGGTTCCTTCTTCCATTTTGTGAAGGATTTTCTTTTAGCTCTAATAGCTTTCTTCACCTCACTATTTAACCATCGCTGCATGTTGAGCGTGGCTTCATTATTCCATGCAGTTCCACCATTCCATGTTGGCTTTAGTTCCATCGCTGTAGGTTGAGGACAGCTCTATCATAGCATGTTGAGTGAAGTTCCTTCGCTGCTTATTCTGCAACCTTTCTTCTCTGCATGTTGAACGTAGCTGTATTGTCACATGTTGTGTAGTTCTTTCTTTGCAGGTCTCAGCGTGGGGCACAGTCCTGTGTCTGCCTGTGGGTCGCAGCTCCTTGTCTGTGTGTGGCATGCAGCTCTCTTCTTTGCGTATGGAAAGCAGCTCCCTGTCTGCGTTTACAGCGCAGCTCCACTGCCTGTAGCTGCATCTCTGTATGTTTAGCACAGCTCTATGACTGCAGGTGCTATACCGCTTCATGTCTGAGTAGGAAGCGCTGCTCCTTGCTGGCGTCTGGAGCGCTGCTCCTTGCCAGCATTTTATACACAGTTCCATTGCTACCGCAGCTTCAGTTCTGCAGGTACCTCTAACGTCCAGCTCTTTCAGTGGGGCACTGCTCATCCTCTGTCTGGTACTTTCAGCTTTGTCTCTGCTTGTTCAGGGCATTTCTATCTTTGCCAGAGGTGTACAACTCTTTCTCTGCCCGTGGTGCATGGCTCAGTTTGTGTGCTTTGAGTGCAACATCCCTTTGTTCTTGTTGAGCACGGACCCTTCTCTGCGTGCCTGATGAGCGCAGCTTCTTTTCTGTCCCTTGAGCACAGTTCAGTCTCTGACTGTGGAGCATATTTTCACCTTTGCCTGTTGGACACTGTTTCACCTTGTTGGTCAACCCCAGCTTTTTTCTGCGGGTTAGATACAGTAACTTTTCAGCAGTTGTGGCATACCGCAGGTTAGACTGCTAGCTTGTCTTCTGTTATCCACCATTCCTGTGGCACCTTTTCTTGCCGTAACCTCTTGGTGGCTGGCGAGAAGCTTCTCCATTTCTGGAGTTTGAATTAGTCTCTGCTCCTTTTGTGGCTACTTGGCACCTTGGGGGTCTTTTCTCCACAATGTGGCTCTTGACTCTCTTTCTTTTTGTCTCCTTTTGTTCTCTTGTCTCTGTTCTTTCATCCCTAAGTCCAGAGCGAACTGGTTGAGGAGTACTCTTTCTATGGTTGTACCCTGGTATGCTGCTGCCCTTTCTTCATGGTTCTCCTGGAAAGACTAGCGCTCCAGTTACTTGGTTCTCTCGACTCTGGAGTTTCTTCTTGTTCTGTGGAGTTTGATTCTCTCACTAGGCGCGGGTCTGGGTGGTTCCTGGGCCTTGCTTCCTTTCTTCTATGAAGTGTGGCGCACTGTTTGGGGTTGCGTACTCCTAGTACTTGTTAGGGTCGCTTTATCCGACCATACTGGACTCAAGACAGGGGTACATAATTTTTCTTTTGCTCAGAACGTTTGTTTTACGTCCTACGGCTTCAGTTCCTTTTCTTGTGTCTAACTCTGTTCCATTTTGGTAGCCTGGTGGTTCGGATATTCGAATCCTTTTCTGCTGATCAGTTTTTTGCTGGGTGTATAGCTTTGTTGATTTTTCAACCTGCATTCTTCTTTTCTCCCCCCCCCCCCCCCCCCCCACCCCTCTTTGGGAAACTGCTTTGCTACATCCCATTAGTCTGGACTGGTCTGGTATAGATGACAAGGAAGGAAAAATTATGTTCTTACCTGATAATTTTCTTTCCTTTAATCATACCAGACCAGTCCAGATGCCCTCCCTGGCTAAAGTCTGTCAGTGTTGTTTCCTTTAAGTATTCCTGGCTGTTCCACGACGCTTCAATACGCTGGGATGTCCTACAGCACTGCCTACTTCATCTTCTCTATTCAATCTCTTGCCACTTCTTGTTGTGTCAGCTCTGTATGATTCCTGTTACTTGGCATCACGGAGTTCTTTCCACGGATTCAGGGGTAGATCTCTCTGCTTGAGCAAGCTCAGTATAGACCATTCCCTTCTGCTTACTTTACTGTGAGGGGAGGTTGCAGTTGCCTTTGGCCAAGCAGGAACAGTGAGATTCTGCATATTGGCTCCAAGAGTTTGCCTGTTTGGTATTAGCTGTGTTTTCTTCTAGACTTCAGAGCACCATTGCTTGGCTATTCGAAATACTTTGGGGGGCAAAAATTAATAGACAGTGTCCTATTTTCGGGGAAACACGGTAATACCCAACATTCTATTCGCTTTCTGAGCCGCAGCAGCACACTGAGCAGAAGGTTTCAGTGTATTATCGACGATGACACCCAGATCCCTTTCTTGGTCCGTAACTCCTAACATGGAACCTTGCATGACGTAGCTATAATTCGGGTTCTTTTTTTCCCACATGCATCACCTTGCACTTGCTCACATTAAACGTCATCTGCCATTTAGCCGCTCAGTCTCTTAGTCTCGTAGGCCCTTCTGTAATTTTTCACAATCCTGTCGCGAGTTAACGACTTTGAATAACTTTGTGTCATCAGCAAATTTAATTACCTCGCTAGTTACTCCCATCTCTAAATCATTTATAAATATATTAAAAAGCAGCGATCCTAGCACAGACCCCTGAGGAACCCCACTAACTACCCTTCTCCATTGTGAATACTGCCCATTTAACCCCACTCTGTTTCCTATCCTTCAACCAGTTTTTAATCCACAATAGGATTTTTCCTCCTATCCCATGACCCTCCAATTTCCTCTGTAGCCTTTCATGAGGTACCTTGTCAAAGGCCTTTTGAAAATGCAGATACACAATATCAACCGGCTCCCCTTTGTCCACATGTTTGTTTACTCCTTCAACGAATTGAAGTAAATTGGTCAGGCAAGATTTCCCCACACAAAAGCCGTGCTGACTCGGTCTCAGTAATCCATACCCTCGGATGTGCTCTGTAATTTTGTTTTTAATAATAGCCTTTACCATTTTCCCCGGCACCAACGTCAGACTCACCGGTCTATAATTTCCCGGATCTCCCCTAGAACTTTTTTTAAAAATGGGCGTTACATTGGCCACCCTCCAATCTTCTGGTACCACGCTCGATTTTAAGGATAAATTGCATATCACTAGCAGTAGCTCCGCAAGCTCATTTTTCAGTTCTATCAGTACTCTAGGATGAATACCATCCGGTCCAGGAGATTTGCTACTCTTCAGTTTGCTGAACTGCCCTATTATGTCCTCCAGGTTTACTGTGAAGTCAGTAAGTTTCTCCGACTCGTCCGCTTGAAATATCATTTCCGACACCGGTATCCCACCCAAATCTTCCTCGGTGAAGACCGAAGCAAAGAAATCATTCAATCTCTCCGCTACGTCTTTGTCTTCCTTGATCGCCCCTTTTACCCCTCGGTCATCCAGCAGCCCAACCGATTCTTTTGCTGGCTTCCTGCTTTTAATATACCGAAAAAAAAATTTTACTATGTTTTTTTTTGCCTTCTTTATCTGCGCCTTACATTTGCTTTGACACTCCTTATGCTGCTTCTTGTTATTTTCAGACGGTTCCTTCTTCCATTTTCTGAAGGCATTTCTTTTAGCCCTAATAGCTTCCTTTACCTCACTTTTCAACCAGGCCGGCTGTCTTTTGGAGTTCCGTCTTTCTTTTCTAATTAGTGGAATATGTTTGGCCTGGGCCTCCAGGATGGTATTTTTGAACAGCGTCCATGCCTGTTGTACAGTTTTTACCCTCTCAGTTGTCCCCCTAAGTTTTTTTTCCACCGTTCTTCTCATTTTATCATAGTCTCCTTTTTTAAAGTTAAACGCTAACGTATTTGACTTCCTGTGTATAGTTACTTCAAGGTTGATAGTAAAACTGATCATATTATGATCACTGTTATCAAGCAGCCCCAGTACCATAACGTCCCTCACCAGATCATGCGCTCCACTAAGGACCAAGTCTAGAATTTTTCCTTCTCTCGTCGGCTCCTGCACCAGCTGCTCCATAAAGCTGTCCTTGATTTCATCAAGGAATTGTACCTCTCTAGCGTGTCCCAATGTTACATTTACCCAGTCTATATTTGGATAATTGAAGTTACCCATTATTATCCCATTGCCCATTTTGTTTGCGTCTTTGATTTCTTTTATCATTTCTGCGTCTACCTGCTCATCCTGGCGATGCGGACGGTAGTACACTCCTATCACCGTCCTTTTCCCTTTTATACATGGAATTTCAACCCACAATGATTCAAAGGTGTGATTTGTGTCCTGCTGAATTTGTAATCTATCTGAGTCAAGGCTCTCGTTAATATACAATGCTACCCCTCCACTAGTCCGGTCCACCCTATCACTACAATATACTTTGTACCCCGGTATGACGGTGTCCCACTGGTTATCCTCCTTCCACCAGGTCTCAGTAATGCCTATTATCCAATTTTTCATTTAGTGCAATATATTCCAACTCTCCCATCTTATTTCTTAGACTCCTGGCATTTACATATAGACATTTCAGAGTATGTTTGTTGTTCCTATTTGCATGATGCTTATTACTGGACACTACTGATTTGGAATCTTTTGTCTGATCTTTAGTTGAATTTAAGGGCACCTGGCCTACCACGGTCTGTTGTGCAACCTCACTATCCAGAAACCTTATCTTCCCTGTTTGTGAGGTATCTTTGCAAGATATCTTATCCCGAACCATGCGCTTTTGACTGAGCAAAGCTTTTGACACGGTTCCCCACAGGAGGCTCTTGAACAAACTGGATGGGCTGAAGATAGGACCCGAAGTGGTGAACTGGATTAGGAACTGGTTGATGGATAGATGCCAGAGGGTGGTGGTAAATGGAATTCACTCGGAGGAGGGAAAGGTGAGTAGTGGAGTGCCTCAGGGATCGGTGCTGGGACCGATTCTGTTCAATATATTTGTGAGTGACATTGCTGAAGGGTTAAAAGGTAAAGTTTGCCTTTTTGCGGATGATACTGAGATTTGTAACAGAGTGGACACCCGGGAGGGAGTGGAAAACATGAAAAAGGATCTGCGGAAGCTAGAAGAATGGTCTAAGGTTTGACAATTAAAATTCAATGCGAAGAAATGCAAAGTGATGCACTTAGGGAGTAGAAATCCACGGGAGACGTATGTGTTAGGCGGTGAGAGTCTGATAGGTACCGACGGGGAGAGGGATCTTGGGGTGATAGTATCTGAGGATCTGAAAGCGACGAAACAGTGTGACAAGGCGGTGGCCGAAAGTAGAAGGTTGCTAGGCTGTATAGAGAGGAGAGTGACCAGCAGAAGAAAAGAGGTTTTAATGCCCCTGTATAAGTCGTGGGTGAGGCCCCACCTAGAGTATTGTGTTCAGTTCTGGAGGCCGTATCTTGCTAAGGATGTAAAAACAATTGAAGCGGTGCAAAGAAAAGCTACGAGAATGGTATGGGATTTGCGTTACAAGATGTATGAGAAGAGACTTGCGGACCTGAACACGTATACCCTGGAGGAAAGGAGAAACAGGGGTGATATGATACAGACGTTCAAATATCTGAAAGGTATTAATCCGCAAACGAACCTTTTCCGGAGATGGGAAGGCGGTAGAACTAGAGGGCGTGATATGAGATTGAAGGGGGGCAGACTCAAGAAAAATGTCAGGAAGTATTTTTTCATGGAGAGAGTGGTGGATGCTTGGAATGCTCTCCCACGGGACGTGGTGGAGAGGAAAACGGTAACGGAATTCAAACTTGTATGGGATAAACATAAAGGAATCCTGTTCCGAGGGAATGGATCCTCAGAAACTTAGCTGAGATTGGGTGGCAGAGCCGGTGGTGGGAGGCGGGGATAGTGCTGGGCAGACTTATACGGTCTGTGCCCTGAAAATGACAGATACAAATCAAGGTAAGGTATACACAAAAAGTAGCACATATGAGTTTATCTTGTTGGGCAGACTGGATGGACCGTGCAGGTCTTTTTCTGCCGTCATCTACTATGTTACTATGTTCCAGGCTGCACGATACCCTTAAGGGGCGGTTTACTTGGAACTGTTTTCTCTGTCTCCTTCCGCTGGTAGATGGACATAACCCATTAGTCTGGACTGGTCTGGTATGATTAAAGGAAAGAAAATTATCAGGTAAGAACATAATTTTTCCATAGAGTGGATTCCTGCTTCTACCTCTGAGAATGCTTTTTGAGGTGATGTTCTTAGCAACCATTTCCTTTAGAGGCATACCTGGATAAATCCCTATATCCAATGCTTCTGGCATGCTATTACTATCAGTTTTGGGGTTTTTTTTTTTCTGTGAGTACAAGCAGGACCATGATTCTCACACATGGGTGGGTGACATCATTCAACAGAGCCCCGGTGCAGACGCTACCCAGTGTTTTACAGCTTTAAGAAATTTTATGTAGTGTCCCACTACCAAGCATGTGAGGGCCTTCCTGCCTAGCGTGATCACGCAGGACCAGCAATTGTTTCTTTCCGCAGAGCAAAGGGGTCAAATTCTGTTTTGTTTTGTTTTCTTTCCTTTGAGTGCCTTCCTGTGTGTAGATACATCCCCTTATTCCATTATTCCCTTTTGTTTTTCTCTTCCCCTGTCAAGTAGTGCCTCCTTAAGTTTTCTTCAGTACTTTTAAGTTTGTTTTCTGGCGCTGAGGCCCGTTTAGGCCTGAGCATCGGCTGGTAGTTGTCTGTTTGGATTTTTGTTTTGTTCCTTACCATTGAGCTGTTTATTTCACCTTTGTTGTTTTTTCGATGCCTTAGAAAGTTACATTACATTATATTACACAGTTCTTACGTTCCGCCTACTCCAGTTGTAGTTTTAGGCGGCTTACATGATAAAAAAGGGCCAGAAAGAATAATCTAAGAAATAAAGTAAACAATACACAATTTTATCCAATCTCATTAGTTCTCTCAAAATTGAAAAAGTACCCAAGATACTAAATTAATTAAAGTAGTTAGACTGTTCTAAAAGGACATAGTTTTAAAATAGGATGGTCTAGTTTTTCTTTTTTTTTTTTTTTGAACTTCAGTCCCGGGTTTAGAGTTACGAGTGGGGTGGCGGGAGGGGTGAGAGTTGCAGGGGTTGGGTTTTGGTCTTTGGTTGTGGTTGGTTGGTAAGAGGGCTGTGTACTCTTGGCTTTGGGGGGTGGGGAGGAGGGAGGGAGGGAAGGTGGGGGTCTTGGGTAAAACTGTAGTTGATGGACACGATTGTGTACTAAGTTCTTTTTTTCTACTGTTATATTGCTGAGATCTTGTTGCAGTTACTGTTACTGCTTAATGCTTGAAATAATTGTTTCTGTAAATATGCCATCAATAAAATTGTTGAAACATAAATAGGATGGTCTTAATAGAAGATCGAAAAACATCATAACTTCTCAAGTGGACTACATTAACTGGTAAGGCATTCTATAATTTTGCTGCTTGATAAAAACATCATAACTTCTCAAGTGGACTACATTAACTGGTAAGGCATTCTATAATTTTGCTGCTTGATAAGAACATTTCACAAAAAAAAGCTCTAACAGATTTTACTCCTTTATGTGTTGGACATGCCAATTTTAAATGATTCCTACTTCTATATTTTGAATGCACAAATCTAAGTTAAACATGTATGGTGGTGCAGTTCCTTGAATTGTTTTAAATATCAAACAGCGCAGTTTAAAATTGATTCTAGCCTCCACTGGCAGCCAATGCAACTGAATATACCACAGTGTAACCCTTTCAGACTTATGTAATGAACAAGTTTGCATAGCAGTATTTTGTGTTGTCTAACTTTTTAAATAATTGTTTAGAGTTCCCAGTGGCTTTAAGCATTGTACCTGGTGTAATAGGGTTATGTCCAGCATGGACCCCCACAGTTGGTGTTCGGGGTGCTTAGGCCCTGGTCATGATGCTTCTGGTCTCTCTGTCTAAAAATGCAGAAGAGAACTCAGAAGTCAAGACAGGCTCAAGAGGCGAAACCTTTGGGCCTTCCAAGTCTGGTCCATCGACACAGACATTGGAATCATTGGTCCCCATGGCTACCAGAGCTGTATCGAACACAGGGAGTATACCAGCATTGATGAGATCTATGCCTGCTTTGATATTGAGTGCTGGTAGCAAGCCCCATGACCGGTCTGCATTGGACCCGACATAGAGGAATCATGGGGATTAAATGATGATCTCATCAGCATCAAGGATAGTGATGCTGTGCATCAGGCAAAGGCCAAGAAGCATCGGTCCTCCTCAAGGCACAATGCACGGGAACTCTGGGGCATCAGCGTTGCCGACACCCCCTGAGCAAGCATAGGCACCTGGAGAAGCGCTCCCCCTCCGTATTTGTGGTGCCACTGTGTCAGTCTCCACACAGCTAAGACCCTACTTCCAATTGAGCACAGACAGATTCCCAGGCAACCCCCCATACTGGCACCTTCCCAGCCTTTTCTGATGCCTGTCTTTGAGGAGTTGATCTTAGCCATGCTTCAGGAGGAGTTGGGGGCACCTTCTTGCAGGGTGTGGTACCAAGGCATCGATGGCGCTTGCACCAGACCTGGAGCTTTCTCAGTCCATCCTGAAGGCTCATTCCCTGCTTTTTGGGCAGTTGTTGGTGCCAATAAAGTGACCCTCTCTGTGTTGGTGGGAGGAAGCTCTAAGCTGTACCTTGGGTGTGCCCATCATTGAAACCTGTACCTTCTTACAGCAGACTGAGGCAGACGCAGACTCGCGTCTTATGGTGACTATTTTGCTGAGTTTGTGAGATGCCTAGGAGCGATCCATGAGGAGGAACTTGAGAAGATCTCTAAGTGTACCCTCGGATTCCTCCCCAACACAGGAGAGAAGGAAATCTCCAGAGAAGCTCTCCTATTTTTGTTTTTTAAGGGAAATGGCCACCGTCGTTCCATTTCAGTTGGACATGGAGGACAAGCCCAGGGCTGAGTTAACAGTCCCTAGACTATGATTCTCTGCTATGGGAGGCTGTGACACTTCCTGTGCACAGTGTCCTGTGGGATGCACAGATGAGAAACTGGGAGACCCCTCTTTTTCGCAGGTAGTATCTAAGAGGAGGAGGACTCCACATACAGAGCCCAGAAGTCTCCCAAGTTCAAAAGGCTCAATTGCCTCACCACTCTACAGTAGTTGAATCTTCTGTCAAGTAGGGCAAGAGTTCTTGCACCATTCCTCAGCTCCTCTGGGTAGAGAGGTTTGTATTCTGGACTCCTTTGGAAGGAAAGTTGTGTGTTTTTTGTTTTTTTTTTCAAGCCTCAGTTTTCATATCCTGCATCAGACCTAGGCCTAGGTTACAATTCGAATCAAATACAGAACAAGGGCCATCACCTTTATGCAAATCTCAAAGCCTTTGTCATCATAGCTTGGAACGAGCAGTGCTTAGTCATAGCACTAGGTCTTCTGACACACATTCAGGTTTTTAAAAATTGTGCAAGGAAACTCTGTACCACATATGCATATGCCATCAAATGGGAGAGGTTTTCATCTGCTCAAATAGTTACAACCTCATTAGTTTGATATTCCAGATAAGATGTATAAATTCCTTCTGTGAGAGTGCATCTTGGTACTTTTTCAGTCTGTTATACCAGATTGATGGACCCACCTTCTCTAGACTATGAACAGGCTGTTTTATTACTCCAAAAGAACTGAATCCATCTGAAAATCTGTGTGGCTGTTGATCTCTCTTGACCCCAACAGAATTGGCATTCCATTCACAAAAATAATTTTAGCTAATTCTGTAATGAAGATGCTGGGGCTGTTATTTCTAAAGTGAAATTTGATCAAACGAGAGCCACTGTAGCTCTTCTGAAATCTGCTTTATTGGCTTATAAATCACCTTTCCTCTTTTTCCATCTTGCATAATCCCAGTCAGGCTTTAGGCCTTGTTATAGTACCAAGACAGTTCTGACCACCTTAATATCAGATTTTAGGAAAGCAATCAGTCTAGGCTTGAAGTTTTTAGTGATCCAATTCAATATGCCAAGTGCCTTTTTGACCTCATTGATCATGAGTTGCTTTTAGACCTGTTAGACCAATTAAGACTGTGTAAGAAGGTTAACTGGTGGCTCTGTGGTTTCCTAAAATCTAGATCATATCAGTTGAAGCTGTTGGGTTCTCTCTCACCATCCTAGTCTCCTGACTGCAGGATGCCACAAGGCTCGCTGCCATCTCCAATCTTGATCAGTGTTATGATGTCTCCTTTAGGTGAAAGACTGGAGGCAGCGGGGTTCTGCAGTTTCATTTATTGGCACAATGTCACAATCTATATTACTACTACTACTATTTAGCATTTCTATAGCGCTACAAGGCATACGCAGCGCTGCACAAACATAGAAGAAAGACAGTCCCTGCTCAAAGAGCTTACAATCTAATAGACAAAAAATAAAGTAAGTAAATCAAATCAATTATTGTGTACAGGAAGGAGGAGGGTAGGTGGAGGCAGGTGGTTACAAGTGGTTACGAGTCAAAAGCAATGTTAAAGAGGTGGGCTTTCAGTCTAGGTTTAAAGGTGGCCAAGGAAGGGGCAAGACGTAGGGGCTCAGGAAGTTTATTCCAGGCGTAGGGTGCAGCGAGACAGAAGGCGCGAAGTCTGGAGTTGGCAGTAGTGGAGAAGGGAACAGATAAGAAGGATTTATCCATGGAGCGGAGTGCACGGGAAGGGGTGTAGGGAAGGACGAGTGTGGAGAGATACTGGGGAGCAGCAGAATGAGTACATTTATAGGTTAGTAGAAGAAGTTTGAACAGGATGCGAAAACGGATAGGGAGCCAGTGAAGCGACTTGAGGAGAGGGGTAGTATGAGTAAAGCGACCCTGGCGGAAGACGAGACGGGCAGCAGAGTTTTGAACCGATTGGAGAGGGGAGAGGTGACTAAGTGGGAGGCCAGCAAGAAGCAGATTGCAGTAGTCTAAACGAGAGGTGACAAGGGTGTGGATGAGGGTTTTGCTAGAGTGCTCGGAAAGAAAGGGGCGGATTTTACGGATGTTGTAAAGAAAGAAACGACAGGTCTTGGCGGTCTGCTGGATGTGAGCAGAGAAGGAGAGAGAAGAGTCAAAGATGACCCCAAGGTTTCGAGCTGAGGAGACAGGGAGAATGAAAGAGCCATCAACAGAAATAGAAAACGGGGGGAGTGGGGAGGTGGGTTTGGAGGGAAAAATGAGAAGTTCGGTTTTGGTCATGTTTAATTTCAGGTGGCATTGAGACATCCAGATAGCAATGTCCGACAAGCACGCTGAAACTTTGGTTTGGATGCAAGGTGAGAGATCAGGGGTAGAAAGGTAGATTTGGGAGTCATCAGCATAGAGATGGTAGGAAAAGCCATGGGATGAGATTAATGAACCAAGGGAAGAAGTGTAGATAGAAAAGAGGAGAGGACCAAGAACAGAACCCTGAGGTACGCCGACAGGCAGAGGGATAGAAGTAGAAGAGGATCCACCAGAGTGAACACTGAAGGTGCGGAGGGAGAGGTAGGAAGAGAACCAGGAAAGGACAGAGCCCTGGAATCCAAGTGAGGACAGGATATCAAGGAGTATGCTGTGATCGACCGTGTCAAAAGCAGCGGAAAGATCAAGAAGAATGAGGATGGAATAGAGACCTCTGGATTTAGCCAGTAATAGGTCATTGGAGACTTTAGTAAGAGCAGTTTCAGTTGAGTGGAGTGGGCGAAAACCAGATTGTAGTGGGTCAAGAATAGCATGTGAGGAGAGAAAATCAAGGCAGCGGCGGTGAACAGCACGCTCAAATAATTTGGAGAGAAAAGGGAGGAGGGAGATGGGTTGGTAATTAGAGGGACAAGTAGGGTTGAGTGAAGGCTTCTTAAGGAGAGGTGTGACCACAGCATGTTTAAAGGCAGTAGGGACAGTTACAGTGGAAAGTGAGAGGTTGAGAATGTGACAGATAAAAGGAATAAGAGCAGGTGAGATGGCATTAAGAAGGTGGGTGGGAATGGGATCAGAGGAACAGGTGGTACATTTTGAGGAAGAAAGGAGAAGTGTAGTTTCCTCAATAGTAACTTCAGGAAAGGAGGAAAAAGAATGAGGGGAAGGAGAGAGAGGGGAACGGACTAGTGGAGGGAGAGGTGGCGAGGTAGAGAATTCAAGGTTTATCTTTTGAACCTTGTGAAAAAATTCAGCAAGGGTCTGAGGAGATAATGAAGGGGGAGTTGGGGGAGCGGGCACCTTGAGGAGAGAGTTCAATGTGGTGAAGAGAAGTCGAGGGTTAGAGCCAAGAGAGTTGGTCAGTTGGATATAATAATCCTGTTTGGCGCGTAAAAGAGCAGATTGGAAGGAGGTCAGCATGAACTTAAAGTGTAGGAAATCAGCAAGGGCCCGAGATTTCCGCCAGAGGCGTTCGGTGGAGCGGGTACAGGAACGTAGGTAGCGGATATTAGAAGTCAGCCAAGGTTGGGGTTTTGTGCGCCTTATAGGGCGGGTCATCAAAGGTGCAACAGTGTCTAAGGCAGAGGATAGAGTATTGTTATAAGAAGAAACAGCCTCGTTGACAGACGTGGATGGTGCCACAGTAGAGAGGAGGTTTGAAACATGGGAGGTCTTCCAGAAATTGTCCCTAAGACTAGGCTTGGTCTTGATTTATTGGAATCCTGGGCTTCTGAATTTAAATTTAAGTTAAATAGAGATAAGACTAAACTTCTTGTGGTAACCAACCCCTTCGACTGTACCATAATTTTACCATTGACAACGCATCCTATCCCCTAGACACTATGCTTAGGATACTGGGTGTTTTAATCAATAGTTACTTCATGTTCAAGCCTCAGGTTTCCTCAGTATTAAAAAAAAAAAAAAATCCTTCAGGTCTCTTTGGAAGCTGAGGAGAATGAGATCATATTTCTCACCTGACAACTTTAGACTGCTAGTTTCCTTGGTTTTAACTCAATTAGATTACTGCAATTCAGTCTATGCTGGATGTAAGGAGGGTGTCCTAAAACGGCTGCAAACTGTTCAAAATACAGCAGCAAGTCTTGTCCTCAAGGTATCGCATTTTGATAGAGCCACTCTAAATTATTATTCAAGCTGCACTGGCTACCCATTAAAGCCAGGATGATTTTTAAATTGTATTTTTGTCTTTCAGATATTATATGGCATGGCACCGGATTAAATGCAGCTCTTAATAACTATTCCCCTATGCAATATAATCTCTGGTTCTAGGGACTACATTAGACTTCATCTTCCAGATTGCAAGAGAGTGCGTTATAAGTCTGTTCATTCTGCAGACTTCAGCTACCAAGGTACTAAGTGGTGGAACTTGCTGCCACTTGCAATCAAGGGTCAGCCTGTGGAACTTGCTGCCAATGGCAATCAAGGGTCAGCCTGATTACTTGGTATTTTGCAAAAGACTGAAAGCTTTCCTTTTTGAGAGCTTTCTCTGCTTTGGTGATGTGTGTTAGATTATAACTGGCCATCAATGGTTTGTTATTTAGTTCTTATTTGTGCTACTCTGTTCTTACTTGATATTTTGTTTATGGTATTGTAAACCTTGCCTGTCATTTTATTTATTGTAAGCCACATTGAACTACAGTATGTTTTGGGATAATGTGGGGTATAATGTCAAACTAAACAAATACTATTTGCAAAGTAAATCTTGTTCCTTGCTTTGCATATTTACATCACATTGCTGCTTGGACCAGGCCACAATAGAGCATGTTGCATTTAGTCAACTGTGCTGGCCAGTCTGTTGGTACAGTATTGCAGCTTTTACACTCATTTCTCTGTTTCTGGACAATGGAGAATAAATTATTATTTATATGTTACATTTGTATCCCACATTTTCCCACCTATTTGCAGGCTCAGTGTGGCTTACATAGTGCTGGAAAGGCTTTTGCAGACTCCGGCGTGAACAAATACAAAGTGATGGAATAAAATGTTCTTGTGGAACAATCAGTGGAAAAGTTGTGTTATAACCATTACGTACTTTACTTTTGTTGTGTTGCAAAGATCAGGCATTTAGGTTGGATTGATAGGGTATGCCTTTTCAAACAGGTTAGTCTTTAGTAATTTCTGGAAGTTGAGGTGGTCATACGTTGTTTTCAAGGCTTTTGGTAATGCGTTCCATAGTTGTGTGCTTACGTAGGAAAAGCTGGATGCGTAAGTTGATTTGTGTTTGAGACCTTTGCAGTTTGGGTAGTGCAGATTTAGATATGTTCGTGTTGATTTAGATGTGTTTCTGGTTGGTAGGTCAATAAAGTCTGTCTTGTATCCCGGGGCATCGCCGTAAATAATTTTGTGGACCAAGGTACAGATTTTGAAAGCAATACGTTCTTTGATTGGGAGCCAGTGTAGTTTTTCGTGGAGGGGTTTAGCGCTTTCAAATCGCGTTTTTCCAAATATAAGTCTGGCTGAGGTGTTTTGGGCTATCTGAAGCTTCTTTAAAATTTGTTCTTTGCATCCCGCATAAATTCCATTACAGTAGTCTACGTGGCTTAGTACCATTGATTGTATCAGGTTGCGAAAAGTATCCCTTGGGAAGAATGGTTTCACTCGTTTGAGTTTCCACATTGAATGGAACATTTTCTTTGTTGTGGATTTCACTTGACTCTCTAGTGCTAAGTTACGGTCCAGTGTAACTCCGAGGATTTTCAGGCTGTCTGAGATAGGGAGGGTGTAGTCTAGGGTGATGATACTTGTGGGGTTGTCCACGCTATATTGGGATGAGAGGAAAAGGGAAATGGGACTTGATATACTGCCTTTCTGAGGTTTTTGCAACTACATTCAAAGCGGTTTACATATATTCAGGTACTTATTTTGTACCAGGGGCAATGGAGGGTTAAGTGACTTGCCCAGAGTTACAAGAAGCTGCAGTTGGAATTGGACTCAGTTCCCCAGGATCAAAGTCCACTGCACTAACCACTAGGCTACTCCAGGATGAGACAATGTGTTTTTTCTTTATTAAGTTTTAGTTGGAATGCATTTGCCCATGAGTCTATGATGATCAAACTGAGCTTGATTTTGTTGTTGATTTCTGTAAGTTTGTGTTATAAGTAATGTATATTGTGATGTCGTCTGCGTAGATGAAAGGGTTGAGGCCTTGATTGGATAAGGATTTGGCTAGTGGGGTCATCATTAGGTTGAAGAGGATCGGTGATAGCGGTGATCCTTGAGGTACTCCGCAGTCTGCTTTCCATGATGATAATATGTTTGAGTTTGATTTCACTTGATATGTTCTCGTGGTTAGGAAGCCCTTGATCCAGCTCGGTATATTTCCGCCAATCCTGAAGTAGTCTAGTAGTATATTATGGTTTACCATGTCGAATGCACTAGACATGTCGAATTGGAGGAGAAGGATGCTTTTACCTGTTGCTATTTCCTGCTTGAATTTGGCTAGGAGAGTGATTAGTACTGTTTCTGTGCTGTGGAGGGGGCAAAATCCTGATTGTGATTCGTGTAGTATTGAGAATTTGTTTATGTAATCAGTGAGTTGTTTGGTTACTAAGCTTTCCATCAGTTTGATTACCAGCGGGATGGATTCTATTGTACGGTAGTTAGTGATTTCATTTGTTTTTTTCTTGGTATCTTTAGGTATTGGGGTGAGTAGATGTCACGTTCGTGAGTCCTTGTGCCCAGGCGGAGCACAGAGATGAAGACTCGAACCTGCGCTCTGTTGGGCAGCCGAGCAACCCCGAGGCTTCACCTGTGATGACCGCCGTTCCCCTAGAGTTGAGCCCCCAGGTGCAGGCAGCCGAAAGGACTTCCGGATGCAGGCAGGGGTCAAACGGCCGCAGGCAGAGGGAACTCTGGGTTCAAGCAGTGAGCAGAGGCAGGCAGCCACCAGGGAGTAGAACGGGTACAGGCAGTGGTCAGATCAGACAGCGAGCAGAGAGTAATCTGCATTCAGGCAGTGGTCAGGTCAGGCAGCAAGCAGAGTAGTCTGGGTTTAGGCAGAAGTCAGGAACAGGGTAGTCAGCAATAAGGGTACTAGAGAAACACACCAAAGTGCAAAGCAAAACCTACCAATGTTGAAGCTGAAGCAAAGATGTGGAATAAAGCTGCTCCTAAAATAGCCCCCACCATCAGGGAGACAAGTATCAGCTGGCAAGAGAAGTCTCCCGTTGGTCAGTCAGTTGGGGCCTGACCGCAGGGCTCCAATCCAGTGGAGCAGGAGGCGGGGCAAAGAGTCTGGCGTTCCTCGGGGAGGCCAACCACCCGTCCGAGAGGAGCTTTCGGCGCTGTAGACTCCCCCCCGGATAGAGCAGCACGAGCAGCAGAGCCGGACCAGCCAAGATGGCTGGCGCTCTGTGTCGCTGGTGGCAGGATGGAGTTCCCGGAGCGCTGGGCCCGCCAAGATGGCCGGTGCTCCACGACGAGGGAGCGCCCCTCACCGAGGTGAGGAGCATAACAGTAGGATATTACCATTTTCCTTAGGGAAGAGACCTTGCTGAAGCATGTAATTTAGGTGGGATGTGAGGTCTGCAGTGAAGCGGTCAGGGGCAGATTTTATTAGGTAACTGGGACAGGTATTTAGTTGACAATTGGTGTTGGAGAACCTACTAGGCGACTGGGTAACTGTTTCGACGGTAAGGAGAACGAAGTTTGTCCAGGTTCGATCAGCTGGGTATTCTCCGAAGGTAGGGTCTAACTCGTTAAGGAATTTATCGATGTCAATGTTGTCCAGAGGTAGAGTGTTACTTATTTATTTGGATCACACCTTTTTCAGTAGTAGCTCAAGGTGAGTTACATTCAGGTACACTGAATATTTCTCTGTCCCAGCAGGGCTCACAATCTAAGTTTGTACCTGAGGCAATGGAGGGTTAAGTGACTTGCCCAAGATCACAAGGAGGAGCAGTGGGATTTGAACCGGCCACCTCTGAATTGCAAGTCCGGTGCTCTAACCACTAGGCCACTCCTCCACTGTTGCGTAGGTTTACAATTTTATCATTGAAGTACTTAGCAAGTTTGTCTGCGGGTGGGGTGTCTGTATTTGTTGTAGTGACTCAGGTGGTATCTAGGAGTTTGTTCACGAGTTGGTATAATTTTTTCGAGTCTTTGTAATCGGTCCCAATTTTAGTTTTATAGTATGAACAGTTGAGCAGCCTTGCACTTGGGAGGTATTTATTTATTTGCTGCACTTGATTCCCACATTTTCCCACCTATTTGCAGGCTCAATGTGGCTTACAAAATGCTACAACAACGTATACACATTATAGGATAAGAATTTCAGAATATGGATATAGATGGGTACATAGAATATCATGGCAAACATATTAACGGAATAATAATTTTACAATTGTTACAAATAAGAGTGCAAAGGTAAATCATATTGGATTGGAAGTGAATTGAAAGATTAACATAATGATATCAGGACAAGATATAATATTCAGTCATGAGGATGTAATTAAGATGAGCAGATAGGAGGGTTCCTGAATAGTTGTAATTGGAATAATTAGGAAGTCAAATTGTTATGGGGAATCTTTGTTGTACGCCTTTATGAATAAGTAAGTCTTTAATAATTTTCGGAAGGTTGTCAGGTCGTGTGTTGTTTTTATGGCGATCGGTAATTCATTCCATAGTTGTGTGCAGATGTATGAGAAACTGGATGTATGTACAGACTTGTATTTAAGTCCTCTGCAATTGGGATAATGAAGGTTTAAGCAGGTGCGTGATGAACTTTTGTTATTTCTTTCTGGTAAGTCAATTAGGTCTGACATGTATGATGGGGCATCTCCATAAATGATCTTATGAACCAAGGTACATATCTTGAATGCATTACGATCTTTCAGTGGGAGCCAATACAGTCTTTCTCTAAGGGGTCTGGCACTTTCATATCTCGCCTTGCCGAATATCAATCTGGCTGCGGTGTTCTGGGCTGTCTGGAGTTTCTTGATGGTTTGTACCTTGCATCCCGCGTATAAGGAATTACAATAGTCCAAGTGGCTCAGAACCAATGATTGCACCAATACGCAAAATGTCTCTCTTGGGAAGAAGGGTCTTGCTCTTCTGAGCTTCCACATTGCATAGAACATTTTTTAAATGACATTTTTTACATGACAATCTAGATTAAGATTGCGATCAATTGTTACGCCTAAGAGTTTCAGGGTGTCCGCAACAGGGAGAGTGTGATTTGGTGTGTTTATGCTGGGATAGTTGATTTTATTATATTGCGATGATAATATTAGGATTGTGTCTTTTCTGTATTCAGCTTAAGTTGGAAAGCGTCTGCCCATGAGTTCATAATTTGGAAACTGCGATTTATTTTGTCTGCAATTTCTGATATGTCATTTTTGAACAAAATATAAATCACATCATCGGCATAAATATATGGATTTAGGTCTTGGTTAGACAATGCTTTGGCCAAAGATAACATCATTAGATTAAAGAGAATCGGTGAGAGCGGAGATCCCTGAGGCACACCACATTCCGGTCTCCATGGTGATGATATGATTGATTTTAGATATTACCTGGTATGTTCTTGTTGTTAGAAAACTATGAAACCAATTCAATACATTTCTTCCTATTCCAAAATATTCTAGAATGTTTAATAGAATATCATGATTGACCATGTCAAACGTGCTGGACATGTTGAATTGTAACAGAAGGACATTATTACCAGTTGCAATAATATTCTTGAATTTGATCATGAGTGTTGTTAGAACTGTTTCTGTGCTGTGATTAGCACGGAATCCAGATTGGGATGTGTGTAGTACTGAGAAGTTGTTCAAGTAGTCTGTAAATTGTTTAGTTACCAACCTTTCCATTAACTTGACTACTAGAGGGATGGATGCCACTGGACGATAATTAGTTATATCATTTAGCTTTTTTTTCTGGTCTTTGGGAATTGGTGTCAGTAAGATATTGCCTTTATCCGTGGGAAAGAAACCATGTTGAAGCGTGTGATTTTAGTATGAGGTGAGATCTGTTATGAAACGTTGAGGGGCAGATTTTATTAAGTAGCTGGGATATGCATCTAGTTTGCAGTGCGATTTGGAGAATTTGTTGATCATTTGGGTAACAGTGTCTTCCGTTAATAAATGGAAATTTGGCCATATTCGATCTGCTGGATATTCATTGGCTGTCGGGTCTAAATCATCGATGAATTTTACATAGTTGGAGGAGTTAGTTGGCAAGGTGGATCTTAGTTTGATGATTTTCTCATTAAAGTAAGTGGCTAGATCGTCTGCTGATGGGGTATCCATGTTAGATAAGGTGAGTGGTGTAATGTCTAAAAGGTTATGTACAAATTGAAATAATTTATGTAGGTCTTTATTGTTTTGCTCTATTTTGGCATTGTAATATGACCTTTTATGTTTGAAAGAATATTTATATTTTTTTAACATTTAGTTTCCATGCAGTGAAAGTTTGATCATCTTTCTTTTTATTCCATGCACTTTCAAGTCTTCTTGTTTGGATTTTTATTTTTTCAGGTCATCATTAAACCAAGGAAGTGATTTGTTTCTTTGTTTCTTATCCATTTGTGAACCTGAATGGATCCTGTTTGTTGACAAAAAAAAAAAGTATTGTTCACCTGTAACAGGAGGCTTGATCAGATGCACAATCCCTATCATTTCTCCAAGAATTGCATTCCTTTCTGCTCTATGGAACAGAGTACCTGAGAAGACCTGCTGCCCATGGGAAGAGCTGTATATGCTCAGAACATTGCACTCACTAAGTTCTGAGCTCAGGGCTGGGAAAATGCCTGCTGAACCTGAATGTACCTCAAATTTAACTACTACAGAAAAGGCGTGAGCTTAAAAAAAAAAGGCCCTATATTTATTTTGTTTGCTCTTATAGGAACATAGTAAATGTCAGCACATACCTACATGATCCATCCAGTCTGCCCAACAAGGTGGCCAGAGTTCAATCTGGCACTCTGCACAGGTTCCACTTAATGATTAAATGCTGGTATCCTTAATCTCTCTCTTCTTGCCAGTTTTGGTACACAGACCATAGAAGTCTGCCCGGCATTGGTCCTACTTCACAACTACTGGAGTTGATGTCCAAGCCCATTTCAGCCTTGATCCTGATCTGCTTTTGCCATTTACAGGACCCAGACTGTAGAAGTCTGCCTAGCATTGGTCTTACTTCCCAACCTCTGAAGCATCCAATTCTTTTTCTATGTAGTGATCCTCTGTTTATCACACACATTCTTATTAATGGCCTCTTTATCGCAAAACTCAAAACAATGTACAAACAGAATATACGTTTGAATCAAGCAATGAAAAACTTAGTAATATAGACAGACCATTTTTACTACAATGTAAGCATGTTCTGAAGGGAGGAACGTGGTTTGAAATGGTCATGTTTGATCGTACTACAGATTTTCCACTAATTATCTGATTATACCCAACACTACAGGGACCATGTTCCCCTTTTATAATGCTCTTCTAAGAAGTAACTAAAGCCCAAAAGATTTCCACTAATACTGAGAATACTGAAGTTTGAGTTGTGCTTAGTGAGCCAGAGGCTGAGTACATTATTACATGTAAATTGATAACATTATGTAAATTGTCACAGGAAATTGTCAAAACAATTCATTTTAGTATTACCATAAGGGGTTTCTTTGTCCAGTTTTTAATCTAAAAAGAACATTTTGAATAATATATTCCTCTTCCTTCCCCCCCCACCCCCCCCCAAAAAAAAAAAAAAAAAAAAAAAAAAATCTCTATGGATTTTCTTCTATTTTTCTAATTCCTCCTTTCTCTTCTCTGCCTTCAATGTTTTGCTTTCCTTGTTTCATTCTCCCTCCTTACATGTAACATGGTCTGCTTTAGGGATTTGAATGGAACTTTGAAAGCTTTGTTTCTTGCAAGTACAAACAGAAGGTTCCAGAAGTTGTGGGTTGGCCCTGAGCATTGTCTGTTTCTTTGTCTGAGTGGTTTCTCTCATCTCTTACAGCTGGTGAATGCTTATGTTATGACAAGTCGAGAACCCCCGCTGAATACAGCAGCATGCCGCCTTCTTCTAGACATCATGCCAGGCTTGGAAACCGCTGTAGTGTTTCAGGAAAAGGTTAGTTATACTACCAAAAACAATAGGCATAATTTTAAAATAAAAGGATCATGGAGAACTGTTATTCCAATCTAGATTATCCCTTGGGTATCATGCATATATTATATATATGAGGAAATAGAATTTGTTTAAAAAGATACAGGGAAGTAATGCATTAATTGTGCTTTCCCAAATCTAATCATCATACACTAAAATGAAGAAAAAGCAGATGTAAACAAATTCCAACTCATGAGTCCAAAATCCATTTCAGAACCTCCAGTTGCCAGCATGCTTCAGGGAGAATTTAGTAAGACTATCTTCAAGATAAATCCATCTTTCCGCCCCCCCCCCCCCCCCCGCCCTCTATAAAGCAGCCCCTGAAAATATAATGTTGCTTAAATAAGTTGGGTTTTTTACTTAATGTGCAATGATTTAGGTTGTATATGTACAATGGGGCGATTCATTAGGTTTTATTATTAGCTTCCTACTTTCATCATTAATTTTTGTAAACCACTTAACTTTCTGGCATATAAGCTGTGTTGAAATATTGCTTCCTTGTATGCTTTTTAATCTTGATTTTTATTGGAAGTGGAGGAGTAGCCTAATGGTTAGTGCAGCAGGCTTTGATCCTGGAAACCTGGGTTCAATTCCCACTGCAGCTCCCTGTGACCTTGGGCAAGTTACTGAACCCTCCATTGCCCCAGGTACAAAAAAAAAACCTTCGATTGTGAGCCCTCTAGGGACAGAGAAAGTACCTACATATAATGTGTACAGCGCTGCGTACATCTAGTAGCGCTATAGAATTGATTAGTAGTAGTATTGTATATTTGCATTTCAAGACAAGAGCAGCAAAATCAGTTGAGATTGTCAGTATTGTCCAAATGTCGTTATTTAAGTATATTGCACATCTCCAGAGGCCAGTAATATGGCTTCCTCACTTACTGTAGATACTCCGCATTTAGGTTGGCCTCACATTGTCGTCCTTTAATTTTGAACCTTTTGAGAAAATATGATGACTTTGCGTATAGGTTGCTATAGAGAAACATGGTTGTTTCCAGTTTGCTGCAATTCAAAACATGCATAACATACACATCAGCAACTAGAGGGCATAGAGTGGAGCCAGACCTTTGGTGTGTTTGGCCACTCCAGCAAGGACATGTTCCATTGCTCCTGAAGTAGCTGAAATGTTGCTGTCTTGGATCATTTTAATTTATAGTTATTGGTTTTTACATTCTCAAATGTGTTCTCCGAGGACAAGCAGGCTGGATATCATCACGCATGGGTCATCGTCCGCGACGGACAAGGAGACCGGAACTAAAACAAAAAACTTTAGAAAGCTCGGAAACGGCACGGTGCGCTTGGGGACAACACACTGCGCATGCGCGAGTGACTTCTGCTGGCGACGCCTGCGCGCTTCCCTACTACTACTACTATTTAGCATTTCTATAGCGCTACAAGGCATACGCAGCGCTGCACAAACATAGAAGAAAGACAGTCCCTGCTCAAAGAGCTTACAATCTAATAGACAAAAAATAAAGTAATCAAATCAATTAATGTGTACAGGAAGGAGGAGAGGAGGGTAGGTGGAGGCGAGTGGTTACAAGTGGTTACGAGTCAAAAGCAATGTTAAAGAGGTGGGCTTTCAGTCTAGATTTAAAGGTGGCCAAGGATGGGGCAAGATGTAGGGGCTCAGGAAGTTTATTCCAGGCGTAGGGTGCAGCGAGACAGAAGGCGCGAAGTCTGGAGTTGGCAGTAGTGGAGAAGGGAACAGATAAGAAGGCTTTATCCATGGAGCGGAGTGCACGGGAAGGGGTGTAGGGAAGGACGAGTGTGGAGAGCAGTAGAGTGAGTACATTTATAGGTTAGTAGAAGAAGTTTGAACAGGATGCGAAAACGGAAAGGGAGCCAGTAAAGCGACTTGAGGAGAGGGGTAGTATGAGTAAAGTGACCCTGGCGGAAGACGAGACGGGCAGCAGAGTTTTGAACCGATTGGAGAGGGGAGAGGTGACTAAGTGGGAGGCCAGCAAGAAGCAGATTGCAGTAGTCTAAACGAGAGGTGACAAGGGTGTGGATGAGGGTTTTGCTAGAGTGCTCGGAAAGAAAGGGGTGGATTTTACGGATGTTGTAAAGAAAGAAACGACATGTTTTGGTGATCTGCTGGATATGAGAAGAGTCTAGATGACCCCAAGGTTTCGAGCTGAGGAGACAGGGAGAATGAGAGAGCCATCAACAGAAATAGAAAACGGGGGGGGGGGGGGGGGGGAGTGGGGAGGTGGGTTTGGGGGGAAAAATGAGAAGCTCGGTTTTGGTTATGTTTAATTTCAGGTGGCGTTGAGACATCCAGACAGCAGTGTCAGGCAAGCACGCTGAAACTTTGGTTTGGATGCAAGGTGAGATATCAAGGGTAGAAAGGTAGATTTGGGAGTCATCAGCATAGAGATGGTAGGAAAAGCCATGGGATGAGATTAATGAACCAAGGGAAGAAGTGTAGATAGAAAAGAGGAGGGGACCAAGAACAGAACCCTGGGGTACGCCCACAGGCAGGGGATAGAAGTAGAAGAGGATCCACCAGAGTGAACACTGAAGGTGCGGAGGGAGAGGTAGGAAGAGAACCAGGAAAGAACAGAGCCCTGGAATCCAAGTGAGGACAGGGTATCGAGGAGTATGCTGTGATCGACAGTGTCAAAAGCAGCGGAAAGATCAAGAAGAATGAGGATGGAATAGAGACCTCTGGATTTAGCCAGTAATAGGTCATTGGAGACTTTAGTAAGCGCAGTTTCGGTTGAGTGGAGAGGGCGAAAACCAGATTGTAGTGGGTCAAGAATAGCATGTGAGGAGAGAAAATCAAGACAGCGGTGGTGAACAGCACGCTCAAGTAATTTGGAGAGAAAAGGGAGGAGGGAGATGGGTCGGTAATTAGAGGGACAAGTAGGGTCGAGTGAAGGCTTCTTAAGGAGAGGTGTGACCACAGCATGTTTAAAGGCAGTAGGGACAGTTGCAGTGGAAAGTGAGAGGTTGAGAATGTGACAGATAAAAGGAATAAGAGCAGGTGAGATGGCATTAAGAAGGTGGGTGGGAATGGGATCAGAGGAACAGGTGGTACATTTTGAGGAAGAAAGGAGAAGTGTAGTTTCCTTTATAGTAACTTCAGGAAAGGTGGAAAAGGAATGAGGGGAAGGAGAGAGAGGGGAACGGACTAGTGGAGGGAGAGGTGGCGAGGTAGAGAATTCAAGGTTTATCTTTTGAACCTTGTTGTGAAAGAATTCAACAAGGGTTTGAGGAGATAATGAAGGGGGAGTTGGGGGAGGGGGCACCTTGAGGAGAGAGTTCAATGTGGTGAAGAGAAGTCGAGGGGTTAGAGCCAAGAGAGTTGGTCAGTTGGATATAATAATCTTGTTTGGCACGTAAAAGAGCAGATTGGAAGGAGGTCAGCATGAACTTAAAGTGTAAGAAATCAGCAAGGCCCGAGATTTCCGCCAGAGGCGTTTGGCGGAGTGGGTACAGGAACGTAGGTAGCGGATATTAGAAGTCAGCCAAGGTTGGGGTTTTGTACGCCTTATAGGGCGGGTCATCAAAGGTGCAAGTGTGTCTAAGGCAGAGGATAGAGTATTGTTGTAAGAAGAAACAGCCTCGTTGACAGACGTGGATGGTGCCACAGTAGAGAGGAGGTTTGAAACATGGGAGGATAGAGATGAAGGGTCAATATCGTGAAGATTCCTAGATAAATTAGATAAGATAGGACGGGACTGGGAGGGAGGAGATTTGTGAAAGTTATAAGATGGTGATCAGAGGAGGGAAGATAAGAGGCAAGGAAACTAGAAGGTGAACAGTTGGAGGAGAAGATGAGATCAAGACAGTGACCATTTTGATGAGTGGGGGAGGTGGAGCATAGTTGGAGATTAAAGGAGGACGTTAAAGCGAGTAACTTGGAAATATAAGAGTTGGAAGGATCATTAGCAGGAATATTAAAGTCACCAAGGATGAGAGAGGGGGAGGAAGGATCATGGAAGAAGGCAAGCCAGGCGTTAAAGTCACTGAGAGAGGATGAAAGGGACTTATCAGGGGGACGATAAATGACCGCTATTCGAAGAGGCAGAGGAGAGAAAAGGCGGATAGAGTGGACTTCAAAGGAGGAAAAACAGTGAGATTGAGGTATCCTCAGTTTCTTTTTCTCTGCACTGCGAAGGAGTGCTATTTTTCTTCTGCTCCTCGTGTGTTTGCCCAGGAGATCGCTTTTTCTGCGTTTATTGCGCTCTTTCTTTTTCTTTTACCTACTCTTATTCTTTGAAATAAAATAAATTCTTTTCCCTTAATTTTTTAGGTTTTTTCTTCATTTCTTCAAGTTTCCTTTCTTTTTCGTTGCGGGCGTCCTTAGGCCGCTCGGCCGCATCTTTTTTCCCTTTTTTTTGTGCCTTTTTATTTGGCACAATCGAGCCTTTTGATTTTGCGGACGCTATTTTCCCCGCCTATGTCATCGAAGACTCCCAGCGGCTTCAAACACTGTACTCGCTGCAACCAGACCATCTCGAGTACTGACCCTCACGTGTGGTGTCTCCAGTGTCTTGGGCTTGATCATCTTCCAACTGCTTTTAAGCTATGTAAGTTAATGAAGAAAAGGACCCAGGTGGCTCGAGAGGCTCAGCGTGAGAGACGTTTTACCCGATCGGTCCGGGCTCTCGACGTCGGCATCGACATCGGTACCGAGGTCATCGACGTCAAGGGAAGCAGTGCTGAGAGTCCAGGTAATGGCTGCTGAGAGACCATTGCAAGCTGGGAGCAGCGAGGCATCGAGTGGGTCTCCGCCCATCTCGAGGCCTACTGCTATGCACGCGCCCCGGGACGACCCGGCCCCGTGGAAGCATGAGGATTCCACGTACTCCTCAACGGTACAGAGGAGTGTCGAGCGAAGGCGAAGAAGAATCGTCATCGATCTCCTTCCAGGCACAGTACCGGGGAGCCGAGGGAGTTGGCACCCGAGAAGCGTCGGCAGTACTGCTTGCCCTCCATTCAGGAGGTGCTGATGCGTCGGTCGTCCGACAGCCTGGTACCGGCTCTCGAATCCCCTCAGATTCTGGCACCGACTCCTGTACCGGCCTCACAGCCTTTTCCGATGGCAGCTCTCGATGAGTGTCTCCAGGCCCTTCTTCCAGAGCTTCTGGAACGATTGCTTCGTCAGTCTGCCTCGGTGTTGGGGGTGCTTGCGCCTCCTGTACCGACTGCTGAGACGGCATCTGGGCCATCACCTGTGTGGAGGTCCCCGCCCTCAGTACTGCTTGCGGTATCGGAGCCGGTTACCACCCGGGTTGACTCTCCCTCGACGTCGGTGGAGGAAGCTTCGCTGGAGTCCAGTCAGGTGTCGACTTCTAGGCATCCCCCACAAGGTCGTCGAGACAGGCGCAGGTTTGGGCTGCTTTAAAGGAGCTTCTGTCCGATACCGAAGGGGAGCGCTCATGGGGAGAGGAGGAAGACCCCTGGTATTTTTCAAAGGTTGGATTCCTGTGGGCTTCCTTCTGATCCTACTCCACCCATTGAAGTTTGACAGTCTCCACCTGAGAGTCTTACTTTTTCATCCTTTTGTGAGGGAAATGTCAAAGGACATTCCATTTCCTATGGAGGCTGTGGATGAGCCCAGGGCTGAGATGCTCGAGGTCCTGGATAGTCCTTCTCCACCTGCAGAGGTTTCAACGGCCCCCCTGCACAATACACTCAGGGAAGTGATGTTACGGAATTGGTCGTGCCCTCTTTCTAATTCAGTTGTTAACAAGAAGTCCGAGTCCCAGTACAGAGTCCATGGAGAGCCTGTGATGGTGAAATCCCAACTTCCTCATGATTCCATGGTGGTGGACTCTGCTCTCAGAAGAGCCAAGAGTACTAGAGACTGTGCCTCGACGCCCCCAGGCAGAGAGTCTAGAACCTTGGATTCTTTTGGGAGGCTTACGTATCAAGCTGGAATGCTCGCTGCCAAGATCCAAACATACCAGCTGTACACGAGCTTTCACTTATGGAACTCGGTGAGGCAACTGTCCAGTTTAGTTGAAGCTCTTACTCCGGAGCTTGCTGAACCTTTTCACCAGGTGCAGGTCAGGCAGCAGAAGGCGTGTCGCAAATTCCTGGCCAGGGGAGCTTATGACTCTTTTGATGCTGCATCCCAAGTAGCTGCGCAAGGTATAGTGATGCGCAGTCTCTCATGGCTGCGTGTCTCTGACCTGGATCAGAAGACCCAGCAGCGAATGGTGGATGTTCCTTGCCGGGGGGATAATCTTTTTGGAGAGAGGTTGAGGATATGGTCCGATACCCTCAAGAAGCACCATGATGCGATGGATTCTGTCTCCTGCCGGACGCCTTCTGCTACTACCTCCTCCACTAGGAGGTTTTTTGGAGGGAGGAGGAATGCTCCCTATTCCTATAATAGGCATAGGTACACTCCTACCTCTCGACAGCCTGTTCAAGCTCACTCCCAACAGGTTCGTTCTCGTCAGCAACGTGCGCCTAAGGCCCCTCCGGCTCCCCAGCAAAAGCAAGGGACGGGCTTTTGACTGGTTCCAGAGCAGCATAGCCACAGTAAAAGTAGCCGTGCCTGACGATCTGCCTGTTGGGGGGGGGTTGATATTTTTTCACCAAAGGTGGCCTCTCATAACCTCCGACAGGTGGGTTCTTCCAATTGTCCAGTTAGGATACATTCTTAATCTGGTATCCAGGCCTCCAAATTGCCCACCGGTAGCTCAATCCTTCAGCTCCCAGCACAAGCAGGTACTTGCAGAGGAACTCTCCGCCCTTCAAAAGGCCAATGTGGTCAAACCCATTCCACCAGGGGAAGAAGGGCTGGGATTCTATTCTAGGTACTTCCTTGTGCAAAAGAAAACAGGGGGATGCGTCCCATCCTAGTCCTAAGGTCCCTGAACAAATTCCTAGTCTCAGAAAAGTTCAGGATGCTTTCCCTGGGCACCCTTCTTCCCATGATTCAGGAAAACGATTGGCTATGCTCTCTGGACTTAAAGGACGCCTATACTCGCATCTCGGTGCTTCCAACTCACAGGAAGTACCTTATCTCGACGATTGGCTGGTAAAGAACACCTCAGAGACAGGAACTCTACGATCCATGCACATGACTATTCAACTGCTCGAGCTACTGGGGTTTGTAATAAATTATCCCAAGTCCCATCTTGTTCCACTGCAGAAGTTGGAATTCATAGGAGCTCTGTTGGACACACGGACATCTCGAGCTTATCTTCCCCAGGCAAGGGCAGACAATCTCCTGGCCATAGTGTCCTTGGCTCGGGCGTCTCAACTGATCACAGCTCGGCAGATGTTGAGACTTTTAGGGCCCATGGCCTCCACAGTACATGTGACTCCCATGACACGTCTACATATGAGATCAGCTCAATGAACCCTAGCTTCCCAGTGGTGTCAGGCTACAGGGGATCTAGAGGATGTTATCCATCTTTCCACCGATTTTTGCAATTCCCTTCAGTGGTGGACCATTCGCTCAAATCTGACCTTGGGACTGTGACAAGGCTGCAGCCCAGATGTATGAAAGGAATTAGTAAAATCCTAAACTACATCTCCCAGAATGCATTTCCAGTCCCAGCAGGTGGAGCCCAGGGGATAGGCAAGCTGGCCATATACCGTCTCTGACCACAAGAGGGAGAGAGAAGGAAGAAGCCCAGTTCCCCTGGACCCGCAATCAGTATATCATGCCACCCACCTGTAATAGGGAAGGATGGGGTGAGAAGCAAGAGGAGGATTGGATGGATTGCGTAACCCTAGTAGCGCTTTAGAAATGTTAAGTAGTAGTAATAGTAGTGAGCAGGGAGAAGAAAGCAGAATGGAATGGGAGCTGGAGAGCCCTGAGGAAGGCAGCACCTGAAGGTGAAAATCTATGTTGTTTGGAAGTTATTTTGATTTAAAACCTGCTTTATGAAAGAAGCCTGTTTTCTTTTGGTTAGACCTGTTTGCTGTGGGGGAAACCTTGACTGTGGGGGAGGTGGCTGGAAGAGTTACAAGCCTGGTTCCCCAAGCTGCACCCTGATTATTGTGGAAAGACTATGTTGAAACTGAAAACCTTGTTTGGGCAGGAGGGGGAAATCCTGCTTGGAGGCAAGCACTGATTTTGCTACTGACTTTGAAAAGGAGGGATTTTCAAAGGGACTATTGCAGCCCTTCAAGAAAGGGCAGAGACTTTGTGTTGCTGGCTTGTACCCCAAGAGAGGCAGAACAGCCCTGCCTGGGGAAGCCCTAACCCAGGGCTCTGGACGGAAGTGTTTGTCATTAATTTGGAAACAAATAAAAGAATATTTGAAAGTATCCACTGGTGGCAATTTGTGGAGATCTGGCTATTCGTGGGGAGGAGACTTCCTTCCTCCCCAACGTACTGGAACAGCGAGCCCGTTTACAGGACATCCATTCCAAATTCCTCAGCCATAGAAAGTGCTGACGACGGATGCATCCCTCCTGGGCTGGGGAGCTCATGTAGATGGGCTTCACACTCAAGAAGCTTGGTCTTTTTGGGAAACGGGTCTTCAGGTTAACCTCCTAGAATTACGAGCGATCTGGAATACTCTAAAGGCTTTCAGAGACTGGCTGTCCAATCAAATTATTCTGATTCAGACAGACAACCAGGTTGCGATGTATTACACCAACAAGCAGGGGGGCACCGGATCTTGCCTTCTGTATCAGGAAGCCGTCAGGATGTGGCTTTGGGCTCACCGCCATGGCATGTTTCTCCAAGCCACATACCTGGCAGACGTAAATAACAGTCTGGCAGACAGGTTGAGCAGGCTCATGCAACCTCACGATTGGTCACTGAACGTGGATGTTGTCCGCAAGATATTTCGAGCGTGGGGCAGCCCCTTGGTGGATATTTTTGCCACTCAGACCAGTCACAAGGTTCCTCAATTCTGTTCCAGGCTTCAGGCCCACAACAGACTAGCGTCAAATGCTTTATTTATTTATTTATTTATTTATTTATTTATTTATTTATTTATTTATTTATTTATTTATTTATTGCATTTGTATCCCACATTTTCCCACCTCTTTGCGGGCTCAGTGTGGCTTACAATAAGATATGAATAATGGAAATACATTTGTTACAACTTGGTTATGGATTACATTGTACAAGTTATGTGAAACCATCGAAGTATCATTAAGAATATAACAATGGGACATCAACATTGAAACGTTGGAAAGAGACAATGGGAAGCTTAAAGGGCAGTATTAAGACACAGAGACATATGGTGTACATATTCCTGTGAGTAAATGTATGAGTGATGTGGAATTACGGGGGATGAGGGTTAGAAGTGGATGTATGATGAATTGATGATCAGTGAGTGTGGACTCTATGTGTTTTGGCTCTTGCCATAAATTGTTTCAAACAGATGGGTCTTCAGTAATTTGCGGAAGGAAGCTTGTTCGTAAATCGTTCTTAAGTTGCGCGGCAGTGTATTCCAAAGCTGCGTGCTCGTGTGAGAAAAGGTTGACGCGTGTAGCGTCTTGTATTTCACGCCCTTGCAATTAGGGAAGTGGAGGTTGAGGTATGTTCTGGATGATCTTTTAGCATTTCTGGTTGGTAGGTCTATCAACTCGGACATATAGGCAGGGGCTTCACCATGAATGATCTTGTGGACTAGTGTGCATACCTTGAAAGTGACGCGTTCCTTAAGTGGAAGCCAGTGTAGTTTCTTTAGTAGTGGTGTTGCCCTTTCATATTTTGGTTTTCCGAAGATGAATCTGGCTGCTGTGTTCTGGGCTGTTTGAAGTTTCCTCAGTATTTGCTCTTTGCAGCCTGTGTATAGTGAGTTACAGTAATCCAGATGGCTTAGGACGAGGGATTGCACTAGGTTGCGGAAGACGAATCTTGGGAAGAATGGTTTTATCCTTTTCAATTTCCACATGCAGTGGAACATCTTAGTTGTGTTATTTGCGTGAGTTTCGAGTGTTAGGTGGCGGTCGATAGTGACTCCAAGAATTTTTAGCGTTTCTGAGATTGGAAGGTTTAGGTTTGGTATGTTTATCGCGTTGAATTCATTTGTATTGTATTGGGAGGTGAGTATCAGGCATTTAGTTTTTTCTGCATTTAGTTTCAGACGAAATGCATCTGCCCACGTGTTCATGATGTATAGACTTTGATTTCGTTGAACATTTCTTTGATGTCTTGTTTGAAAGGGATGCATATCGTCACATCATCGGCGTGTATATATATATGGGTTAAGGTTATGGTTTGATAGGAGTTTTGCTAGAGGGATCATCATTAGGTTGAAGATAGTTGGTGAGAGAGGTGATCCTTGTGGAACTCCACATTCAGGTGTCCATGCCTTGGACGTGGTTGAATTTGATGTGACTTGATACGAACGCAAGGTTAGGAACCCCTTGAACCAGTTCAGGACATTTCCTCCAATGCCAAAGTATTCCAGTATGTGTAGTAGGATTCCGTGGTCGACCATGTCAAATGCGCTTGACATGTCAAATTGTAGGAGGAGTATATTGTTGCCAGTTGCTATTATTTGTTTAAATTTAGTCATAAGGGTGACTAATACTGTTTCAGTGCTATGGTTCGACCGGAATCCTGATTGGGCATCGTGCAGTATTGAATGTTTGTTTAGATAGTTTGTGAGTTGTTTGGTTACCATTCCTTCGGTTATCTTGGTTATTAGTGGTATGGATGCTACTGGCCTGTAGTTGGTTATTTCGCTTGTGTTTTTCTTTGTATCTTTAGGAATTGGGGTGAGTAAGATTTTTCCTTTTTCTTTTGGGAAGAGTCCGTTTTGTAGCATGTAGTTTATATGGTTCGTTAGGTCTATTATGAATTGTTGAGGAGAAGATTTCATGAGGCTATTTGGGCATGTGTCTAGTTTGCAATTGGATTTGGCATATCTTTTGAGAGTCTTAGAGATGAGGTCTTCTGATAGTAGTTCGAATTCGGTCCAGGTTCTGTCTGCTGGGTGTGTTCCTTCTTCTGGATCTAGACAGTCCAGAAGAGTGGCGTATTCTATAGGACTAGCGGGTATTTTGTGTCGTAGTAATATAATTTTCTCCTTGAAGTACTTCGCAAGGTTGTCGACGTCTGGCATATCTTTGCCGTTGTTTGTAACTGGTATGGTATCTAGCAATTTGTTCACGAGGTTAAAGAGTTTGTGTGTGTCTTTGTAGTTGGGTCCTATTATTGTTTTGTAATGTAGTCTTTTTGTCTGTTTTATGGTGTATTTGTATTTTCTCTGAAATAGTTTCCAATCGTTTAGTGTTTGTTCGTCTTTCTTTTTGTTCCAAGCTCGTTCTAGTTTTCTGATTTGCGTTTTAAGTTTTTTCAGCTCTTCGGTGAACCATGGGTTTGCTTTTTTCCTGTGTGATGTTCTGGTTTGGATTGGGGCGATTTTGTCTAATGTTGTTGTACATAGGTCGTCCCATTCTTGGAGGAATTGGATGGTGTCAGCGTTTGTTGTCCATTCGTTCTGGTAGATCTGTTGCCAGAATGTTGTGGGGTCTATTTTTCCTCTCGTTGTGTATGTTGTTCGCTCATGTTTATTGGTCGTGTTTAAATGTGTTTTTCGCCAGCAAAGAGTGACATTTGCTTTATGGTGGTCTGACCATAATGTGGGTGTCCATCTTGTGTCAGTGAGTATGATAGTTGAGTCCGATTCGAATTTGTTCGTTATGATATCTAGTGTGTGTCCTTTTTCGTGGGTTGGTAGCATGTTGGGTGCTTGCAGGTCCCAGAGTTTTAGGAATTCTTTGAATTCTCGTGTGTTTGGTAAGGTGTCATCTTCTATGTGTAGGTTGATGTCTCCTAGTATAAGGATGTTTGAGGCAGATACGCAGGAGTTCGAGATGAAATCCATGAGTTGTGTTTGGGAGTCTTGCCATTTTCCTGGAGGCCTGTAGAATAGGATTGTGTTAAGGTGTCCTGTTAAGTTTGGATGGTTAATTCTTGTCGATGCAATTTCGAGTTGTGGGGAGGTAGATTCGCCCGTGACTGTGATGGTGAATTCGGGTTTGTAAATTATAGCTATTCCGCCTCCTCTTTTTTTTCCATTTCTTGTCCAGTGGGTGATTTTGTAATCTGGTGGGCACGTTTCTAAGATGGCGGGATCTGTGGGACTATGGAACCAGGTTTCTGTGATAAATAGGAGGTCTAGTTTGTCTGCGATGATCCAGTCTAGAATGTCTACTGAATTGCTTACTGCTGACCTTGCATTGATGTATCCTGGTTGGATTGAGTGATATGGTTCCAAGGGATGGTTTGATGTGTTTATTTTTATTAAATGTCTGTTTCTTCGGTGGTGGAGTTTGTTGTTGTTGTTATTTTCCTCGTTTTGTCGAAGGAAAATAACATTGGGGAACAGGTCTTCTGTATGCTTATCCTCCCATACCTTTAGTAGGGAAAACTCTGCTCAAACTCAGGCAAGACCGTGGAACCATGATTCTGATAGCACCTTTCTGGCCCTGTCAGATATGTTTTCCTCTTCTTCTGGAGTTGTCCTCTGAAGAACCGTGCAGATTGCAGTGTTTTCCAACCCTCATCACTCAGAACGAGGGGTCGCTTCTACATCCCAATCTCCAGTCTCTGGCTTTCACTGCCTGGATGTTGAGAACTTAGAAGTTGCCTCTTTATGCCTTTCAGAGGGTGTCTCCCGAGTCTTGCTTGCTTCCAGGAAAGATCCACGAAAAAGTGTTATTCTTTTAAATGGAGGAGGTTTGCCGTCTGGTGTGACATCAAGGCCCTAGATCCTTTTTCTTGTCCTACACACGGACCCTGCTTGAATACCTTCTACACTTATCAGAGTCTGGTCTCAAGACCAACTCAGTAAGGGTTCATCTTAGTGCAATCAGTGCTTACCATCAACGTGTAGAAGGTCAGCTTATCTCTGGACAGCCTTTAGTGGTCCGTTTCATGAGAGGTTTGCTTTTATTAAAGCCCCCAGTCAAACCTCCACCGGTGTCATGGGATCTCAACGTCGTTCTCACTCAGCTGATGAAAGCTCCTTTTGAGCCACTGAATTCCTGCCATCTGAAGTACTTGACCTGGAAGGTCATTTTCTTGGTGGCTGTTACTTCAGCTCGTAGAGTCAGTGCGCTCCAAGCCCTGGTAGTCCATTCTCCTTATATCAAATTTCATCATAACAGAGTAGTTCTCCTCACTCATCCTAAGTTCTTGCCGAAGGTGGTGTCAGAGTTCCATCTGAACCAGTCTATTGTCTTGCCAACATTTTTTCCCCGTCCACATACCCGCCCTGGTGAAGACAAGTTGCACACCTTGGACTGTAAGAGAGCATTGGCCTTTTACGTGGAGCGGACAAAGCCCTATAGACAGTCTGCCCAGCTGTTTGTTTCTTTTAATCCCAACAGGATGGGAGTTGCCATCGGAAAACGCACCATCTCCAATTGGCTAGCAGATTGCATTTCCTTCACTTATGCCCAAGCTGGGCTGACTTTGGAGGGCTATGTCACGGCTCATAATGTTAGAGCCATGGCTGCGTCAGTGGCTCACTTAAAGTCAGCCTCCATTGAGGAGATTTGCAAGGCTGCGACGTGGTCATCTATCCACACATTCACATCTCATTACTGCCTTCAGCAGGATACCCGACATGACAGTCGGTTTGGGCAGTCAGTGCTGCAGAATCTGTTCGGGGTATAGAATCAAACTCCACCCTCCTAGGCCCTTTTCTGTTTTGTTCCAGTCTGCACTCTCACTTAGTTGTGTTTATTTTCAAGTCAAAATTAGTTATGTCCTCGCCGTTGCGAGGCCCAATTGACCGCTGTCATTGTTTTGAGTGAGCCTGGGTGCTAGGGATACCCCATGCATGATGATATCCAGCTTGCTTGTCCTCAGAGAAAATGAAGATACATACCTGTAGCAGGTATTCTCCGAGGACAGCAGGCTGGGTATCATCACAACCCACCCTCCTCCCCTTTGGAGTTCTTCTTCTTCTCGTTTTTACTTATGTAACTGAGGGAAGTGCGCAGACGTTGCTGGTGGGAAGTCATTCGCGCATGCGCGGTGCGTTATCTCCGAGCGCGCCGTTCTAGAGCTTTCTAAAGTTTTTTTGTTTTAGTTCGTCTCCTGGGCCGTCGCGGACGATGACCCATGCGTGATGATATCCAGCCTGCTGTCCTCGGAGAATACCTGCTACAGATATGTATCTTCATTTTTTCAGAATTCAGTGGCTCTCCCTGCACTGGTTTCTTGGTTACCCCCACCCACCCCCCCACCTGGTCTTCCTGAGTTCAGAAGTCAGTACTGGGGAGATGCGGGGGGGGGGGGGGGGCGGCTATAGGGAAGAGAGAAATGCTTGACCCATGGGTCGGCGCACATGTAGGTCGCTTCTCTGACATTTAACTTTAAATTTTGCAACCTATATGCAAGTTTCTATGGTAATTGGTAGGAATGAAATATTGTAACGATTACCCCCTAAAAAGAATGCTCTGCCCCTCAGTATGCCACAGTCTAAGGCATACTTTTGCCTTACCATATATGCAATGAATTGGTTTTATATCTCCCCATTCATACAATTTGGCTTTTGAAAAATTTGGCATTGTGTGGTCATGTTTCACCCTTTTATTTTATCATTACACTGGCTTCCTATCAGTAAACAGTGTATTTTTAAGATGTTGGTATTAGTTTTTAAAGTTTTTTTTATGATATGGTTCTAATTTGTTTCTAAAAAAAAGCTACCAATATATATACATCAAATTGACGCTCTCAGGCTTTCTGTACCTTCTGCAAGATTATTCCAGTTGGAATGTGCTCGTTCATGAGCTTTTTCTTATTCATTGGTTTGGTTATGGAATAAACTGCCTCCTGTGGTGAGATCCATTAATGATCTTTAAGTTTCCGTAAAGCTGTAAAAACTCGTTTTAATGAGTTCTGATGAACTGTTTAATTGTTAAGCTGGCAGATTTGGTTTAATTGATTTTATGTTTGTGTGTACTGTGTGTAATTGATTATAAGTTGTATGCAATGCCTTTTCCTTATCCCCACCAGCCCAGAACCTGTGAGTTGTGTCCATTGACCTGCAGATTGAATCAGAACAGATGATTTGTGAACCCTGCCCTATATTGGTACCCTGTATCATTGGCTCTATCAGTATTTCTCTGTCTCCAGTAGATGGTGACCCTGCAGCTCTTGGACAGCTTTGGTGTGGACGGCTCTTAGCCCAGTTGGAGAACTGGTAGTCAGTTGAGTAGGGGGTGACTTGAGAAACTTTGTTCCCTATTGAGGGGGGTACTCAAGGAGTCTCCCCCTCACCTTAATTCTCTTTTCCAAATATTTTTATTAAAGTTTTAAATTCATGCTGCCAATTCATAGTATACAATTATTGTGTATTTTAAGATTTAACAAACCTCCCCCCTCCTTACCCTTCCCTGTTAACTAGACACAAAATGCAACTGACTATCGGTGTTTGAGTTCTTGAGTATAACAGTCACATCCGAGGAACGATCAACTTGGGGGTGTCCAGATCAATTCCTCCATGAGATCTCCACGATCTATATGTGTTCCATTGTCTATTAAATTTTATGATATGTGCAGAACGGATGGCTGTCATTTTCGACATTTGGTAGAGAGAGTCCATTTTATGAATTACTTTTATCACTGGCGGTGCTACAGGGCTCCTCCAAGCTGATGCCAACGCAATTATGCCCGCCACCAGCCACACCGACGATAACCGGTGCTCTGGTAGCCAGACTACCTCCGCCCTAGCCGGATACCACACCCCCGTCACCTGAGCAAACAAATCAAGCAATTCTGACCAGTAAACCTGTATCTTCGGGCATGTCCACCAAATATGAAGCATATCTCCCACCTCCGCACAACCCCTCCAACACTGGTCAGATCCCCGACCATACATCTTCACCAGTCTCTTAGGCGTGCATGTAATACCATTGATACAATACTTTACAGCTATTTTCAATCATAGAGCTTGAAATAGAAACCCACAGCATATGTTCTAGAGCTTTCTCCCATTGTGTGTATTCCAGATTTATCTTAAGGTCCCTTTCCCAGTGCTTTATATAGCACAAAATAGGCTCCCTGTCAGTGAGCAGTGCCTCGTATATACGGGATACACACCCCCTATGGCCTCCTGCCCTCATCGCCTTTTCCAGAGTCGTCTCCTCAAGGGATAGCTCTTCCCTGGCGCGTATATGTAGTCTCTAATGCAATTGTAATGGAACAAATGATATGGTGGTAGACCATTCTCCTCTTGCAGATCAACAAAAGGTACCATCTGTCCCTCTTCCCATAGTTGACCTAATGTGCCAAGGCCCCTCCGCTCCCAGAATCTGTAGATATGATCATCTGACCCCAAGGGACAACCCGGTGCTGTCTTCACCGTCATCTGCTGATAGTATGCTCTATTGGGGAAAGACCTCCGCCTAATAGCAGACCAGGTCTGTAGAGGGTACTGTACCACCAGTGGGGCCTGTCTGATATGTGCCTGAAGTCGGTCTTTGGGCATCCAAAGTATACAGTGTAAATTTGTCGTCCCCAGCCAGTACTACTCTATTTGAAGCCAAGGCTTTACGCTACCAGCGCTCCACTCCGCTAGCACACGTAATTGCGCCGCTTGATGGTAGAGAATGAAATTCGGAACTCCCATGTCCCCTTTTCTTGGATTGACACATAATAGCTGCCCGAACCCGTGGTGGCTTGTGTTGCCATATGTAAGCAAAAACCTTTTGATTAAGCTGTCGGAAAAACCGTGCGGGCATTGACAATGGTAGTGCTAAAAACAAATACAGGAGTTTTGGCAGTATCATCATTTTTATGGCAGCCACCCTTCCCAGCCATGACAGCTCTAGCCCCTCCCACCTGTCTAGCTCTAGAAAAAGTTCCCGAATTTTGGAGGCGAAATTAGCCTGATATATATCAGACAGCTTGGGATGGACACCTAAATACCGGATGGATCGGGTGGCCCACTTGATAGGGAACTGTTGGCGTGGAGAGGCCTCCTCCTCTTTCGATAACCCAAGGCCCAAGACCTCCGACTTGTTCATATTCACCTGAAACCCCGAGAGCAGCCCATACTGATGTAAACCCTGCACTACCTGAGGCAAAGACTCATGGGGGTTAGTTAGTGTTAGAAGAACATCGTCGGCAAATAATATAATCTTGTGAGTGAACATTCCCAGGGTAAGACCATGTATGTGTGGGTGCCGATGTATAGATTGAGCCAACAATTTCATTGTCAATGCAAATAGTAACGGAGATAGTGCGCATCCCTGACGTGTCCCTTGTCCCAGTGGTATCTGGTCCGAGCTAGTCCTATTTGTTGGGTTCTTGAGGCAGAACCGGAATTCGTGAGCCCTTGGACCACTGCCGAGGAGCGGCAGAGGCAGGCAAAACCACCCTGGAACTGGATACACGAAAGAGCAGGACTGGAACTCCGGACTGGAGTTGCAACTAAGGCAGGCAAACTAGGACAGGCAGAACAGGAACAGCTTCACCTGCGCTTGACCACCGTTCTTCAGGAGTTGAGCTCCTGAGTTCTGGCGGCCGGCAGGGCTTGCAGGACAGGGCAGGAACTGAAGACCCAGAGGACCCACCCTGGGTCTAGGATACACGAGGGAGGTTTGGCACAGAATTAAACTAGACTAGGACTGAAAGCTGCTACGCAGCCACTAGCAAGAAACACAAGGCAGATTAAGCAGACGGGGCGTACACAAAGGCTAGACGGAAACAGGGACTTGGATATACATACAAGCTTGACAGTGTTCAGGATATACAGGGTTCAGGATAGACATGCAAGCTTGGCCGAGGCGGGGTTTAGGATATACACCCTAGCTAGGCAGAAGCAGGACTCAGGATAAACACACTAGCTAGGCAGAAGCAGGATTCAGGATATACACTCAGGATATGCAGGACTCAGGATATACACACTAGGCAGAAGCAGGATTCAGGATATACACACTAGCTAGGTAGCAACAGGGTTCAGGGCAACACATAAGCTGGGCAGCAGACAGGAGAATAAACCAGGATACTAGCAGAGTCTTAGGGCAGGCTGCAGACAGAGAGAATAAACCAGGGATAACTGGGTCAAGGCTGAAGCTTCAGACTCTAAACACAGAGCAAGGCAATAGAAGGACTAGCAGTCCACAGATACAATAAACAGAAGGGCAAAAAGCCCACACAGAAGGACTAGCAGTCCACAGGCACAAGTAACAGAAGGGCCAGAGCCCACACAGAAAGACAGGCTTGGTAGCAGCGCAACAGAAAACTCACTAACCTGACGACCTTTTGGCATAACACAATGCAAAGGCCCTGAATGCAAGCAAAGCACTTCCTTATGAAGGCTGTCCCAGATGATGTCACCTACTGCAGGACAGGAGCAGGGAACACACACACACCAAAGAGAGGCTTGGAACACATAGGAAGGACAGGCAGGAGCCATCTTGGAAGCTGGAACAGAACAGGCGGGAGCCATCTTAGATGCTGGATCCCCAGAGAGGCATAGCCCACACAGGTGCCATCTAGTGAAGCAATCAGCACACAAGGCAGAGACAGAACTAACACAGAAGCAAACAAAGGCCACCAGAAAGGTAAGTCTGAGGTGGTCACGGCCACAGACGTGACACCATTGATCCGCAAAACAGCTAGCGGCTGGGTATACAGAAGTTTAAGCCACGAGACAAATCGGCCCGTGAAGCCTATATGCTCCAACACTGAAAACATAAAAGCCCAGCCCACCCAATCGAATGCCTTTTCTGCATCCAGAGAAAGAAGCAGTGTGGGCCACTGGGTGCTATGTGCTTCATGGATCAAGTGGAGTGCCGTTCTGATGATATCAAATATTTGCCTCCCCATAATGACTCCCGTTTGGTCTACATGTACCAATTTCAGCATTAGCTTCTGCAGCCTCTTGGCCAAGATTTTGGTAAATATCTTATAGTCCGACCCCAAAAGTGAGATCGGGTGATAAGAACCGCACTGCTGCGGGTCTTTCCCTGGTTTCAGCAAGACCACAATATGTGCCAGCCTCCAAGCATAAGGCAGCTCAGCCTGAAACTCAATTTCATAAAAGCACGGACCAGCAATGGCACTAGTAGCTTATTATAGCATTTATAAAATTTGTTTGTAAACCTGTCTGGTCTTGGGGCTTTGCCATTGGGCAGATCTCCTATAGCCCATGCCACCTCATCCGTCGTAATTGGGACTGACCGCCTCACATTCTGCTCGAGATATTTTAGGTAGCATTGCATGCTTAAGATAATCCTGGGTCTCCTGTGGATTCGGATCCTCCTCTGCCTTATATAAAGTCTGATAAAAATTGGAAAAGACCTGCTTAATGCCCTCTAATGTTGTACAGCTGTTTCCCTCTACATCCATAATAGAGTGAATATGGGCACTAGTGAACCATTTTTTCAACTTATGCGCTAGGAGTCTGGAGGCTTTGTTCCCAAATTTGAAGTGAGCCTGATTAACCCGTTGTAGCTACCTCTGCCAATTGGAGTTCCCGAAGCTCTGTCTGCAACGCATGCATTCGATGTTGGGTGACACGAGACCCCCCCCCCCCCCCGTTGGGTGGTTTGCTTATTAATATTCTCTAGCTTTGTATGTATTTGCTGGACCTGGGCCGTGGCCTGTCGTCTAATATATACCTGCAGGGCTATGACCTTTCCTGTAATCACTGCTTTAAAGCCCTCCCAAAGTACCACTGAAGATACCTCTCCATTATCATTGAGATTAATATATTCTTTAATATCTGCTTCCAGGCAACAGACTACTAAGGGATCAGCTAATAACCCATCATTAAATCGCCACTGGGGCACCGGTGGGCCCACCACATCCATCTCAAGCGTGACCGGTGCGGGGGTGAATCTGTATGTCTCCTATGCTAGTCAACAAGGTTGGGGGTCCCATCCAGAGATCTATAAGGAAATGAGAGTTATGAACTGCCGAGTAGTAAGAATACCCTCTAGCCTGTGGATTTCGATGCCTCCAAAAGTCTATTAACTGCCAACGACTCATAAATTTGCACAATTGGGACCTGTCAGCCTGTGAATACCGAACTCCATGTATGGTGTTATCTAGTGCAGGCTGCAGTGTGAGATTAAAGTCCCCGCCTATTAGCAGGGTGCCCTCGATATGCTTGGAGAGGAGTGCTGATAGTTCCAAATAGAAGGCACCTTTGATGGTCATTGGGCGCATAGATATTTAAGAGTGACAACACTTCCCTCCCCACTTGAACTACCAACAACAGATACCGGCCCCCCCATCTCGCACCACCCGCCGCACTTGCGAAGGATATCTGCAGGACAGAGCTATCAGGACTCCTTTCTTTTTTTTCTCTATTGAACTAGATGCAAAGTATATCTGCAAATGCTTCTTGGAATGACACAACTGTTCACCTGCTTGGACCAAGTGGGTCTCTTGTATAAAAGATACATCCGCCGTTAGGCGCTGGATCTCTTTAAACATAAGCTGACGCTTCACCGGGTTGGGGGGGGGGGGGGAGTTGAGCCCTTTTACATTGAGGGTCATATACTTTATAGTACTCATCCTGCTCTCAAAATCATCTCCCCCAGCCCCCTATTTATTACCCATCCCTGCTTCCTACCATCGTGCATAGCCCACTCACCGATCATCAGTTGGTTCATAACATTAACTCGCCCCCCCCCCCCCCAACACAACTCCCCTACCCTCCCTCTCTGCCTTGAGACACCCCTGCAACAACATCTCGGGGTTGTCCTGGAAGGAAATGACCCCACCCCTTATTATATTATCTGTTATTAGCTGGATCCCCACTTCACATGGTATACCTTCAGCCCATACAACATCATTAACTTAATACTATTTAACAGATATTTATCAAACCCTTTGCAAGTTTCAACCATTACAGTTCCAGGCCGCAGCCACTATCTCTTAAAGTACAGAAAACATCCAGGTGGTCTCCTCGCCCTCCTACTTAGCAGTGTCCTCTTTCTTTCTCAGCCGCGAGTCGGAGAGTTGCTGCTGTAGACGTCCCTTCCCTGATGTGGCTTTTTGTCAGCGTGGTTTGTCCCCTGCTGATGATGCGCGATGTCTTGTTGCGCTAGCTTCCCCGGCCAGGTCTCCTTCTGGAAAGATCTCCGCCATCTCCACTATATCGCGGACCTGACACAGCTTCCCCTCTTTGTAAAATCTCAGCACAAATGGGTGCCCCCATCTGTATCGTATACCTTTCTCATGCAGGAATTTTGTGAAGGGCCTGAGCTCCGCTCTTCTCCTCAATGTGGCCGCCGCCAAATCTTGATAGCCAGTCGCTGTTTGAGAGGCCTGCATGATCTTCTCCTTCAACTTAAAATCGCTAAAGCAGGCTATTATATCTTTTGGGCGGTTTGACTTAGTAAACCTTATCGGCGTATAATAACTTGATCCAAATGTCCAGTCCCTCACATGCCGCATTAAATAAGCCATGTTATATGCCTTCAAATCCGGCAATCCAAGTCCTCCCTGCTGCCAACCACCCTTCATTAGCTGTTGTTTCATCTTAGCTTTCTTATTTGCCCAACAGAATTTCATTACCATCTGGTAGAACGCTTTTAGGTCTCTTCCCAGTAAACATTTTAAATTTATATGAAGTCTTTATTAATAAATGGTACATTCTTCCAACAGTACAATCAGTGATATCAGTACCGTTTAAAACATTATATAATGACAGAGGTATTAAGTTACAAATCAGGTTTCTCCAAACAATACTAAAACCACAACACTTTAGCATATGATACGTGTTACCTCCGCACCAGAGCAAGAATGAAGTAATATTGATATCCTTCGGGACTTCAAATTTTTTTAGAATTTTTTATAATAAAAGACAAACAAACTCCACTCCCCCCCTCCCCTTACCCCCCTCCCTCGCCCAACCCGGACTGGTTTTATGAATCAACAGTTAAATTATGTATGAAGGAGAAAGGAGTCCCAAATCAGATGCCATTTATTGGTACGATTACTCCGCTCTGCAATAAGCCGCTCCATCTCACACACATATCTCAGCTTTCGAATCCACCGAGTTAAAGGTGGGGTCGTAGTCTGTTTCCAACAGGCTGCTATAACAATTCGAGCTGCACATGTGGCATAGCGCAACAGTATTTGTTGATTAGATAAGAGGCCTGCTGCTTTAGCAGAGAATAAGTAGATAGTGGGTTGCCATGAAATCTGTACCCCCAGCCATAGCTGCAGCCTACTATGGACCGCTTTCCAGAAAGCCTTTATTTTCTTACAATGCCACCAAAATGTGTCCCATGGTTCCCTTCACTCCACATCCTCTCCAACACAGCCCAGATAAGGTAGGGCAAATACGCTGTAAACGCTCTGGTGTCATATACCACCTAAATAGGACTTTAATGGCATTTTCTTTAAATGGCACATGAGATGACACCCCCGCCGCAGCCTGTTCCATCCTCTCCCATGCCCCCTCCTCTAGTTCAATACCCAAGTCCCTCTGCCAGCTTTTCCTGTGAAGTATGTAACGGGTTGTTTGTTGAGCGATAATATGATGTAGGCGGGATATCAGCCCTGTAGTCGTGCCCGGCCCCTCACAAATTTGCTCAAGAGCTGATTGCTTCCTGCGCAATACTTCCTGTATAGCTTTTGTCTTAAGAAAATGGGTAAGTTGAAAATATGCATATTTGTCAGACACCACTGTCTGGAACTGTTGTTGGGCTTCTGCAAAGGACAGTATGGCCTCCCCATCAATCAGTTGCCCCATGTTCGCAAACCTCCCTCATACCATCTAGTAATATGCCCCTCTCTGTCCCCGGGACAAACAATGGGTTATACGCTATAGGGGAGAGGCGCGTCAATAAGCAGCTGCACTGTGGAAACACTGTCCCAATTAGCCATGGTTACATATATAGAAGGACATAGCCCATCTTCTAGGAACCTAAGGGACCGCGGTAGCCACATTAATGCTCCCAGCGGTCTATCGCCCAAGGTAAACTGTTCCAAATCCACCCATTGCCGGTCAGGATAGGCCTGAAACCATTCCACAGCAGCACGCGCCTGAGCTGCTCTATAGTACCAAGCTATGTTAGGGACCCCAAGCCCTCCTCTTTTCTATCCTGGTACAAAAAGGCCTCGCTAACCTCGGACGTTTACCAGCCCAAATGAATCGCACATATGGTCTTGCAGTGCAGCAAGAAATTTGCGGGGCAACGTGATCGGAAGAGCCTGAAATAAATACAGTAAGCGCGGTAATATGTTCAGTTTAACTGCAGCGATACGGCCAAGCCAGGAAAGCGCAATATCTCCCCATCTCTCCATGTCAGCGGCAAGAACCCGGCCCAGTCCCTTGTAATTTGCCATAAAGAGGTCAGGAAGCCTAACCGTTATGTTCACCCCCAAGTATCGTATACTCCCACTAGCCCACCGAAAGGCATACTTATCCTTTAAGGTTTCCACCTGGTCTTCGGGTAGGGTTACGTTTAGAGCCTCAGATTTTGACATATTTACTTTAAAGCCGGAGACTGTCGAATACTGCTCAATATTTTTCAGGAGCTGAGGAAAGGATGTTAAAGGGCGAGTAATAAACAATAGCACATCATCTGCAAAGAGGGCCAGTTTATGTGCCCTCCCTGCTATTGTAATTCCAGTGATCCCCGGATTAGATCTAACCCTGGAAGCAAAAGGTTCCATAACCATGGCAAACAACAACGGGGAGAGTGGGCAGCCCTGCCTAGTACCTCTGTGCAAGGTAAAAAAGTCGGAGTAGCCTCCGTTTAGTCTGATACATGCTTTAGGCGAAGCATAAAATGCTTGAATCCATCTACAAAATTGGGGTCCTATCCCAAAGGTCTCCATCACCTTGTACATGAATGGCCAGTGCACCCTGTCAAAGGCCTTTTCAGCATCTAAGCTAAGAAGACACATAGGCCTTCGCAGTCTTTTTGCCAAATACATTAAATCTACCACTTCGCCTCGTATTGTCCATTGCTTTTTCTATAGGAAACAAAGCCCACCTGATCAGGGTGGATAATCGCTGGACGCAGGGGGCTAGTCTATTGGCTAGAACTTTGGCTAAGATTTTGACATCTGCGTTCAGAACAGATATGGGACGATAAGACCCACATTCCGTGTGATCTTTGTCTGGTTTTGGTATCACTGCTATCCAGGCCTCTAGCATGGAAACCGGTAAAGACTCCCGCCCAATTTGGTTAAACAGATCAGCCAGAGTGGAGAAAATTCTGGGGCAAACATTTTATAGAACTCACTAGGGAGCCCATCCAGGCCAGAGGATTTACAAGATGGTAAATGTTGAATAGCTTTGTTTATCTCAAGCGGCGTGACCGGCTCATCCAGCATGTCTCGCTGCTGGACTGTTAGGGAAGCTAGATCAGTCTCAGCTATATAGTTTACAATGGAGTCTGCTGGGGGATTTATTTCACGAGTGTATAACTCCCGGTAAAATTCACTAAATTGCCTCCTAATAGCCTCCGATGTATGCAACATGTTCCCCCCCCCTCTCCCTGACATGGGTTACAGCCCTTTCCACCTTTTGGCCTACGCAACCGCAAGGCCAGGAGGCGCCCCGCCTTATTGGAAAATTCATAAGAATAGACTTTCGATCTAGATTGCAGTTGGCTTAACTGTTCGGAGTAGATAGAGTCCAACTGAAGGCGCGGGCTCGCAACTCCTCCAGCACAGCCAAGAGCCCTCTACTTTGTGCTGTGCTTCTAACTTCTTGATCCTATCCTGCATTGGGCCACTTGCTTTCTACGAATCCGCACTCTCCTACTGGCCAGCTGTAAAAAATAGCCTCTCGACACTGCCTTCATAGCATCCACACAATGCTCAGGGGGGGCCCAGACTCCCTATTGATCTCCAGGTACTCTCTCAACATTTTCTTACAACCCTCCACCACCTCACCCTCTTGTAACATTGTGGCATTAAGTGCCCATCTCATATCTTGGTCTCCGTCTTAATTGTAGGGTAAATTAACCCAAACTGGGGCATGATCTGATAAAGTTGCATTACCAATTCCGCTCCTGGCCCCTGCTCAGCTAAAGCTACATCCAAGAAGATATAGTCAATGCGTGAGTACGATGCATGCACTGTGGAGTAGTATGTATAGTCTCTCACTTGCGCATTATTCAAACGCCACACATCTAGGGTCCCTAAGGAAGTGGCCAAGGATCCCAGCGCCCATGCATCCCGGGTGCTTACAGGCTGCACAGGCCCAGACCGGTCCAGACTCGGGTCCATAACTCCGTTGAATCACCCCCCATTATTATAGATCCCTGGGCAAATGTTGCTAATAAATTTTTATTTTTGTGTAGAATCCCTCTGGTGATCATTCGGAGCGTATATACAGGCTAGGGTTATTCCGTTTGGTCTAATATTGTATGTATGAACAGATAACGCCCTCCAGAGTCCCTTTTGATCTTTACTATTTGGGCTGCGACTGACTCATGAAACAACACTGCCACCCCCCTTTTTTTAGGTCCTCATTTGAAGAGGCAAAGAAGGACTTGGGATAGCTAGGGTGGGAGAGGAGTCTTTCATGTTTTCGGCGGAGGTGTGTCTCCTGCAACAGGACTATATGAGCCTCTAACTGTCTGAGTTCTTTGAATAATTTTCTGCCGTTTTTGTGGCATGTTCAGCCCCTTCACATTATGGGATAGAATCTTAAGGTGTGTGCTCATAGTTAAAACACAAGAGAGAACAGTGCAAGCATAGTATAACACCCACAGGACTCACTCCCTCCCCCATCCTCTTACAAAATACCAGTCCGATCCCACCCTCCCTTACCCTCCCCTTAAACCTTAATCACTCTCTCTTCCCCCCCCCCCCCCTTATAAACACCATCCCGGAGATACCTTCTCTCCGAGTGGGATGTGAGAAAGTAACCCACTGAATATCAGGCAAACCCAGCTCCCTCCCTCCCCCCCCCCCCCAGCAATTACCATACTACCATCAAGACTAAGAGCCCTCCTGTCCCTCGTCTGATCCGTTCAACTTCAGACATTGCTTACTTTATATAGATCATTTCTCTTTATATTACTCTTCTCATTACCCCTCTAGTAGTACTAAAACATTTCCCAACACATTATACACTTCTCCTCTTTAGAAGAGAATCCCCCTCTTCCCCTTCCATTAGTGGTGCATATACAGACCCTTCCCATATTAACCATAATACATCAAGTAAGCTTAAAGCAGAGTAGTCCGAGAAACTCAATAATCATAGTCTTTTGGTTACCACGACTATATCCATGTTCCTTCCGATATCCACAGAAGCCAGGAACACAAGTGACGAGCCCCCATGAAGCCGTCACACCAACATTCAGGTCCCCTCCGCTACCACTTTCCTCTTCGGATTACTGCATTTATTGGATGCAGGGACCCTCTGCTATTTTTGTAGTTTTGCTTTCGTTACGGGTGCCAGCTCCCCTGAGGGCGCCTTCGTGCTCACCAGGCCCTCTGCGTGCAAGATCACCCAGGCTTCAGTTAAGGAGCTAACCCTGTGTCTAGATCCTTTGATGGTAAAATTCAATGAAAAAGGGAAGCCCCATCTATAGACAATCCGCTCCTTGATTAAAATGTCCAGAGCCTGTTTCAGGAGGCGTCTCTGCTGCAGTGTGAACTGGGAAAGATCTTGATATACCATAATCCTGGCTCCGTTAAACTCCAAATCCTGTTTCTTCCGAGCCCAGGCAAGAATTTGTTCTTTTATTTCATATTTATGAAATCGGACAATAATGTCTCGCGCTCTGTTTTCTTGACGCGGCCCAAGGCTCTATGAGCTCTGTCCAGTTCAATGGTCTCTACTGCTGTCTCAGTTCCCCTCAGGGTTGTGCATATGGTTTGCACAATTTGTGGGACATCCTCCGTTTCTCCACCCTCTGGAACTCCGCGAAACCGGAGATTATTTCTTCGACCTCGGTTTTCCAGGTCGTCCAGTTTGTAGGTCAGATCTTTTGCCTTTTGGTCCAGTTCCTGCATTTGCGCCTCATGGGCGGTTAGAGACTCCGCGTGCTCATCCAGCCGAAGTTCTGCTTCCTCGACTCGGCCCCCCAGTTCGCGGAGGTCCGCGCTGAGCACCTCCATTTTATCTAGTATTTCTTCTTTCGATTTTTGAATGTCCTCCTGGATGCCAGACAGAATCTGTCTGAGTTCGCCCGAAACACCCTTTTAGTAGAGGGCCTCCTTGATTCCACCAGCGATAAGCCGAGTCACAGGGCGAGGCCTGCGCCATTGCCTTGTGGCGTTTTGGAGTTTTGCTCAGCCCACCACTCGTCGACTTCTCCAGGTCTTTATTCCGCGCTGAATGCGATTTGCTCATGCTGATCGTCGATAGTTGCCTACCGAGAGCGCTTTGAGGTGGCAAAAATAGTAGATGGGTCCTATTTTTAGCTTTTTATTGCTGCGAGGAGCGGGAGCTAAGAAGCTAGGCAGCCATTGCCAGTGGTGACGTCACTTCTTCGTTTTTCCTCTTCCCAGTAAACATATCGGAATAGTTTGCATCACATATAGCCACCTAGGGAGGATCACCATCCGGATGAGACAGTCTACCCATCAGTGGCAACTGTAGTGAACTCCAACTCTCCAACTGTTGTCGGGTCCGAATTAATAGCAGCTTAATATTAATAGGGTATAGGTCTATGCTTCTCGGTGTCAACATTATGCCCAGGTATCTAAACGATCCTGTAGCCCATCTCAGGGGAAAGTGTTGCGGCCAGGCTGTTGCAATATGCACATTACTAGCCAAGGCCTCCGACCTCTCCAAATTTAGTTTAAACCCTGAATAGTCGCCAAATTCTTTAAATATCTCCAACAAAGCTTGCAATGACTCTACTGGGTTCGTAAACATGACTGACTAATCATCTGCGAAGGCAGCTAATTTAAATTCTTTCTTCCCAATTGCTACTCCCCGTATTGCAGGCGTGGTGTTAATATCTCTAATGGGTCTAAATATAACGCAAAAAGCAATGGCGACAGGGGGCATCCCTGTCGCATTCCACGTTTTATTTCAAAGTCCTCTGAACAGCTACCATTGACCATTATTCTAACTTGAGACGATGTGTACAGTGTTTGCAATGCCCGTATGAACCACCCTGCGATTCCATAGGCATTTAATGTTGCAAACATGTAGCCCCAGTCAACATGGTCAAATGCCTTCTCGGCATCAAAGCTGACCATTAGTGTTGATTCTGAATTCAGCCCCACTTTTTCTAATGCAGTTAGGATCCTCCGTAGGTTCTTTGAAATTGTTCTTTCTTTAACAAATCCCACTTGGCCCTCCTGCACTAGTTTTGGTAATATCCGGCTCATTCGCCCAGCCAATATTTTGGCAAAGAGTTTCATTTCACAATTCAGCAGCGAAATGGGTCGATATGACTCTGGTAAGGTCGGATCTCGCTTAGGCTTAGGTATTAAGATAATTTGTGCCGTATTCAATTAACTGGGAGGGATCCTCTGTCCACTCACTCATTAAAAACCTCTACCAGCGCAGGTTCTATATCTTCCCCTAGTAACTTGTAAAACTCTACACGTATCCCGTCGGGCCCTGGCGCCTTCCCCAGTGGACTATTGGCTATTGCCCAGTGCACCTCCTCTACAGTAACTGGTTCATTTAAATGTTTTTGATCCCTTTCAGAAAGAACAGGGTGCACTACTCCGTCTAAATATAGTTTACCCAGGAGGTCTGTTTCTTTCTCATCTGTATATAATTTCTGGTAAAATGTATTAAAGACATCTTGTATTTCCAAATCTGTGTGACACATTTTGCCCGCCCCATCCTTTAATGATATCACCCTTCTCGAGGCCTGTTTGTGAGCAATCAGTCTGGCCAGCATCTTCCTGCCCTTACT